>NW_027141995.1:0-310947 GCF_036365525.1 Heterodontus francisci | reverse complement strand
GTTCCCCTGATTGTTTAATACGCACTGGACATGTTACCAGGTGAACAGTATAAGTGAGGAGATTGTGTTCCCCTGATGGTTTAATATGCACGGGACATGTTTCCAGGTGAAAAGTATAAGTGAGGAGTGTGTGTTCCCCTGATTGTTTAATTCTCACGGGACATGTTACCAGGTGAACAGTATAAGTGAGGAGAGTGTGTTCCCCTGATGGTATAATATACACGGGACATGTTACCAGGTGAACAGTATAAGTGAGGAGAGTGTGTTCCCCTGATGGTATAATATACACGGGACATGTTGCCAGGTGAACAGTATAAGTGAGGAGTGTGTGTTCCCCTGATTGTTTAATTCTCACGGGACATGTTACCAGGTGAACAGTATAAGTGAGGAGAGTGTGTTCCCCTGATGGTATAATATACACGGGACATGTTACCAGGTGAACAGTATAAGTGAGGAGAGTGTGTTCCCCTGATGGTATAATATACACGGGACATGTAACCAGGTGAACAGTATAAGTGAGGAGAGTGTGTTCCCCTGATGGTATAATATACACGGGACATGTTACCAGGTGAACAGTATAAGTGAGGAGAGTGTGTTCCCCTGATGGTATAATATACACAGGACATGTTACCAGGTGAACAGTATGAGTGAGGAGAGTGTGTTCCCCTGATTGTTTAATACGCACGGGACATGTTACCAGGTGAACAGTATAAGTGAGGAGAGTGTGTTCCCCTGATGGTTTAATACGCACTGGACATGTTACCAGGTGAACAGTATAAGTGAGGAGAGTGTGTTCCCCTGATGGTTTAATACGCACGGGACATGTTACCAGGTGAACAGTATAAGTGAGGAGAGTGTGTTCCCCTGATGGTTTAATATACACAGGACATTTAACCAAGTGAACAGTATAAGTGAGGAGAGTGTGTTCCCCTGATGGTTTAATATACACGGGACATGATACCAGGTGAACAGTATAAGTGAGGAGAACTTGTTCCCCTGATGGTTTAATATGCACGGGACATGTTACCAGGTGAAAAGTATAAGTGAGGAGAGTGTGTTCCCCTGATTGTTTAATTCTCACGGGACATTTCACCAAGTGAACAGTATAAGTGAGGAGAGTGTGTTCCCCTGATTGTTTAATACACACGGGACATGTTGCCAGATGAACAGTATAAGTGAGGAGAACGTGTTCCCCTGATGGTTTAATACGCGCGGGACATGTTACCAGTTGAACAGTATAAGTGAAAAGAGTGTGTTCCCCTGATGGTTTAATATACACGGGACATGTTACCAGGTGAACAGTATATGTGAAGAGAATGTGTTCCCCTGATTGTTTAATATACACGGGACATGTAACCAAGTGAACAGTATCTGTGAGGAGAGTGTGTTCCCCTGATGGTTTAATACGCACTGGACATGTTACCAGATGAACAGTATAAGTGAGGAGAGTGTGTTCCACTGATTGTTTAATACACACGGGACATTTAACCAAGTGAACAGTATAAGTGAGGAGAGTGTGTTCCCCTGATGGTTTAATATACACGGGACATGTTACCAGGTGAACAGTATAAGTGAGGAGAGTGTGTTCCACTGATTGTTTAATACACACGGGACATGTTACCAGGTGAACAGAATAAGTGAGGAGAGTGTGCTCCCCTGATAGTTTAATATACACGGGACATGTTACCAGGTGAACAGTATAAGTGAGGAGAGTGTGTTCCCCTGATTGTTTAATACGCACTGGACATTTTACCAGGAGAACAGTATAAGTGAGGAGAGTGTGTTCCCCTGATGTTTTAATATACACGGGACATGTAAGCAGGTGAACAGTATAAGTGAGGAGAGTGTGTTCCCCTGATTGTTTAATTCTCACGGGACATGTTACCAGGTGAGCAGTGTAAGAGAGGAGAGTGTGTTCCCCTGATGGTTTAACACGCACGGGACGTGTCACCAGGTGAAGAGTAGAAGTGAGGAGAGTGTGTTCCCCTGATGGTCTAATATACACGGGACATGTTACCAGGTGAAAAGTATATGTGAAGAGAGTGTGTTCCCCTGATTGTTTAATACGCACTGGACATGTTACCAGGTGAACAGTATAAGTGAGGAGAGTGTGTTCCCCTGATGGTTTAATAAACACGGGACATGTTACCAGGTGAACAGTATAGGTGAGGAGAGTGTGTTCCCCTGATGGATTAATACTGATGGGACATGTCACCATGTGACCAGTTTAAGGGAGGAGAGTGTTCCCCTGTTTGTTTAATACGCACGGGACATGTGAACAGGTGAACAGTAGAAGTGAGGAGAGTGTGTTCCCCTGATTGTTTAATATGCACGGGACATGTACCCAACTGAACAGGATATGTGAGGACAGTGTGTTCCCCTGATGGTTTAATATACACGGGACATGTTATCAGGTGAACAGTATAAGTGAGGAGAGTGTGTTCCACTGATTGTTTAATACTGACGGGACATGTCACCATGTGACCAGTTTAAGGGAGGAGAGTGTGTTCCCCTGATGGTTTAATACACACGGGACATGTTACCAGGTTAACAGTATAATTGAGGAGAGTGAGTTCCCCTGATGGTTTAATACGCACGGGACATGTTACCAGGTGAACAGTATAATTGAGGAGAGTGAGTTCCCCTGATGCTTTAATACACACAGGACATGTCAACAGGTGAGCAGTATAAGTGAGGAGAGAGTGTTCCCCTGATGCTTTAATACACACAGGACATGTTACCAGGTGAACAGTATAAGTGAGGAGAGAGTGTTCCCCTGATTGTTTAACACGCACGGGACATGTTACCAGGTGAACAGTATAAGTGAGGAGAGAGTGTTCCCCTGATTGTTTAACACGCACGGGACATGTTACCAGGTGAACAGTATAAGTGAGGAGAGAGTGTTCCCCTGTTTGTTTAACACGCACGGGACATGTCATCAGGTGAACAGTGTAAGTGAGGAGAGTGTGTTCCCCTGATGGTTTAATATACCCGGGAAGTGTCACCAGGTGAACAGTATAAGTGAGGAGAGTGTGTTCCCCTGATGGTTTAATATACACAGGACATGTTACCAGGTGAACAGTATAAGTGAGGAGAGTGTGTTCCCCTGATGGTTTAATATACCCGGGAAATGTCACCAGGTGAACAGTATAAGTGAGGAGAGTGTGTTCCCCTGATGGTTTAATATACACAGGACATGATACCAGGTGAACAGTAAAGTGAGGAGAGTGTGTTCCCCTGATGTTTTAATACTGTCGGGACATTTCCCCAGGTGAACAGTATAAGTGAGGAGAGAGAGTTCCCCTCATGGTTTAACACGCACGGGAAATGTTACCAGGTGAACAGTATAAGTGAGGAGAGTGTGTTCCCCTGATGGTTTAATATACACGGGACATGTTACCAGGCAAACAGTATAAGTGAGGAGAGTGTGTTCCCCTGATGGTTTGATACTGTCGGGACATTTCCACAGGTGAACAGTATAAGTGAGGAGAGTGAGTTCCCCTGATAGTTTAATAATGACGGGACATGTTACCAGGTGAACAGTGTAAGTGAGGAGAGTGTGTTCCCCTGATGGTTTAATATACACAGGACATGTTACCAGGAGAACAGCATAAGTGAGGAGAATGTGTTTCCCTGATGGTTTAATATACACGGGACATGTTACTAGGTGAACAGTATAAGTGAGGAGAATGTGTTCCCCTGATGGTTTAATATACACCGGACATGTTACCAGGTGAAATGTATAAGTGAGGAGAATGTGTTTCCCTGATGGTTTAATATACACAGGACATATTACCAGGTGAACAATATAAGTGAGGAGAGTGTGTTCCCCTGATTGTTTAAAGCACACAGGACTTGTTACCAGGTGAACAGTATAAGTGAGGAGAGTGTGTTCCCCTGATTGTTTAAAGCACACAGGACATGTTACCAGGTGAACAGTAGAAGTGAAGAGAGTGTGTTCCACTGATGGTTTAATATACACGGGACATGTTACCTGGTCAACAGTATAAGTGAGGAGAGTGTGTTCCCCTGATTGTTTAATACACATGGGACATGTTACCAGGTGAACAATATAAGTGCGGAGATTGTGTTCCCCTGATTGTTTAAAGCACACAGGACATGTTACCAGGTGAACAGTATAAGTGAGGAGAGTGTGTTCCCCTGATTGTTTAATACTCACAGGACATGTTACCAGGTGAACAATAGAAGTGCGGAGAGTGTGTTCCCCTGATTGTTTAAAGCACACAGGACATGTTACCAGGTGAACAGTATAAGTGAAGAGAGTGTGTTCCCCTGATTGTTTAATACTCACAGGACATGTTACCAGATGAACAGTATAAGTGAGGAGAGTGTGTTCCTCTGATGGTTTTATTCACACGGGACATGTTACCTGGTCAACAGTATAAGTGAGGAGAGTGTGTTCCCCTGATTGTTTAATACACATGGGACATGTTACCAGGTGAACAATATAAGTGAGGAGAGTGTGTTCCCCTGATTGTTTAAAGCACACAGGACATGTTACCAGGTGAACAGTATAAGTGAAGAGAGTGTGTTCCCCTGATTGTTTAATGTACACAGGACATGTTACCAGGTGAACAATATAAGTGGGGAGAGTGTGTTCCCCTGATTGTTTAAAGCACACGGGACATGTTACCAGGTGAACAGTATAAGTGAAGAGAGTGTGTTCCCCTGATTGTTTAATACACAAAGGACATGCCACCAGGTGAACAATATAAATGAGGAGAGTGTGTTCCCCTGATTGTTTAATACACACGGGACATGTTACCAGGTGAACAGTATAAGTGAGGAGAGTGTGTTCCCCTGATTGTTTAATATACACAGGACATGTTACCAGGTGAACAGTATAAGTGAGGAGAGTGTGTTCCCCTGATGGTTTAATATACACGGGACAAGTTACCAGATGAACAGTATAAGTGAGCAGAGTGTCTTCCCCTGATTGTTTAATGCACAGTTGACATGTTACCAGGTGAACAGGATAAGTGAGGAGAGTGTGTTCCCCTGATTGTTTAATGCACACAGGACATGTTACCAGGTGAACAGTATAAGTGAGGAGAGAGTATTCCCCTGATGGCTTAATGTACACAGGAATTGTTACCAGGTGAACAGTATAAGTGAGGAGAGTGTGTTCCCCTGATTGTTTAATATAAACGGGACATGTTACCAGGTGAGCAGTATAAGCAATAAGAGTGTGTTCCCCTGATTGTTTAATATACACATGACATGTTACCAGGTGAACAGTATAAGTGAGGAGAGTGTTTTCCCCTGATGGTTAAATACACACGGGACATGTCACCAGGTGAACAGTATAAGTGAGGAGAGTGTGTTCCCATGATGGTTTAACATACACGGGACATGTTACCAGGTGAACAGTATAAGTGAGGAGAGTGTGTTCCCCTGATTGTTTAATATACACAGGACATGTTACCAGGTGAACAATATAAGTGAGGAGAGTTTGTTCCCCTGATGGTTTAATATACACGGGACATGTCACCAGGTGAACAGTATAAGTGAGGAGAGTGTGTTCCCCTGATGGTTTAATACACACGGGACATGTTACCAGATGAACAGTACAAGTGAGGAGAGTGTGTTCCCCTGATTGTTTAATGCACACAGGACATGTTACCAGGTGAACAGTATAAGTGAGGAGAGAGTTTTCCCCTGATGGTTTAATGTACACAGTACATTTTACCAGGTGAACAGTATATGTGAGGAGAGTGTGTTCCCCTGATTGTTTAATTTGCACGGGACATGTTACCAGGTGAACAGTATAAGTCAGGAGAGTGTGTTCCCCTCATTGTTTAATGCACACAGTACATGTTACCAGGTGAACAGTATAAGTGAGGAGAGAGTGTTCCCCTGATGGTTTAATGTACACAGGACATGTTACCAGGTGAACAGTATAAGTGAGGAGAGAGTGTTCCCCTGATGGTTTAATGTACACAGGACATAATACCAAGTGAACAGAATAGGTGAGGATAGTGTGTTCCACTGATTGTTTAATATACACGGGACATGTTACCAGGTGAACAGTATAAGTGAGAAGAGTGTGTTCCCCTGATTGTTTAATATACACGGGACATGTTACCAGGTGAACAGTAGAAGTGAGGAGAGTGTGTTCCCCTGATTGTTTAATATAAACGGGACATGTTACCAGGTGAACAGTATAAGCGAGAAGAGTGTGTTCCCCTGATTGTTTAATATACACAGGACATGTTACCAGGTGAACAGTATAAGTGAGGAGAGTGTTTTCCCCTGATGGTTAAATACACACGGGACATGTCACCAGGTGAACAGTATAAGTGAGGAGAGTGTGTTCCCATGATGGTTTAACATACACGGGACATGTTACCAGGTGAACAGTATAAGGAAGGAGAGTGTGTTCCCCTGATTGTTTAATATACACAGGACATGTTACCAGGTGAACAATATAAGTGAGGAGAGTTTGTTCCCCTGATGGTTTAATATACACGGGACATGTCACCAGGTGAACAGTATAAGTGAGGAGAGTGTGTTCCCCTGATGGTTTAATACACACGGGACATGTTACCAGATGAACAGTACAAGTGAGGAGAGTGTGTTCCCCTCATTGTTTAATGCACACAGTACATGTTACCAGGTGAACAGTATAAGTGAGGAGAGAGTGTTCCCCTGATGGTTTAATGTACACAGGACATGTTACCAGGTGAACAGTATAAGTGAGTAGAGTGTGTTCCCCTGATTGTTTATTACACACTGGACATGATACCAAATGAACAGTATAAGTGAGGATAGAGTGTTCCCCTGATTGTTTAATATACACGGGACATGTTACCAGGTGAACAGTATAAGTGAGGAGAGTGTGTTCCCCTGATTGTTTAATATACACGGGACATGTTACCAGGTGAACTGTATAAGTGAGGAGAGTGTGTTCCCCTGATTGTTTAATATACACAGGACATGTTACCAGGTGAACAATATAAGTGAGGAGAGTTTATTCCCCTGATGTTTTAATATACACGGGACATGTTACCAGTTGAACAGTATAAGTGAGGAGAGTGTGTTCCCCTGATTGTTTAAGGCACACAGGACATGTTACCACGTGAACAGTATAAGTGAGGAGAGAGTGTTCCCCTGATGGTTTAATGTACACAGGACATGTTACCAGGTGAACAGTATAAGTGAGGAGAGTGTGTTCCCCTGATGGTTAAATACACACGGAACATGTTACCAGGTGAACAGTGTAGGTGAGGAGAGTGTGTTCCCCTGATAGTTTAATGTACTTGGGACATGTCACCAGGTGAACAGTATCAGTGAGGAGAGTGTGTTCCCCTGATTGTTTAATACACACGGGACATGTCACCAGTTGAACAGTATAAGTGAGGAGAGTGTGTTCCCCTGATTGTTTAATTCACACGGGACATGTTACCAGGTGAACAGTAAAAGTGTGGAGACTGTGTTCCCGTGATTGTTTAATGCACAGAGGACATGTTACCAGGTGAACAGTATAAGTGAGGAGAGTGTGTTCCCCTGATTGTTTAATACACACGGGACATGTTACCAGGTGAACAGGATAAGTGAGGAGAGTGTGTTCCCCTGATGGTTTAATACACACGGGACATGTTATCAGGTGAACAGTATAAGTGAGGAGAGTGTTTTCTCCTGATTGTTTAATACACACGGGACATGTTACCAGGTGAACAGTCTAAGTGAGGAGAGTGTGTTCCCCTGATTGTTTAATACACACGGGACATGTTACCAGGTGAACAGGATAAGTGCGGAGAGTGTGTTCCCCTGATTGTTTAAAGCACACAGGACATGTTACCAGGTGAACAGTATAAGTGAAGAGAGTGTGTTCCCCTGATTGTTTAATACTCACAGGACATGTTACCAGATGAACAGTATAAGTGAGGAGAGTGTGTTCCTCTGATGGTTTTATTCACACGGGACATGTTACCTGGTCAACAGTATAAGTGAGGAGAGTGTGTTCCCCTGATTGTTTAATACACATGGGACATGTTACCAGGTGAACAATATAAGTGAGGAGAGTGTGTTCCCCTGATTGTTTAAAGCACACAGGACATGTTACCAGGTGAACAGTATAAGTGAAGAGAGTGTGTTCCCCTGATTGTTTAATGTACACAGGACATGTTACCAGGTGAACAGTATAAGTGAAGAGAGTGTGTTCCCCTGATTGTTTAATGTACACAGGACATGTTACCAGGTGAACAATATAAGTGGGGAGAGTGTGTTCCCCTGATTGTTTAAAGCACACGGGACATGTTACCAGGTGAACAGTATAAGTGAAGAGAGTGTGTTCCCCTGATTGTTTAATACACAAAGGACATGCCACCAGGTGAACAATATAAATGAGGAGAGTGTGTTCCCCTGATTGTTTAATACACACGGTACATGTTACCAGGTGAACAGTATAAGTGAGCAGAGTGTCTTCCCCTGATGGTTTAATGTACACAGGAAATGTTACCAGGTGAACAGTATAAGTGCGGAGATTGTGTTCCCCTGATTGTTTAAAGCACACAGGACATGTTACCAGGTGAACAGTATAAGTGAAGAGAGTGTGTTCCCCTGATTGTTTAATACTCACGGGACTTGTTACCAGGTGAACAGTATAAGTGAGGAGAGTGTATTCCCCTGATTGTTTATTACTCACAGGACATGTTACCAGGTGAACAATAGAAGTGCGGAGAGTGTGTTCCCCTGATTGTTTAAAGCACACAGGACATGTTACCAGGTGAACAGTATAAGTGAAGAGAGTGTGTTCCCCTGATTGTTTAATACTCACAGGCCATGTTACCAGATGAACAGTATAAGTGAGGAGAGTGTGTTCCTCTGATGGTTTTATTCACACGGGACATGTTACCTGGTCAACAGTATAAGTGAGGAGAGTGTGTTCCCCTGATTGTTTAATACACATGGGACATGTTACCAGGTGAACAATATAAGTGAGGAGAGTGTGTTCCCCTGATTGTTTAAAGCACACAGGACATGTTACCAGGTGAACAGTATAAGTGAAGAGAGTGTGTTCCCCTGATTGTTTAATGTACACAGGACAGGTTACCAGGTGAACAGTATAAGTGAAGAGAGTGTGTTCCCCTGATTGTTTAATGTACACAGGACATGTTACCAGGTGAACAATATAAGTGGGGAGAGTGTGTTCCCCTGATTGTTTAAAGCACACGGGACATGTTACCAGGTGAACAGTATAAGTGAAGAGAGTGTGTTCCCCTGATTGTTTAATACACAAAGGACATGCCACCAGGTGAACAATATAAATGAGGAGAGTGTGTTCCCCTGATGGTTTAATACACACGGGACATGTTACCAGGTGAACAGTATAAGTGAGGAGAGTGTGTTCCCCTGATTGTTTAATATACACAGGACATGTTACCAGGTGAACAGTATAAGTGAGGAGAGTGTGTTCCCCTGATGGTTTAATATACACGGGACAAGTTACCAGATGAACAGTATAAGTGAGCAGAGTGTCTTCCCCTGATTGTTTAATGCACAGTTGACATGTTACCAGGTGAACAGGATAAGTGAGGAGAGTGTGTTCCCCTGATTGTTTAATGCACACAGGACATGTTACCAGGTAAACAGTATAAGTGAGGAGAGAGTATTCCCCTGATGGTTTAATGTACACAGGAATTGTTACCAGGTGAACAGTATAAGTGAGGAGAGTGTGTTCCCCTGATTGTTTAATATAAACGGGACATGTTACCAGGTGAGCAGTATAAGCAATAAGAGTGTGTTCCCCTGATTGTTTAATATACACATGACATGTTACCAGGTGAACAGTATAAGTGAGGAGAGTGTTTTCCCCTGATGGTTAAATACACACGGGACATGTCACCAGGTGAACAGTATAAGTGAGGAGAGTGTGTTCCCATGATGGTTTAACATACACGGGACATGTTACCAGGTGAACAGTATAAGTGAGGAGAGTGTGTTCCCCTGATTGTTTAATATACACAGGACATGTTACCAGGTGAACAATATAAGTGAGGAGAGTTTGTTCCCCTGATGGTTTAATATACACGGGACATGTCACCAGGTGAACAGTATAAGTGAGGAGAGTGTGTTCCCCTGATGGTTTAATACACACGGGACATGTTACCAGATGAACAGTACAAGTGAGGAGAGTGTGTTCCCCTGATTGTTTAATGCACACAGGACATGTTACCAGGTGAACAGTATAAGTGAGGAGAGAGTTTTCCCCTGATGGTTTAATGTACACAGTACATGTTACCAGGTGAACAGTATATGTGAGGAGAGTGTGTTCCCCTGATTGTTTAATTTGCACGGGACATGTTACCAGGTGAACAGTATAAGTCAGGAGAGTGTGTTCCCCTCATTGTTTAATGCACACAGTACATGTTACCAGGTGAACAGTATAAGTGAGGAGAGAGTGTTCCCCTGATGGTTTAATGTACACAGGACATGTTACCAGGTGAACAGTATAAGTGAGGAGAGAGTGTTCCCCTGATGGTTTAATGTACACAGGACATAATACCAAGTGAACAGAATAGGTGAGGATAGTGTGTTCCACTGATTGTTTAATATACACGGGACATGTTACCAGGTGAACAGTATAAGTGAGAAGAGTGTGTTCCCCTGATTGTTTAATATACACGGGACATGTTACCAGGTGAACAGTAGAAGTGAGGAGAGTATGTTCCCCTGATTGTTTAATATAAACGGGACATGTTACCAGGTGAACAGTATAAGCGAGAAGAGTGTGTTCCCCTGATTGTTTAATATACACAGGACATGTTACCAGGTGAACAGTATAAGTGAGGAGAGTGTTTTCCCCTGATGGTTAAATACACACGGGACATGTCACCAGGTGAACAGTATAAGTGAGGAGAGTGTGTTCCCATGATGGTTTAACATACACGGGACATGTTACCAGGTGAACAGTATAAGGAAGGAGAGTGTCTTCCCCTGATTGTTTAATATACACAGGACATGTTACCAGGTGAACAATATAAGTGAGGAGAGTGTGTTCCCCTGATGGTTTAATATACACGGGACATGTCACCAGGTGAACAGTATAAGTGAGGAGAGTGTGTTCCCCTGATGGTTTAATACACACGGGACATGTTACCAGATGAAAAGTACAAGTGAGGAGAGTGTGTTCCCCTCATTGTTTAATGCACACAGTACATGTTACCAGGTGAACAGTATAAGTGAGGAGAGAGTGTTCCCCTGATGGTTTAATGTACACAGGACATGTTACCAGGTGAACAGTATAAGTGAGTAGAGTGTGTTCCCCTGATTGTTTATTACACACAGGACATGATACCAAATGAACAGTATAAGTGAGGATAGAGTGTTCCCCTGATTGTTTAATATACACGGGACATGTTACCAGGTGAACAGTATAAGTGAGGAGAGTGTGTTCCCCTGATTGTTTAATATACACGGGACATGTTACCAGGTGAACTGTATAAGTGAGGAGAGAGTGTTCCCCTGATTGTTTAATGCACACAGGACATGTTACCAGGTGAACAGTATAAGTGAGGAGAGTGTGTTCCCCTGATTGTTTAATATAAACGGGACATGTTACCAGGTGAACAGTATAAGTGAGGAGAGTGTGTTCCCCTGATGGTTAAATACACACGGGACATGTCACCAGCTGAACAGTATAAGTGAGGAGAGTGTGTTCCCATGATGGTTTAACATACACGGGACATGTTACCATGTGAACAGTATAAGTAAGGAGAGTGTGTTCCTCTGATTGTTTAATATACACAGGACATGTTACCAGGTGAACAATATAAGTGAGGAGAGTTTATTCCCCTGATGTTTTAATATACACGGGACATGTTACCAGTTGAACAGTATAAGTGAGGAGAGTGTGTTCCCCTGATTGTTTAAGGCACACAGGACATGTTACCACGTGAACAGTATAAGTGAGGAGAGAGTGTTCCCCTGATGGTTTAATGTACACAGGACATGTTACCAGGTGAACAGTATAAGTGAGGAGAGTGTGTTCCCCTGATGGTTTAATACACACGGAACATGTTACCAGGTGAACAGTGTAGGTGAGGAGAGTGTGTTCCCCTGATAGGTTAATGTACTTGGGACATGTCACCAGGTGAACAGTATCAGTGAGGAGAGTGTGTTCCCCTGATTGTTTAATACACACGGGACATGTCACCAGTTGAACAGTATAAGTGAGGAGAGTGTGTTCCCCTGATTGTTTAATTCACACGGGACATGTTACCAGGTGAACAGTAAAAGTGTGGAGACTGTGTTCCCGTGATTGTTTAATGCACAGAGGACATGTTACCAGGTGAACAGTATAAGTGAGGAGAGTGTGTTCCCCTGATTGTTTAATACACACGGGACATGTTACCAGGTGAACAGGATAAGTGCGGAGGGTGTGTTCCCCTGATTGTTTAAAGCACACAGGACATGTTACCAGGTGAACAGTATAAGTGAAGAGAGTGTGTTCCCCTGATTGTTTAATACTCACAGGACATGTTACCAGATGAACAGTATAAGTGAGGAGAGTGTGTTCCTCTGATGGTTTTATTCACACGGGACATGTTACCTGGTCAACAGTATAAGTGAGGAGAGTGTGTTCCCCTGATTGTTTAATACACATGGGACATGTTACCAGGTGAACAATATAAGTGAGGAGAGTGTGTTCCCCTGATTGTTTAAAGCACACAGGACATGTTACCAGGTGAACAGTATAAGTGAAGAGAGTGTGTTCCCCTGATTGTTTAATGTACACAGGACATGTTACCAGGTGAACAGTATAAGTGAAGAGAGTGTGTTCCCCTGATTGTTTAATGTACACAGGACATGTTACCAGGTGAACAATATAAGTGGGGAGAGTGTGTTCCCCTGATTGTTTAAAGCACACGGGACATGTTACCAGGTGAACAGTATAAGTGAAGAGAGTGTGTTCCCCTGATTGTTTAATACACAAAGGACATGCCACCAGGTGAACAATATAAATGAGGAGAGTGTGTTCCCCTGATTGTTTAATACACACGGGACATGTTACCAGGTGAACAGTATAAGTGAGCAGAGTGTCTTCCCCTGATTGTTTAATGCACAGTTGACATGTTACCAGGTGAACAGGTTCAGTGAGGAGAGTGTGTTCCCCTGATTGTTTAATGCACACAGGACATGTTACCAGGTGAACCGTAAAAGTGAGGAGAGAGTATTCCCCTGATGGTTTAATGTACACAGGAAATGTTACCAGGTGAACAGTATAAGTGCGGAGATTGTGTTCCCCTGATTGTTTAAAGCACACAGGACATGTTACCAGGAGAACAGTATAAGTGAAGAGAGTGTGTTCCCCTGATTGTTTAATACTCACGGGACTTGTTACCAGGTGAACAGTATAAGTGAGGAGAGTGTGTTCCCCTGATTGTTTATTACTCACAGGACATGTTACCAGGTGAACAATAGAAGTGCGGAGAGTGTGTTCCCCTGATTGTTTAAAGCACACAGGACATGTTACCAGGTGAACAGTATAAGTGAAGAGAGTGTGTTCCCCTGATTGTTTAATACTCACAGGCCATGTTACCAGATGAACAGTATAAGTGAGGAGAGTGTGTTCCTCTGATGGTTTTATTCACACGGGACATGTTACCTGGTCAACAGTATAAGTGAGGAGAGTGTGTTCCCCTGATTGTTTAATACACATGGGACATGGTACCAGGTGAACAATATAAGTGAGGAGAGTGTGTTCCCCTGATTGTTTAAAGCACACAGGACATGTTACCAGGTGAACAGTATAAGTGAAGAGAGTGTGTTCCCCTGATTGTTTAATGTACACAGGACAGGTTACCAGGTGAACAGTATAAGTGAAGAGAGTGTGTTCCCCTGATTGTTTAATGTACACAGGACATGTTACCAGGTGAACAATATAAGTGGGGAGAGTGTGTTCCCCTGATTGTTTAAAGCACACGGGACATGTTACCAGGTGAACAGTATAAGTGAAGAGAGTGTGTTCCCCTGATTGTTTAATACACAAAGGACATGCCACCAGGTGAACAATATAAATGAGGAGAGTGTGTTCCCCTGATTGTTTAATACACACGGGACATGTTACCAGGTGAACAGTATAAGTGAGGAGAGTGTGTTCCCCTGATTGTTTAATATACACAGGACATGTTACCAGGTGAACAGTATAAGTGAGGAGAGTGTGTTCCCCTGATGGTTTAATATACACGGGACAAGTTACCAGATGAACAGTATAAGTGAGCAGAGTGTCTTCCCCTGATTGTTTAATGCACAGTTGACATGTTACCAGGTGAACAGGATAAGTGAGGAGAGTGTGTTCCCCTGATTGTTTAATGCACACAGGACATGTTACCAGGTGAACAGTATAAGTGAGGAGAGAGTATTCCCCTGATGGTTTAATGTACACAGGAATTGTTACCAGGTGAACAGTATAAGTGAGGAGAGTGTGTTCCCCTGATTGTTTAATATAAACGGGACATGTTACCAGGTGAGCAGTATAAGCAATAAGAGTGTGTTCCCCTGATTGTTTAATATACACATGACATGTTACCAGGTGAACAGTATAAGTGAGGAGAGTGTTTTCCCCTGATGGTTAAATACACACGGGACATGTCACCAGGTGAACAGTATAAGTGAGGAGAGTGTGTTCCCATGATGGTTTAACATACACGGGACATGTTACCAGGTGAACAGTATAAGTGAGGAGAGTGTGTTCCCCT
Source organism: Heterodontus francisci (assembly GCF_036365525.1). Taxonomy (NCBI): domain Eukaryota; kingdom Metazoa; phylum Chordata; class Chondrichthyes; order Heterodontiformes; family Heterodontidae; genus Heterodontus; species Heterodontus francisci. The sequence continues at coordinate 296,224 of NW_027141995.1, read as the reverse complement.
GATTGTTTAATATACACAGGACATGTTACCAGGTGAACAATATAAGTGAGGAGAGTTTGTTCCCCTGATGGTTTAATATACACGGGACATGTCACCAGGTGAACAGTATAAGTGAGGAGAGTGTGTTCCCCTGATGGTTTAATACACACGGGACATGTTACCAGATGAACAGTACAAGTGAGGAGAGTGTGTTCCCCTGATTGTTTAATGCACACAGGACATGTTACCAGGTGAACAGTATAAGTGAGGAGAGAGTTTTCCCCTGATGGTTTAATGTACACAGTACATGTTACCAGGTGAACAGTATAAGTGAGGAGAGTGTGTTCCCCTGATTGTTTAATTTGCACGGGACATGTTACCAGGTGAACAGTATAAGTCAGGAGAGTGTGTTCCCCTCATTGTTTAATGCACACAGTACATGTTACCAGGTGAACAGTATAAGTGAGGAGAGAGTGTTCCCCTGATGGTTTAATGTACACAGGACATGTTACCAGGTGAACAGTATATGTGAGGAGAGAGTGTTCCCCTGATGGTTTAATGTACACAGGACATAATACCAAGTGAACAGAATAGGTGAGGATAGTGTGTTCCACTGATTGTTTAATATACACGGGACATGTTACCAGGTGAACAGTATAAGTGAGAAGAGTGTGTTCCCCTGATTGTTTAATATACACGGGACATGTTACCAGGTGAACAGTAGAAGTGAGGAGAGTGTGTTCCCCTGATTGTTTAATATAAACGGGACATGTTACCAGGTGAACAGTATAAGCGAGAAGAGTGTGTTCCCCTGATAGTTTAATATACACAGGACATGTTACCAGGTGAACAGTATAAGTGAGGAGAGTGTTTTCCCCTGATGGTTAAATACACACGGGACATGTCACCAGGTGAACAGTATAAGTGAGGAGAGTGTGTTCCCATGATGGTTTAACATACACGGGACATGTTACCAGGTGAACAGTATAAGGAAGGAGAGTGTGTTCCCCTGATTGTTTAATATACACAGGACATGTTACCAGGTGAACAATATAAGTGAGGAGAGTTTGTTCCCCTGATGGTTTAATATACACGGGACATGTCACCAGGTGAACAGTATAAGTGAGGAGAGTGTGTTCCCCTGATGGTTTAATACACACGGGACATGTTACCAGATGAACAGTACAAGTGAGGAGAGTGTGTTCCCCTCATTGTTTAATGCACACAGTACATGTTACCAGGTGAACAGTATAAGTGAGGAGAGCGTGTTCCCCTGATGGTTTAATGTACACAGGACATGTTACCAGGTGAACAGTATAAGTGAGTAGAGTGTGTTCCCCTGATTGTTTAATATACACGGGACATGTTACCAGGTGAACTGTATAAGTGAGGAGAGTGTGTTCCCCTGATTGTTTAATGCACACAGGACATGTTACCAGGTGAACAGTATAAGTGAGGAGAGTGTGTTCCCCTGATTGTTTAATATAAACGGGACATGTTACCAGGTGAACAGTATAAGTGAGGAGAGTGTGTTCCCCTGATGGTTAAATACACACGGGACATGTCACCAGCTGAACAGTATAAGTGAGGAGAGTGTGTTCCCATGATGGTTTAACATACACGGGACATGTTACCATGTGAACAGTATAAGTAAGGAGAGTGTGTTCCTCTGATTGTTTAATATACACAGGACATGTTACCAGGTGAACAATATAAGTGAGGAGAGTTTATTCCCCTGATGTTTTAATATACACGGGACATGTTACCAGTTGAACAGTATAAGTGAGGAGAGTGTGTTCCCCTGATTGTTTAAGGCACACAGGACATGTTACCACGTGAACAGTATAAGTGAGGAGAGAGTGTTCCCCTGATGGTTTAATGTACACAGGACATGTTACCAGGTGAACAGTATAAGTGAGGAGAGTGTGTTCCCCTGATGGTTTAATACACACGGAACATGTTACCAGGTGAACAGTATAAGTGAGGAGAGTGTGTTCCCCTGATAGTTTAATGTACTTGGGACATGTCACCAGGTGAACAGTATCAGTGAGGAGAGTGTGTTCCCCTGATTGTTTAATACACACGGGACATGTCACCAGTTGAACAGTATAAGTGAGGAGAGTGTGTTCCCCTGATTGTTTAATTCACACGGGACATGTTACCAGGTGAACAGTAAAAGTGTGGAGACTGTGTTCCCGTGATTGTTTAATGCACAGAGGACATGTTACCAGGTGAACAGTATAAGTGAGGAGAGTGTGTTCCCCTGATTGTTTAATACACACGGGACATGTTACCAGGTGAACAGGATAAGTGAGGAGAGTGTGTTCCCCTGATGGTTTAATACACACGGGACATGTTATCAGGTGAACAGTATAAGTGAGGAGAGTGTTTTCTCCTGATTGTTTAATACACACGGGACATGTTACCAGGTGAACAGTCTAAGTAAGGAGAGTGTGTTCCCCTGATTGTTTAATACACACGGGACATGTTACCAGGTGAACAGGATAAGTGCGGAGAGTGTGTTCCCCTGATTGTTTAAAGCACACAGGACATGTTACCAGGTGAACAGTATAAGTGAAGAGAGTGTGTTCCCCTGATTGTTTAATACTCACAGGACATGTTACCAGGTGAACAGTATAAGTGAGGAGAGTGTGTTCCCCTGATGGTTTAATATACACGGGACAAGTTACCAGATGAACAGTATAAGTGAGCAGAGTGTCTACCCCTGATTGTTTAATGCACAGTTGACATGTTACCAGGTGAACAGGATAAGTGAGGAGAGTGTGTTCCCCTGATTGTTTAATGCACACAGGACATGTTACCAGGTGAACAGTATAAGTGAGGAGAGAGTATTCCCCTGATGGTTTAATGTACACAGGAATTGTTACCAGGTGAACAGTATAAGTGAGGAGAGTGTGTTCCCCTGATTGTTTAATATAAACAGGACATGTTACCAGGTGAGCAGTATAAGCAATAAGAGTGTGTTCCCCTGATTGTTTAATATACACATGACATGTTACCAGGTGAACAGTATAAGTGAGGAGAGTGTTTTCCCCTGATGGTTAAATACACACGGGACATGTCACCAGGTGAACAGTATAAGTGAGGAGAGTGTGTTCCCATGATGGTTTAACATACACGGGACATGTTACCAGGTGAACAGTATAAGTGAGGAGAGTGTGTTCCCCTGATTGTTTAATATACACAGGACATGTTACCAGGTGAACAATATAAGTGAGGAGAGTTTGTTCCCCTGATGGTTTAATATACACGGGACATGTCACCAGGTGAACAGTATAAGTGAGGAGAGTGTGTTCCCCTGATGGTTTAATACACACGGGACATGTTACCAGATGAACAGTACAAGTGAGGAGAGTGTGTTCCCCTGATTGTTTAATGCACACAGGACATGTTACCAGGTGAACAGTATAAGTGAGGAGAGAGTTTTCCCCTGATGGTTTAATGTACACAGTACATGTTACCAGGTGAACAGTATAAGTGAGGAGAGTGTGTTCCCCTGATTGTTTAATTTGCACGGGACATGTTACCAGGTGAACAGTATAAGTCAGGAGAGTGTGTTCCCCTCATTGTTTAATGCACACAGTACATGTTACCAGGTGAACAGTATAAGTGAGGAGAGAGTGTTCCCCTGATGGTTTAATGTACACAGGACATGTTACCAGGTGAACAGTATAAGTGAGGAGAGAGTGTTCCCCTGATGGTTTAATGTACACAGGACATAATACCAAGTGAACAGAATAGGTGAGGATAGTGTGTTCCACTGATTGTTTAATATACACGGGACATGTTACCAGGTGAACAGTATAAGTGAGAAGAGTGTGTTCCCCTGATTGTTTAATATACACGGGACATGTTACCAGGTGAACAGTAGAAGTGAGGAGAGTGTGTTCCCCTGATTGTTTAATATAAACGGGACATGTTACCAGGTGAACAGTATAAGCGAGAAGAGTGTGTTCCCCTGATTGTTTAATATACACAGGACATGTTACCAGGTGAACAGTATAAGTGAGGAGAGTGTTTTCCCCTGATGGTTAAATACAAACGGGACATGTCACCAGGTGAACAGTATAAGTGAGGAGAGTGTGTTCCCATGATGGTTTAATATACACGGGACATGTTACCAGGTGAACAGTATAAGGAAGGAGAGTGTGTTCCCCTGATTGTTTAATATACACAGGACATGTTACCAGGTGAACAATATAAGTGAGGAGAGTTTGTTCCCCTGATGGTTTAATATACACGGGACATGTCACCAGGTGAACAGTATAAGTGAGGAGAGTGTGTTCCCCTGATGGTTTAATACACACGGGACATGTTACCAGATGAACAGTACAAGTGAGGAGAGTGTGTTCCCCTCATTGTTTAATGCACACAGTACATGTTACCAGGTGAACAGTATAAGTGAGGAGAGAGTGTTCCCCTGATGGTTTAATGTACACAGGACATGTTACCAGGTGAACAGTATAAGTGAGTAGAGTGTGTTCCCCTGATTGTTTAATATACACGGGACATGTTACCAGGTGAACTGTATAAGTGAGGAGAGTGTGTTCCCCTGATTGTTTAATGCACACAGGACATGTTACCAGGTGAACAGTATAAGTGAGGAGAGTGTGTTCCCCTGATTGTTTAATATAAACGGGACATGTTACCAGGTGAACAGTATAAGTGAGGAGAGTGTGTTCCCCTGATGGTTAAATACACACGGGACATGTCACCAGCTGAACAGTATAAGTGAGGAGAGTGTGTTCCCATGATGGTTTAACATACACGGGACATGTTACCATGTGAACAGTATAAGTAAGGAGAGTGTGTTCCTCTGATTGTTTAATATACACAGGACATGTTACCAGGTGAACAATATAAGTGAGGAGAGTTTATTCCCCTGATGTTTTAATATACACGGGACATGTTACCAGTTGAACAGTATAAGTGAGGAGAGTGTGTTCCCCTGATTGTTTAAGGCACACAGGACATGTTACCACGTGAACAGTATAAGTGAGGAGAGAGTGTTCCCCTGATGGTTTAATGTACACAGGACATGTTACCAGGTGAACAGTATAAGTGAGGAGAGTGTGTTCCCCTGATGGTTTAATACACACGGAACATGTTACCAGGTGAACAGTATAAGTGAGGAGAGTGTGTTCCCCTGATAGTTTAATGTACTTGGGACATGTCACCAGGTGAACAGTATCAGTGAGGAGAGTGTGTTCCCCTGATTGTTTAATACACACGGGATATGTCACCAGTTGAACAGTATAAGTGAGGAGAGTGTGTTCCCCTGATTGTTTAATTCACACGGGACATGTTACCAGGTGAACAGTAAAAGTGTGGAGACTGTGTTCCCGTGATTGTTTAATGCACAGAGGACATGTTACCAGGTGAACAGTATAAGTGAGGAGAGTGTGTTCCCCTGATTGTTTAATACACACGGGACATGTTACCATGTGAACAGGATAAGTGAGGAGAGTGTGTTCCCCTGATGGTTTAATACACACGGGACATGTTATCAGGTGAACAGTATAAGTGAGGAGAGTGTTTTCTCCTGATTGTTTAATACACACGGGACATGTTACCAGGTGAACAGTCTAAGTAAGGAGAGTGTGTTCCCCTGATTGTTTAATACACACGGGACATGTTACCAGGTGAACAGGATAAGTGCGGAGAGTGTGTTCCCCTGATTGTTTAAAGCACACAGGACATGTTACCAGTTAACAGTATAAGTGAAGAGAGTGTGTTCCCCTGATTGTTTAATACTCACAGGACATGTTACCAGATGAACAGTATAAGTGAGGAGAGTGTGTTCCTCTGATGGTTTTATTCACACGGGACATGTTACCTGGTCAACAGTATAAGTGAGGAGAGTGTGTTCCCCTGATTGTTTAATACACATGGGACATGTTACCAGGTGAACAATATAAGTGAGGAGAGTGTGTTCCCCTGATTGTTTAAAGCACACAGGACATGTTACCAGGTGAACAGTATAAGTGAAGAGAGTGTGTTCCCCTGATTGTTTAATGTACACAGGACATGTTACCAGGTGAACAGTATAAGTGAAGAGAGTGTGTTCCCCTGATTGTTTAATGTACACAGGACATGTTACCAGGTGAACAGTATAAGTGGGGAGAGTGTGTTCCCCTGATTGTTTAAAGCACACGGGACATGTTACCAGGTGAACAGTATAAGTGAAGAGAGTGTGTTCCCCTGATTGTTTAATACACAAAGGACATGCCACCAGGTGAACAATATAAATGAGGAGAGTGTGTTCCCCTGATTGTTTAATACACACGGGACATGTTACCAGGTGAACAGTATAAGTGAGGAGAGTGTGTTCCCCTGATTGTTTAATACACAAAGGACATGCCACCAGGTGAACAATATAAATGAGGAGAGTGTGTTCCCCTGATTGTTTAATACACACGGGACATGTTACCAGGTGAACAGTATAAGTGAGCAGAGTGTCTTCCCCTGATTGTTTAATATACACAGGACATGTTACCAGGTGAACAGTAAAAGTGAGGAGAGAGTATTCCCCTGATGGTTTAATGCACACAGGACATGTTACCAGGTGAACAGTAAAAGTGAGGAGAGAGTATTCCCCTGATGGTTTAATGTACACAGGAAATGTTACCAGGTGAACAGGATAAGTGAGGAGAGTGTGTTCCCCTGATTGTTTAATGCACACAGGACATGTTACCAGGTGAACAGTAAAAGTGAGGAGAGAGTATTCCCCTGATGGTTTAATGTACACAGGAAATGTTACCAGGTGAACAGTATAAGTGAGGAGAGTGTGTTCCCCTGATTGTTTAATATACACGGGACATGTTACCAGGTGAACAGTATAAGTGAGGAGAGTGTGTTCCCCTGATTGTTTAATATAAACGGGACATGTTACCAGGTGAACAGTATAAGCGAGAAGAGTGTGTTCCCCTGATTGTTTAATATACACAGGACATGTTACCAGGTGAACAGTATAAGTGAGGAGAGTGTTTTCCCCTGATGGTTAAATACACACGGGACATGTCACCAGGTGAACAGTATAAGTGAGGAGAGTGTGTTCCCATGATGGTTTAACATACACGGGACATGTTACCAGGTGAACAGTATAAGTGAGGAGAGTGTGTTCCCCTGATTGTTTAATATACACAGGACATGTTACCAGGTGAACAATATAAGTGAGGAGAGTTTGTTCCCCTGATGGTTTAATATACACGGGACATGTCCCCAGGTGAACAGTATAAGTGAGGAGAGTGTGTTCCCCTGATGGTTTAATACACACGGGACATGTTACCAGATAAACAGTACAAGTGAGGAGAGTGTGTTCCCCTGATTGTTTAATGCACACAGGACATGTTACCAGGTGAACAGTATAAGTGAGGAGAGAGTTTTCCCCTGATGGTTTAATGTACACAGTACATGTTACCAGGTGAACAGTATAAGTGAGGAGAGTGTGTTCCCCTGATTGTTTAATTTGCACGGGACATGTTACCAGGTGAACAGTATAAGCGAGAAGAGTGTGTTCCCCTGATTGTTTAATATACACAGGACATGTTACCAGGTGAACAGTATAAGTGAGGAGAGTGTTTTCCCCTGATGGTTAAATACAAACGGGACATGTCACCAGGTGAACAGTATAAGTGAGGAGAGTGTGTTCCCATGATGGTTTAATATACACGGGACATGTTACCAGGTGAACAGTATAAGGAAGGAGAGTGTGTTCCCCTGATTGTTTAATATACACAGGACATGTTACCAGGTGAACAATATAAGTGAGGAGAGTTTGTTCCCCTGATGGTTTAATATACACGGGACATGTCACCAGGTGAACAGTATAAGTGAGGAGAGTGTGTTCCCCTGATGGTTTAATACACACGGGACATGTTACCAGATGAACAGTACAAGTGAGGAGAGTGTGTTCCCCTCATTGTTTAATGCACACAGTACATGTTACCAGGTGAACAGTATAAGTGAGGAGAGAGTGTTCCCCTGATGGTTTAATGTACACAGGACATGTTACCAGGTGAACAGTATAAGTGAGTAGAGTGTGTTCCCCTGATTGTTTAATATACACGGGACATGTTACCAGGTGAACTGTATAAGTGAGGAGAGTGTGTTCCCCTGATTGTTTAATGCACACAGGACATGTTACCAGGTGAACAGTATAAGTGAGGAGAGTGTGTTCCCCTGATTGTTTAATATAAACGGGACATGTTACCAGGTGAACAGTATAAGTGAGGAGAGTGTGTTCCCCTGATGGTTAAATACACACGGGACATGTCACCAGCTGAACAGTATAAGTGAGGAGAGTGTGTTCCCATGATGGTTTAACATACACGGGACATGTTACCATGTGAACAGTATAAGTAAGGAGAGTGTGTTCCTCTGATTGTTTAATATACACAGGACATGTTACCAGGTGAACAATATAAGTGAGGAGAGTTTATTCCCCTGATGTTTTAATATACACGGGACATGTTACCAGTTGAACAGTATAAGTGAGGAGAGTGTGTTCCCCTGATTGTTTAAGGCACACAGGACATGTTACCACGTGAACAGTATAAGTGAGGAGAGAGTGTTCCCCTGATGGTTTAATGTACACAGGACATGTTACCAGGTGAACAGTATAAGTGAGGAGAGTGTGTTCCCCTGATGGTTTAATACACACGGAACATGTTACCAGGTGAACAGTATAAGTGAGGAGAGTGTGTTCCCCTGATAGTTTAATGTACTTGGGACATGTCACCAGGTGAACAGTATCAGTGAGGAGAGTGTGTTCCCCTGATTGTTTAATACACACGGGATATGTCACCAGTTGAACAGTATAAGTGAGGAGAGTGTGTTCCCCTGATTGTTTAATTCACACGGGACATGTTACCAGGTGAACAGTAAAAGTGTGGAGACTGTGTTCCCGTGATTGTTTAATGCACAGAGGACATGTTACCAGGTGAACAGTATAAGTGAGGAGAGTGTGTTCCCCTGATTGTTTAATACACACGGGACATGTTACCATGTGAACAGGATAAGTGAGGAGAGTGTGTTCCCCTGATGGTTTAATACACACGGGACATGTTATCAGGTGAACAGTATAAGTGAGGAGAGTGTTTTCTCCTGATTGTTTAATACACACGGGACATGTTACCAGGTGAACAGTCTAAGTAAGGAGAGTGTGTTCCCCTGATTGTTTAATACACACGGGACATGTTACCAGGTGAACAGGATAAGTGCGGAGAGTGTGTTCCCCTGATTGTTTAAAGCACACAGGACATGTTACCAGGTTAACAGTATAAGTGAAGAGAGTGTGTTCCCCTGATTGTTTAATACTCACAGGACATGTTACCAGATGAACAGTATAAGTGAGGAGAGTGTGTTCCTCTGATGGTTTTATTCACACGGGACATGTTACCTGGTCAACAGTATAAGTGAGGAGAGTGTGTTCCCCTGATTGTTTAATACACATGGGACATGTTACCAGGTGAACAATATAAGTGAGGAGAGTGTGTTCCCCTGATTGTTTAAAGCACACAGGACATGTTACCAGGTGAACAGTATAAGTGAAGAGAGTGTGTTCCCCTGATTGTTTAATGTACACAGGACATGTTACCAGGTGAACAGTATAAGTGAAGAGAGTGTGTTCCCCTGATTGTTTAATGTACACAGGACATGTTACCAGGTGAACAGTATAAGTGGGGAGAGTGTGTTCCCCTGATTGTTTAAAGCACACGGGACATGTTACCAGGTGAACAGTATAAGTGAAGAGAGTGTGTTCCCCTGATTGTTTAATACACAAAGGACATGCCACCAGGTGAACAATATAAATGAGGAGAGTGTGTTCCCCTGATTGTTTAATACACACGGGACATGTTACCAGGTGAACAGTATAAGTGAGGAGAGTGTGTTCCCCTGATTGTTTAATACACAAAGGACATGCCACCAGGTGAACAATATAAATGAGGAGAGTGTGTTCCCCTGATTGTTTAATACACACGGGACATGTTACCAGGTGAACAGTATAAGTGAGCAGAGTGTCTTCCCCTGATTGTTTAATATACACAGGACATGTTACCAGGTGAACAGTAAAAGTGAGGAGAGAGTATTCCCCTGATGGTTTAATGCACACAGGACATGTTACCAGGTGAACAGTAAAAGTGAGGAGAGAGTATTCCCCTGATGGTTTAATGTACACAGGAAATGTTACCAGGTGAACAGGATAAGTGAGGAGAGTGTGTTCCCCTGATTGTTTAATGCACACAGGACATGTTACCAGGTGAACAGTAAAAGTGAGGAGAGAGTATTCCCCTGATGGTTTAATGTACACAGGAAATGTTACCAGGTGAACAGTATAAGTGAGGAGAGTGTGTTCCCCTGATTGTTTAATATACACGGGACATGTTACCAGGTGAACAGTATAAGTGAGGAGAGTGTGTTCCCCTGATTGTTTAATATAAACGGGACATGTTACCAGGTGAACAGTATAAGCGAGAAGAGTGTGTTCCCCTGATTGTTTAATATACACAGGACATGTTACCAGGTGAACAGTATAAGTGAGGAGAGTGTTTTCCCCTGATGGTTAAATACACACGGGACATGTCACCAGGTGAACAGTATAAGTGAGGAGAGTGTGTTCCCATGATGGTTTAACATACACGGGACATGTTACCAGGTGAACAGTATAAGTGAGGAGAGTGTGTTCCCCTGATTGTTTAATATACACAGGACATGTTACCAGGTGAACAATATAAGTGAGGAGAGTTTGTTCCCCTGATGGTTTAATATACACGGGACATGTCCCCAGGTGAACAGTATAAGTGAGGAGAGTGTGTTCCCCTGATGGTTTAATACACACGGGACATGTTACCAGATAAACAGTACAAGTGAGGAGAGTGTGTTCCCCTGATTGTTTAATGCACACAGGACATGTTACCAGGTGAACAGTATAAGTGAGGAGAGAGTTTTCCCCTGATGGTTTAATGTACACAGTACATGTTACCAGGTGAACAGTATAAGTGAGAAGAGTGTGTTCCCCTGATTGTTTAATTTGCACGGGACATGTTACCAGGTGAACAGTATAAGCGAGAAGAGTGTGTTCCCCTGATTGTTTAATATACACAGGACATGTTACCAGGTGAACAGTATAAGTGAGGAGAGTGTTTTCCCCTGCTGGTTAAATACACACGGGACATGTCACCAGGTGAACAGTATAAGTGAGGAGAGTGTGTTCCCATGATGGTTTAAAATACACGGGACATGTTACCAGGTGAACAGTATAAGTGAGGAGAGTGTGTTCCCCTGAGTGTTTAATATACACAGGACATGTTACCAGGTGAACAATATAAGTGAGGAGAGTTTGTTCCCCTGATGGTTTAATATACACGGGACATGTCACCAGGTGAACGGTATAAGTGAGGAGAGTGTGTTCCCCTCATGGTTTAATACACACGGGACATGTTACCAGATAAACAGTACAAGTGAGGAGAGTGTGTTCCCCTGATTGTTTAATGCACACAGGACATGTTACCAGGTGAACAGTATAAGTGAGGAGAGAGTTTTCCCCTGATGGTTTAATGTACACAGTACATGTTACCATGTGAACAGTATAAGTGAGGAGAGTGTGTTCCCCTGATTGTTTAATTTGCACGGGACATGTTACCAGGTGAACAGTATAAGTCAGGAGAGTGTGTTCCCCTCATTGTTTAATGCACACAGTACATGTTACCAGGTGAACAGTATAAGTGAGGAGAGAGTGTTCCCCTGATGGTTTAATGTACACAGGACATGTTACCAGGTGAACAGTATAAGTGAGGAGAGAGTGTTCCCCTGATGGTTGAATGTACACAGGACATAATACCAAGTGAACAGAATAGGTGAGGATAGTGTGTTCCACTGATTGTTTAATATACACGGGACATGTTACCAGGTGAACAGTATAAGTGAGAAGAGTGTGTTCCCCTGATTGTTTAATATACACTGGACATGTTACCAGGTGAACAGTAGAAGTGAGGAGAGTGTGTTCCCCTGATTGTTTAATATAAACGGGACATGTTACCAGGTGAACAGTATAAGCGAGAAGAGTGTGTTCCCCTGATTGTTTAATATACACAGGACATGTTACCAGGTGAACAGTATAAGTGAGGAGAGTGTTTTCCCCTGATGGTTAAATACACACGGGACATGTCACCAGGTGAACAGTATAAGTGAGGAGAGTGTGTTCCCATGATGGTTTAACATACACGGGACATGTTACCAGGTGAACAGTATAAGGAAGGAGAGTGTGTTCCCCTGATTGTTTAATATACACAGGACATGTTACCAGGTGAACAATATAAGTGAGGAGAGTTTGTTCCCCTGATGGTTTAATATACACGGGACATGTCACCAGGTGAACAGTATAAGTGAGGAGAGTGTGTTCCCCTGATGGTTTAATACACACGGGACATGTTACCAGATGAACAGTACAAGTGAGGAGAGTGTGTTCCCCTCATTGTTTAATGCACACAGTACATGTTACCAGGTGAACAGTATAAGTGAGGAGAGTGTGTTCCCCTGATTGTTTAATATACACGGGACATGTTACCAGGTGAACTGTATAAGTGAGGAGAGTGTGTTCCCCTGATTGTTTAATGCACACAGGACATGTTACCAGGTGAACAGTATAAGTGAGGAGAGTGTGTTCCCCTGATTGTTTAATATAAACGGGACATGTTACCAGGTGAACAGTATAAGCGAGGAGAGTGTGTTCCCCTGATTGTTTAATATACACAGGACATGTTACCAGGTGAACAGTATAAGTGAGGAGAGTGTGTTCCCCTGATGGTTAAATACACACGGGACATGTCACCAGCTGAACAGTATAAGTGAGGAGAGTGTGTTCCCATGATGGTTTAACATACACGGGACATGTTACCATGTGAACAGTATAAGTAAGGAGAGGGTGTTCCTCTGATTGTTTAATATACACAGGACATGTTACCAGGTGAACAATATAAGTGAGGAGAGTTTATTCCCCTGATGTTTTAATATACACGGGACATGTTACCAGTTGAACAGTATAAGTGAGGAGAGTGTGTTCCACTGATTGTTTAAGGTACACAGGACATGTTACCACGTGAACAGTATAAGTGAGGAGAGAGTGTTCCCCTGATGGTTTAATGTACACAGGACATGTTACCAGGTGAACAGTATAAGTGAGGAGAGTGTGTTCCCCTGATGGTTTAATACACACGGAACATGTTACCAGGTCACCAGTGTAGGTGAGGAGAGTGTGTTCCCCTGATAGTTTAATGTACTTGGGACATGTCACCAGGTGAACAGTATCAGTGAGGTGAGTGTGTTCCCCTGATTGTTTAATACACACGGGACATGTCACCAGGTGAACAGTATAAGTGAGGAGAGTGTGTTCCCCTGATTGTTTAATTCACACGGGACATGTTACCAGGTGAACAGTAAAAGTGTGGAGACTGTGTTCCCGTGATTGTTTAATGCACAGAGGACATGTTACCAGGTGAACAGTATAAGTGAGGAGAGTGTGTTCCCCTGATTGTTTAATACACACGGGACATGTTACCAGGTGAACAGGATAAGTGAGGAGAGTGTGTTCCCCTGATGGTTTAATACAAACGGGACATGTTATCAGGTGAACAGTATAAGTGAGGAGAGTGTTTTCTCCTGATTGTTTAATACACACGGGACATGTTACCAGGTGAACAGTCTAAGTGAGGAGAGTGTGTTCCCCTGATTGTTTAATACACACGGGACATGTTACCAGGTGAACAGGATAAGTGAGGAGAGTGTGTTCTGCTGATTGTTTAGTACACATGGGACATGTTACCAGGTGAACAGTATAAGTGAGGAGAGTATGTTCCCCTGATGGATTAACACACACGGGAAATGTTACCAGGTGAACATTATAAGTGAGGAGAGTGTGTTCCCCTGATGGTTTAATACACACGGGACATGTTACCAGGTGAACAGTGTAAGTGAGGAGAGTGTGTTCCTCTGATGTTTTAATACACACGGGACATGTTACCAGGTGAACAGTATAAGTGAAGAGAGTGTGTTCCCCTGATTGTTTAATGTACACAGGACATGTTACCAGGTGAACAATATAAGTGAGGAGAGTGTGTTCCCCTGATTGTTTAATGTACACAGGACATGTTACCAGGTGAACAGTATAAGTGAAGAGACTGTTTTCCCCTGATTGTTTAATGTACACAGGACATGTTACCAGGTGAACAGTATAAGTGAGGAGAGTGTGTTCCCCTGATTGTTTAATGTACACAGGACATGTTACCAGATGAACAGTATAAGTGAAGAGAGTGTGTTCCCCTGATTGTTTAATGTACACAGGACATGTTAACAGGTGAACAGTATAAGTGAAGAGAGTGTGTTCCCCTGATTGTTTAATGTACACAGGACATGTTACCAGGTGAACAGTATAAGTGAGGAGAGTGTGTTCCCCTGATTGTTTAATGTACACAGGACATGTTACCAGGTGAACAGTATAAGTGAGGAGAGTGTGTTCCCCTGATTGTTTAATACACAAGGGACATGTTACCAGGTGAACAGTATAAGTGAAGACAGTGTGTTCCCCTGATTGTTTAATGTACACAGGACATGTTACCAGGTGAACAGTATAAGTGAGGAGAGTGTGTTCCCCTGATTGTTTAATACACAAAGGACATGTTACCAGGTGAACAGTATAAGTGAGGAGAGTGTTTTCCCCTGATTGTTTAATACACAAAGGACAAGTTACCAGGTGAACATTATAAGTGCGGAGAGTTTGTTCCCCTGATTGTTTAATATACACGGGACATGTTACCAGGTGAACAGTATAAGTGAAGAGAGTGTGTTGCCCTGATTGTTTAATGTACACAGGACATGTTACCAGGTGAACAGTATAAGTGAGGAGAGTGTGTTCCCCTGATTGTTTAATACACACGGGACATGTTACCAGGTGAACAGGATAAGTGAGGAGAGTGTGTTCCCCTGATGGTTTAATACACACGGGACATGTTATCAGGTGAACAGTATAAGTGAGGAGAGTGTTTTCTCCTGATAGTTTAATACACACGGGACATGTTACCAGGTGAACAGTCTAAGTGAGGAGAGAGTGTTCCCCTGATTGTTTAATACACACGGGACATGTTACCAGGTGAACATTATAATTGCGGAGAGTTTGTTCCCCTGATTGTTTAATATACACGGGACATGTTACCAGGTGAACATTATAAGTGCGGAGAGTTTGTTCCCCTGATTGTTTATTATACACGGCACATGTTACCAGGTGAACAGTATAAGTGAGGAGAGTGTGTTCCCCTGATTGTTTAATACACACGGGACATGTTACCAGTTGAACAGTATAAGTGAGGAGAGTGTGTTCCCCTGATTGTTTAAGGTACACAGGACATGTTACCACGTGAACAATATAAGTGAGGAGAGAGTGTTCCCCTGATGGTTTAATGTACACAGGACATGTTACCAGGTGAACAGTATAAGTGAGGAGAGTGTGTTCCCCTGATGGATTAATACACACGGAACATGTTACCAGGTGACCAGTGTAGGTGAGGAGAGTGTGTTCCCCTGATAGTTTAATGTACTTGGGACATGTCACCAGGTGAACAGTATCAGTGAGGAGAGTGTGTTCCCCTGATTGTTTAATACACACGGGACATGTCACCAGGTGAACAGTATAAGTGAGGAGAGTGTGTTCCCCTGATTGTTTAATTCACACGGGACATGTTACCAGGTGAACAGTAAAAGTGTGGAGACTGTGTTCCCGTGATTGTTTAATGCACAGAGGACATGTTACCAGGTGAACAGTATAAGTGAGGAGAGTGTGTTCCCCTGATTGTTTAATACACACGGGACATGTTACCAGGTGAACAGGATAAGTGAGGAGAGTGTGTTCCCCTGATGGTTTAATACACACGGGACATGTTATCAGGTGAACAGTATAAGTGAGGAGAGTGTTTTCTCCTGATTGTTTAATACACACGGGACATGTTACCAGGTGAACAGTCTAAGTGAGGAGAGTGTGTTCCCCTGATTGTTTAATACACACGGGACATGTTACCAGGTGAACAGGATAAGTGAGGAGAGTGTGTTCTGCTGATTGTTTAGTACACACGGGACATGTTACCAGGTGAACAGTATAAGTGAGGAGAGTATGTTCCCCTGATGGATTAACACACACGGGAAATGTTACCAGGTGAACATTATAAGTGAGGAGAGTGTGTTCCCCTGATGGTTTAATACACACGGGACATGTTACCAGGTGAACAGTGTAAGTGAGGAGAGTGTGTTCCTCTGATGTTTTAATACACACGGGACATGTTACCAGGTGAACAGTATAAGTGAAGAGAGTGTGTTCCCTGATTGTTTAATGTACACAGGACATGTTACCAGGTGAACAATATAAATGAGGAGAGTGTGTTCCCCTGATTGTTTAATGTACACAGGACATGTTACCAGGTGAACAGTATAAGTGAAGAGACTGTTTTCCCCTGATTGTTTAATGTTCACAGGACATGTTACCAGGTGAACAGTATAAGTGAGGAGAGTGTGTTCCCCTGATTGTTTAATGTACACAGGACATGTTACCAGGTGAACAGTATAAGTGAAGAGACTGTTTTCAACTGATTGTTTAATGTACACAGGACATGTTACCAGGTGAACAGTATAAGTGAGGAGAGTGTGTTCCCCTGATTGTTTAATGTACACAGGACATGTTACCAGATGAACAGTATAACTGAAGAGAGTGTGTTCCCCTGATTGTTTAATGTACACAGGACATGTTAACAGGTGAACAGTATAAGTGAAGAGAGTGTGTTCCCCTGATTGTTTAATGTACACAGGACATGTTACCAGGTGAACAGTATAAGTGAGGAGAGTGTGTTCCCCTGATTGTTTAATGTACACAGGACATGTTACCAGGTGAACAGTATAAGTGAGGAGAGTGTGTTCCCCTGATTGTTTAATGTACACAGGACATGTTACCAGGTGAACAGTATAAGTGAGGAGAGTGTGTTCCCCTGATTGTTAAATACACAAGGGACATGTTACCAGGTGAACAGTATAAGTGAAGAGAGTGTGTTCCCCTGATTGTTTAATGTACACAGGACATGTTACCAGGTGAACAGTATAAGTGAGGAGAGTGTGTTCCCCTGATTGTTTAATACACAAAGGACATGTTACCAGGTGAACAGTATAAGTGAGGAGAGTGTTTTCCCCTGATTGTTTAATACACAAAGGACATGTTACGAGGTGAACATTATAAGTGCGGAGAGTTTGTTCCCCTGATTGTTTAACATACACGGGACATGTTACCAGGTGAACAGAATAAGTGAAGAGAGTGTGTTGCCCTGATTGTTTAATGTACACAGGACATGTTACCAGGTGAACAGTATAAGTGAGGAGAGTGTGTTCCCCTGATTGTTTAATACACACGGGACATGTTACCAGGTGAACAGGATAAGTGAAGAGAGTGTGTTCCCCTGATTGTTTAATGTACACAGGACATGTTACCAGGTGAACAGTATAAGTGAGGAGAGTGTGTTCCCCTGATTGTTTAATGTACACAGGACATGTTACCAGGTGAACAGTATAAGTGAGGAGAGTGTGTTCCCCTGATTGTTTAATGTACACAGGACATGTTACCAGGTGAACAGTATAAGTGAGGAGAGTGTGTTCCCCTGA
This sequence comes from Heterodontus francisci, assembly GCF_036365525.1. Lineage (NCBI taxonomy): Eukaryota > Metazoa > Chordata > Chondrichthyes > Heterodontiformes > Heterodontidae > Heterodontus > Heterodontus francisci. Next base: position 278,536 of record NW_027141995.1, on the reverse strand, counting down.
TTGTTTAATACACAAGGGACATGTTACCAGGTGAACAGTATAAGTGAAGAGAGTGTGTTCCCCTGATTGTTTAATGTACACAGGACATGTTACCAGGTGAACAGTATAAGTGAGGAGAGTGTGTTCCCCTGATTGTTTAATACACAAAGGACATGTTACCAGGTGAACAGTATAAGTGAGGAGAGTGTTTTCCCCTGATTGTTTAATACACAAAGGACATGTTACGAGGTGAACATTATAAGTGCGGAGAGTTTGTTCCCCTGATTGTTTAACATACACGGGACATGTTACCAGGTGAACAGAATAAGTGAAGAGAGTGTGTTGCCCTGATTGTTTAATGTACACAGGACATGTTACCAGGTGAACAGTATAAGTGAGGAGAGTGTGTTCCCCTGATTGTTTAATACACACGGGACATGTTACCAGGTGAACAGGATAAGTGAGGAGAGTGTGTTCCCCCAATGGTTTAATACACACGGGACATGTTATCAGGTGAACAGTATAAGTGAGGAGAGTGTTTTCTCCTGATAGTTTAATACACACGGGACATGTTACCAGGTGAACAGTCTAAGTGAGGAGAGAGTGTTCCCCTGATTGTTTAATACACACGGGACATGTTACCAGGTGAACATTATAATTGCGGAGAGTTTGTTCCCCTGATTGTTTAATATACACGGGACATGTTACCAGGTGAACATTATAAGTGCGGAGAGTTTGTTCCCCTGATTGTTTATTATACACGGCACATGTTACCAGGTGAACAGTATAAGTGAGGAGAGTGTGTTCCCCTGATTGTTTAATACACACGGGACATGTTACCAGGTGAACAGTATAAGTGAGGAGAGTGTGTTCCCATGATTGTTTAATGCACACAGGACATGTTACCAGGTGAACAATATAAGTGAGGAGAGTGTGTTCCCCTGATTGTTTAATACACGCGGGACATGTTACCAGGTGAACAGTATAAGTGAGAAGCGTGTGTTCCCCTGATTGTTTAATGCACACAGGACATGTTACCAGGTGAACAATACAAGTGAGGAGAGTGTGTTCCCCTGATTGTTTAATGCACACAGGACATGTTACCAGGTGAACAGTATAAGTGAGGAGAGTGTGTTCCCCTGATTGTTTAATACACACAGGACATGATACCAAGTGAACAGTAAAAGTGAGGAGAGTGTGTTCCCCTGATTGTATAATACACACGGGACATGTTACCAGGTGAACAGTATAAGTGAGGAGAGTGTGTTCCGCTGATTGTTTAATACACACAGGACATGTTACCAGGTGAACAGTATAAGTGAGGAGAGTGTGTTCCCCAGATAGTTGAACACGCATGGGACATGTTACCAGATGAGCTGTATAAGTGAGGAGAGTGTGTTCCCCTGATTGTTTAATACACACGGGACATGTTACCAGGTGAACAGGATAAGTGAGGAGAGTGTGTTCCCCTGATGGTTTAATACACACGGGACATGTTATCAGGTGAACAGTATAAGTGAGGAGAGTGTTTTCTCCTGATAGTTTAATACACACGGGACATGTTACCAGGTGAACAGTCTAAGTGAGGAGAGAGTGTTCCCCTGATTGTTTAATACACACGGGACATGTTACCAGGTGAACATTATAATTGCGGAGAATTTGTTCCCCTGATTGTTTAATATACACGGGACATGTTACCAGGTGAACAGTATAAGTGAGGAGAATGTGTTCCCCTGATGGTTAAATACACACGGGACATGTCACCAGGTGAACAGTATAAGTGAGGAGAGTGTGTTCCCATGATGGTTTAACATACACGGGACATGTTACCAGGTGAACAGTATAAGTAAGGGGAGTGTGTTCCCCTGATTGTTTAATATACACAGGACATGTTACCAGGTGAACAATATAAGTGCGGAGAGTTTGTTCCCCTGATGGTTTAATATACACGGGACATGTTACCATTTGAACAGCATAAGTGAGGAGAGTGTGTTCCCCTGATTGTTTAATGCACACAGGACATGTTACCAGGTGAACAGGATAAGTGAGGAGAGTGTGTTCCCCTGATTGTTTAATGCACACAGAACATGTTACCAGGTGAACAGTATAAGTGAGGAGAGAGTGTTCCCCTGATGGTTTAATGTACACAGGACATGTTACCAGGTGAACAGTATAAGTGAGGAGAGTGTGTTCCCCTAATTGTTTAATGTACACGGGACATGTTACCAGGTGAACAGTAGAAGTAAGGAGAATGTGTTCCCCTGATTGTTTAATATAAACGGCACATTTTACCAGGTGAACAGTATAAGCGAGGAGAGTGTGTTCCCCTGATTGTTTAACATACACAGGACATGTTACCAGGTGAACAGCATAAGTGAGGAGAGTCTGTTCCCCTGATGGTTAAATGCACACGGGACATGTCACCAGGTGAACAGTGTAAGTGAGGAGAGTGAGTGCCCCTGATTGTTTAATATACACAGGCCATGTTACCAGGTGAACAGTATAAGTGAGGAGAGTATGTTCCCCTGATGGTTAAATACACACAGGACATGTACCAGGTGAACAGTATAAGTGAGGAGAGTGTGTTCCCCTGATTGTTTATTGCACACAGGACATGTTACCAGGTGAACAGTATAAGTGAGGAGAGTGTGTTCCCCTGATTGTTTAATATACACGGGACATGTTGCCACGTGAACAGTATAAGTGATGAGAGTGTGTTCCCATGATGGTTTAACATACACGGGAGATGTTACCAGGTGAACAGTATAAGTGAGGAGAGTGTGTTCCCCTGATTGTTTAATGCACAGTTGACATGTTACCAGGTGAACAGTATAAGTGAGGAGAGTGTTTTCCCCTGATAGTTTAATACACACGGGACATGTTACCAGGTGAACAGTTTCAGTGAGGAGAGTGTGTTCCCCTGATGGTTTAATACTGACAGGACATGTCACCAGGTGAACAGCATATGAGAGTAGATTGTGTACCCCTTATGGTTTAATATACACAGGACATTGCACCAGGTGAAATGTATAAGTGAGGAGAGTGTGTTGCCCTGATTGTTTAATGTACACAGGACATGTTACCAGGTGAACAGTATAAGTGAGGAGAGTGTGTTCCCCTGATTGTTTAATACACACGGGACATGTTACCAGGTGAACAGGATAAGTGAGGAGAGTGTGTTCCCCTGATGGTTTAATACACACGGGACATGTTAACAGGTGAACAGTATAAGTGAGGAGAGTGTTTTCTCCTGATAGTTTAATACACACGGGACATGTTACCAGGTGAACAGTCTAAGTGAGGAGAGAGTGTTCCCCTGATTGTTTAATACACACGGGACATGTTACCAGGTGAACATTATAATTGCGGAGAGTTTGTTCCCCTGATTGTTTAATATACACGGGACATGTTACCAGGTGAACATTATAAGTGCGGAGAGTTTGTTCCCCTGATTGTTTATTATACACGGCACATGTTACCAGGTGAACAGTATAAGTGAGGAGAGTGTGTTCCCCTGATTGTTTAACACACACACTGGACATGTTACCAGGTGAACAGTATCAGTGAGGAGAGTGTGTTCCCATGATTGTTTAATGCACACAGGACATGTTACCAGGTGAACAATATAAGTGAGGAGAGTGTGTTCCCCTGATTGTTTAATACACGCGGGACATGTTACCAGGTGAACAGTATAAGTGAGGAGCGTGTGTTCCCCTGATTGTTTAATGCACATAGGACATGTTACCAGGTGAACAATACAAGTGAGGAGACTGTGTTCCCCTGATTGTGTAATGCACACAGGACATGTTACCAGGTGAACAGTATAAGTGAGGAGAGTGTGTTCCCCTGATTGTTTAATACACACAGGACATGATACCAAGTGAACAGTAAAAGTGAGGAGAGTGTGTTCCCCTGATTGTATAATACACACGGGACATGTTACCAGGTGAACAGTATAAGTGAGGAGAGTGTGTTCCGCTGATTGTTTAATACACACAGGACATGTTACCAGGTGAACAGTATAAGTGAGGAGAGTGTGTTCCCCAGATAGTTGAACACGCATGGGACATGTTACCAGATGAGCTGTATAAGTGAGGAGAGTGTGTTCCCCTGATTGTTTAATACACACGGGACATGTTACCAGGTGAACAGGATAAGTGAGGAGAGTGTGTTCCCCTGATGGTTTAATACACACGGGACATGTTATCAGGTGAACAGTATAAGTGAGGAGAGTGTTTTCTCCTGATAGTTTAATACACACGGGACATGTTACCAGGTGAACAGTCTAAGTGAGGAGAGAGTGTTCCCCTGATTGTTTAATACACCCGGGACATGTTACCAGGTGAACATTATAATTGCGGAGAATTTGTTCCCCTGATTGTTTAATATACACGGGACATGTTACCAGGTGAACAGTATAAGTGAGGAGAATGTGTTCCCCTGATGGTTAAATACACACGGGACATGTCACCAGGTGAACAGTATAAGTGAGGAGAGTGTGTTCCCATGATGGTTTAACATACACGGGACATGTTACCAGGTGAACAGTATAAGTAAGGAGAGTGTGTTCCCCTGATTGTTTAATATACACAGGACATGTTACCAGGTGAACAATATAAGTGCGGAGAGTTTGTTCCCCTGATGGTTTAATATAAACGGGACATGTTACCATTTGAACAGCATAAGTGAGGAGAGTGTGTTCCCCTGATTGTTTAATGCACACAGGACATGTTACCAGGTGAACAGGATAAGTGAGGAGAGTGTGTTCCCCTGATTGTTTAATGCACACAGAACATGTTACCAGGTGAACAGTATAAGTGAGGAGAGAGTGTTCCCCTGATGGTTTAATGTACACAGGACATGTTACCAGGTGAACAGTATAAGTGAGGAGAGTGTGTTCCCCTAATTGTTTAATGTACACGGGACATGTTGCCAGGTGAACAGTAGAAGTAAGGAGAATGTGTTCCCCTGATTGTTTAATATAAACGGCACATTTTACCAGGTGAACAGTATAAGCGAGGAGAGTGTGTTCCCCTGATTGTTTAACATACACAGGACATGTTACCAGGTGAACAGCATAAGTGAGGAGAGTCTGTTCCCCTGATGGTTAAATGCACACGGGACATGTCACCAGGTGAACAGTATAAGTGAGGAGAGTGAGTTCCCCAGATTGTTTAATGCACAGTTGACATGTTACCAGGTGAACAGTATAAGTGAGGAGAGTGTTTTCCCCTGATAGTTTAATACACACGGGACATGTTACCAGGTGAACAGTTTCAGTGAGGAGAGTGTGTTCCCCTGATGGTTTAATACTGACAGGACATGTCACCAGGTGAACAGCATATGAGAGTAGATTGTGTTCCCCTTATGGTTTAATATACACAGGACATTGCACCAGGTGAAATGTATAAGTGAGGAGAGTGTGTTGCCCTGATTGTTTAATGTACACAGGACATGTTACCAGGTGAACAGTATAAGTGAGGAGAGTGTGTTCCCCTGATTGTTTAATACACACGGGACATGTTACCAGGTGAACAGGATAAGTGAGGAGAGTGTGTTCCCCTGATGGTTTAATACACACGGGACATGTTATCAGGTGAACAGTATAAGTGAGGAGAGTGTTTTCTCCTGATAGTTTAATACACACGGGACATGTTACCAGGTGAACAGTCTAAGTGAGGAGAGTTTGTTCCACTGATTGTTTAATATACACGGGACATGTTACCAGGTGAACATTATAAGTGCGGAGAGTTTGTTCCCCTGATTGTTTATTATACACGGCACATGTTACCAGGTGAACAGTATAAGTGAGGAGAGTGTGTTCCCCTGATTGTTTAATACACACGGGACATGTTACCAGGTGAACAGTATAAGTGAGGAGAGTGTGTTCCCATGATTGTTTAATGCACACAGGACATGTTAACAGGTGAACAATATAAGTGAGGAGAGTGTGTTCCCCTGATTGTTTAATACACGCGGGACATGTTACCAGGTGAACAGTATAAGTGAGGAGCGTGTGTTCCCCTGATTGTTTAATGCACACAGGACATGTTACCAGGTGAACAATACAAGTGAGGAGAGTGTGTTCCCCTGATTGTTTAATGCACACAGGACATGTTACCAGGTGAACAGTATAAGTGAGGAGAGTGTGTTCCCCTGATTGTTTAATACACACAGGACATGATACCAAGTGAACAGTAAAAGTGAGGAGAGTGTGTTCCCCTGATTGTATAATACACACGGGACATGTTACCAGGTGAACAGTATAAGTGAGGAGAGTGTGTTCCGCTGATTGTTTAATACACACAGGACATGTTACCAGGTGAACAGTATAAGTGAGGAGAGTGTGTTCCCCAGATAGTTGAACACGCATGGGACATGTTACCAGATGAGCTGTATAAGTGAGGAGAGTGTGTTCCCCTGATTGTTTAATACACACGGGACATGTTACCAGGTGAACAGGATAAGTGAGGAGAGTGTGTTCCCCTGATGGTTTAATACACACGGGACATGTTATCAGGTGAACAGTATAAGTGAGGAGAGTGTTTTCTCCTGATAGTTTAATACACACGGGACATGTTACCAGGTGAACAGTCTAAGTGAGGAGAGAGTGTTCCCCTGATTGTTTAATACACACGGGACATGTTACCAGGTGAACATTATAATTGCGGAGAATTTGTTCCCCTGATGGTTAAATACACACGGGACATGTTACCAGGTGAACAGTATAAGTGAGGAGAATGTGTTCCCATGATGGTTTAAAATGCACGGGACATGTTACCAGGTGAACAGTATAAGTAAGGAGAGTGTGTTCCCCTGATTGTTTAATATACACAGGACATGTTACCAGGTGAACAATATAAGTGCGGAGAGTTTGTTCCCCTGATGGTTTAATATACACGGGACATGTTACCATTTGAACAGCATAAGTGAGGAGAGTGTGTTCCCCTGATTGTTTAATGCACACAGGACATGTTACCAGGTGAACAGGATAAGTGAGGAGAGTGTGTTCCCCTGATTGTTTAATGCACACAGAACATGTTACCAGGTGAACAGTATAAGTGAGGAGAGAGTGTTCCCCTGATGGTTTAATGTACACAGGACATGTTACCAGGTGAACAGTATAAGTGAGGAGAGTGTGTTCCCCTAATTGTTTAATGTACACGGGACATGTTACCAGGTGAACAGTAGAAGTAAGGAGAATGTGTTCCCCTGATTGTTTAATATAAACGGCACATTTTACCAGGTGAACAGTATAAGCGAGGAGAGTGTGTTCCCCTGATTGTTTAACATACACAGGACATGTTACCAGGTGAACAGCATAAGTGAGGAGAGTCTGTTACCCTGATGGTTAAATGCACACGGGACATGTCACCAGGTGAACAGTATAAGTGAGGAGAGTGAGTTCCCCTGATTGTTTAATATACACAGGCCATGTTACCAGGTGAACAGTATAAGTGAGGAGAGTATGTTCCCCTGATGGTTAAATACACACAGGACATGTACCAGGTGAACAGTATAAGTGAGGAGAGTGTGTTCCCCTGATTGTTTATTGCACACAGGACATGTTACCAGGTGAACAGTATAAGTGAGGAGAGTGTGTTCCCCTGATTGTTTAATATACACGGGACATGTTGCCACGTGAACAGTATAAGTGATGAGAGTGTGTTCCCATGATGGTTTAACATACACGGGAGATGTTACCAGGTGAACAGTATAAGTGAGGAGAGTGTGTTCCCCTGATTGTTTAATGCACAGTTGACATGTTACCAGGTGAACAGTATAAGTGAGGAGAGTGTTTTCCCCTGATAGTTTAATACACACGGGACATGTTACCAGGTGAACAGTTTCAGTGAGGAGAGTGTGTTCCCCTGATGGTTTAATACTGACAGGACATGTCACCAGGTGAACAGCATATGAGAGTAGATTGTGTTCCCCTTATGGTTTAATATACACAGGACATTGCACCAGGTGAAATGTATAAGTGAGGAGAGTGTGTTCCCCTGATTGTTTAATGCACATGGGACATGTTACGAGGTGAACAGTATGAGTGAGGAGAGTGTGTTCCCCTGATTGTTTAATGCACACAGGACATGTTACCAGGTGAACAGTATAAGTGAGGAGAGTGTTTTCCCCTGATGGTTTAATACACAGGGGACATGTTGCCAGGTGAACAGTAAAAGTGTGGAGAGTGTTTTCCCCTGATAGTTTAATACACACGGGATATGTTACCAGGTGAACAGTATAAGTGAGGAGAGAGTGTTCCACTGATGGTTTAATACACACGGGACATGTTACCAGGTGAACAGTAGAAGTAGGAGAGTATGTTCCCCTGATGGTTTAATAGACACGGGACATGTTACCAGGTGAACAGTATAAGTGAGGAGAGTGTGTTCCCCTTATTGTTTAATACACACAGGACATGTTACCAGGTGAACAGTATAAGTGAGGAGAGTGTGTTCCCCTGTTGGTTTAATGGACACGGGAGATGTTACCAGGTGAACAGTATAAGTGAGGAGAGTGTGTTCCCCTGATGGTTTAATACACACGGGACATGTTACCAGGTGAACAGTATAAGTAAGGAGATTGTTTTCGCCTGATAGTTTAAAACACACGGGACATGTTGCCAGGTGAACAGTATAAGTGAGGAGAGTGTGTTCCGCTGATGGTTTAATACTCACGGGACATGTTACCAGGTGAACAGTAGAAGTGAGGAGAGTGTGTTCCCCTGATGGTTTAATAGACACGGGACATGTTACCAGGTGAACAGTATAAGTGAGGAGAGTGTGTTCCCCTGATGGTTTAATACACACGGGACATGTTACCAGGTGAACAGTATAAGTGAGGAGAGTGTGTTCCCCTGATGGTTTAATAGACACGGGACATGCTACCAGGTGAACAGTATAAGTGAGGAGAGTGTGTTCCGCTGATTGTTTAATACACACAGGACATGTTACCAGGTGAACAGTATAAGTGAGGAGAGTGTGTTCCCCAGATAGTTGAACACGCATGGGACATGTTACCAGATGAGCTGTATAAGTGAGGAGAGTGTCTTCCCCTGATGGTTTAATATGCACGGGACATGTTACCAGATGAACAGTATAAGTGAGGAGAGTGTGTTCCCCTGATTGTTTAATATACATGGGACATGTTACCAGGTGAACTGTATAAGTGAGGAGAGTGTGTTCCCCTGATTGTTTAATGCACACAGGACATGTTACCCGGTGAACAGTATAGGTGAGGAGAGTGTGTTCCCCTGATTGTTTAATAGACACGGGACATGTTACCAGATGAACAGTATAAGTGAGGAGAGTGTGTTCCCCTGATTGTTTAATGCACACAGGACATGTTGCCTGGTGAACAGTATAAGTGAGGAGAGTGTGTTCCCCTGATTGTTTAATGCACACAGGACATGTTACCAGGTGAACAGTATAGGTGAGGAGAGTGTGTTCCCCTGATTGTTTAATAGACATGGGACATGTTACCAGGTGAACAGTATAAGTGAGGAGAGTGTGTTCCCCTGATTGTTTAATGCACAGTTGACATGTTACCAGGTGAACAGTATAAGCGAGGAGAGTGTGTTCCCCTGATTGTTTAATAGACACGGGACATGTTACCAGGTGAACTGTATAAGTGAGGAGAGTGTGTTCCCCTGATTGTTTAATAGACACGGGACATGTTACCAGGTGAACTGTATAAGTGAGGAGAGTGTGTTCCCCTGATTGTTTAATAGACACGGGACATGTTACCAGGTGAACTGTATAAGTGAGGAGAGTGTGTTCCCCTGATTGTTTAATGCACACAGGACATGTTACCAGGTGAACAGTATAGGTGAGGAGAGTGTGTTCCCCTGATTGTTTAACAGACATGGGACATGTTACCAGGTGAACAGTATAAGTGAGGAGAGTGTGTTCCCCTGATTGTTTAATGCACAGTTGACATGTTACCAGGTGAACAGTATAAGCGAGGAGAGTGTGTTCCCCTGATTGTTTAATATACATAGGACATGTTACCAGGTGAACAGTATAAGCGAGGAGAGTGTGTTCCCCTGATTGTTTAATATACAAAGGACATGTTACCAGGTGAACAGTATATGTGAGGAGAGTGTTTTCCCCTGATTGTTTAATATACAAAGGACATGTTACCAGGTGAACAGTGTAAGTGAGGAGAGTATGTTCCCCTGATGGTTAAATACACACAGGACATGTTACCAGGTGAACATTATAAGTGAGGAGAGTGTGTTCCCCTGATTGTTTAATGCACACAGGACATTTTACCAGGTGAACAGTATAAGTGAGGAGAGTGTGTTCCCCTGATTGTTTAATATACACGGGACATGTTACCAGGTGAACAATATAAGTGAGGAGAGTATGTTCCCCTGATGGTTAAATACACACAGGACATGTTACCAGGTGAACATTATAAGTGAGGAGAGTGTGTTCCCCTGATTGTTTAATGCACACAGGACATTTTACCAGGTGAACAGTATAAGTGAGGATAGTGTGTTCCCCTGATTGTTTAATATACACGGGACATGTTACCAGGTGAACAATATAAGTGAGGAGAGTTTGTTCCCCTGATGGTTTAATATACACGGGACATGTTACCAGTTGAACAGCATAAGTGAGGAGAGTGTGTTCCCCTGATTGTTTAATGCACACAGGACATCTTACCAGGTGAACAGTATAAGTGAGGAGAGAGTGTTCCCCTGATGGTTTAATGTACACAGGACATGTTACCAGGTGAACAGTATAAGTGAGGAGAGTGTGTTCCCCTGATTGTTTAATATACACGGGACATGTTACCAGGTGAACAGTAGAAGTGAGGAGAGTGTGTTGCCCTGATTGTTTAATATAAACAGCACATTTTACCAGGTGAACAGTATAAACGAGGAGAGTGTGTTCCCCTGATTGTTTATCATACACAGGACATGTTACCAGGTGAACAGTATAAGTGAGGAGAATGTGTTCCCCTGATTGTTTAATATAAACAGCACATTTTACCAGGTGAACAGTATAAACGAGGAGAGTGTGTTCCCCTGATTGTTTAACATACACAGGACATGTTACCAGGTGAACAGTATAAGTGAGGAGAATGTGTTCCCCTGATTGTTCAATATAAACGGCACATTTTACCAGGTGATCAGTATAAACGAGGAGAGTGTGTTCCCCTGATTGTTTAACATACACAGGACATGTTACCAGGTGAACAGCATAAGTGAGGAGAGTGTGTTCCCCTGATGGTTAAATGCACACGGGACATGTTACCAGGTGAACAGTTTAAGTGAGGAGAGAGTATTCCCCTGATGGTTTAATGTACACAGGACATGTTACCAGGTGAACAGTATAAGTGAGGAGAGTGTGTTCCACTGATGGTTTAATATACACGGGACATGTTACCAGGTGAACAGTATAAGTGAGGAGAATGTGTTCCCCTGATGGTTAAATACACACGGGACATGTCACCAGGTGAACAGTATAAGTGAGGAGAGTGTGTTCCCATGATGGTTTAACATACACGGGACATGTTACCAGGTGAACAGTATAAGTAAGGAGAGTGTGTTCCCCTGATTGTTTAATATACACAGGACATGTTACCAGGTGATCAATATAAGTGCGGAGAGTTTGTTCCCCTGATGGTTTAATATACACGGGACATGTTACCATTTGAACAGCATAAGTGAGGAGAGTGTGTTCCCCTGATTGTTTAATGCACACAGGACATGTTACCAGGTGAACAGGATAAGTGAGGTGAGTGTGTTCCCCTGATTGTTTAATGCACACAGAACATGTTACCAGGTGAACAGTATAAGTGAGGAGAGAGTGTTCCCCTGATGGTTTAATGTACACAGGACATGTTACCAGGTGAACAGTATAAGTGAGGAGAGTGTGTTCCCCTGATTGTTTAATATACACGGGACATGTTACCAGGTGAACAGTATAAGTGAGGAGAGTGTGTTCCCCTGATTGTTTAATATACACGGGACATGTTACCATTTGAACAGCATAAGTGAGGAGAGTGTGTTCCCCTGATTGTTTAATGCACACAGGACATGTTACCAGGTGAACAGGATAAGTGAGGAGAGTGTGTTCCCCTGATTGTTTAATGCACACAGAACATGTTACCAGGTGAACAGTATAAGTGAGGAGAGTGTGTTCCCCTGATTGTTTAATGCACACAGAACATGTTACCAGGTGAACAGTATAAGCGAGGAGAGTGTGTTCCCCTGATTGTTTAACATACACAGGACATGTTACCAGGTGAACAGCATAAGTGAGGAGAGTCTGTTCCCCTGATGGTTAAATGCACACGGGACATGTCACCAGGTGAACAGTATAAGTGAGGAGAGTGAGTTCCCCTGATTGTTCAATATACACAGGCCATGTTACCAGGTGAACAGTATAAGTGAGGAGAGTATGTTCCCCTGATGGTTAAATACACACAGGACATGTTACCAGGTGAACAGTATAAGTGAGGAGAGTGTGTTCCCCTGATGGTTTATTGCACACAGGACATGTTACCAGGTGAACAGTATAAGTGAGGAGAGTGTGTTCCCCTGATGGTTTAATAGACACGGGACATGTTACCAGGTGAACAGTATAAGTGAGGAGAGTGTTTTCCCCTGATGGTTTAATACACACGGGACATGTTACCAGGTGAACAGTATAAGTGAGGAGAGTGTGTTCCCTTGATGGTTTAATAGACACGGGACATGCTACCAGGTGAACAGTATAAGTGAGGAGAGTGTGTTCCGCTGATTGTTTCATACACACAGGACATGTTACCAGGTGAACAGTATAAGTGAGGAGAGTGTGTTCCCCAGATAGTTGAACACGCATGGGACATGTTACCAGATGAGCTGTATAAGTGAGGAGAGTGTCTTCCCCTGATGGTTTAATATGCACGGGACATGTTACCAGATGAACAGTATAAGTGAGGAGAGTGTGTTCCCCTGATTGTTTATCATACACAGGACATGTTACCAGGTGAACAGTATAAGTGAGGAGAATGTGTTCCCCTGATTGTTTAATATAAACAGCACATTTTACCAGGTGAACAGTATAAACGAGGAGAGTGTGTTCCCCTGATTGTTTAACATACACAGGACATGTTACCAGGTGAACAGTATAAGTGAGGAGAATGTGTTCCCCTGATTGTTCAATATAAACGGCACATTTTACCAGGTGATCAGTATAAACGAGGGGAGTGTGTTCCCCTGATTGTTTAACATACACAGGACATGTTACCAGGTGAACAGCATAAGTGAGGAGAGTGTGTTCCCCTGATGGTTAAATGCACACGGGACATGTTACCAGGTGAACAGTTTAAGTGAGGAGAGAGTATTCCCCTGATGGTTTAATGTACACAGGACATGTTACCAGGTGAACAGTATAAGTGAGGAGAGTGTGTTCCCCTGATGGTTTAATATACACGGGACATGTTGCCAGGTGAACAGTATAAGTGAGGAGAATGTGTTCCCCTGATGGTTAAATACACACGGGACATGTCACCAGGTGAACAGTATAAGTGAGGAGAGTGTGTTCCCATGATGGTTTAACATACACGGGACATGTTACCAGGTGAACAGTATAAGTAAGGAGAGTGTGTTCCCCTGATTGTTTAATATACACAGGACATGTTACCAGGTGAACAATATAAGTGCGGAGAGTTTGTTCCCCTGATGGTTTAATATACACGGGACATGTTACCATTTGAACAGCATAAGTGAGGAGAGTGTGTTCCCCTGATTGTTTAATGCACACAGGACATGTTACCAGGTGAACAGGATAAGTGAGGAGAGTGTGTTCCCCTGATTGTTTAATGCACACAGAACATGTTACCAGGTGAACAGTATAAGTGAGGAGAGAGTGTTCCCCTGATGGTTTAATGTACACAGGACATGTTACCAGGTGAACAGTATAAGTGAGGAGAGTGTGTTCCCCTGATTGTTTAATATACACGGGACATGTTACCAGGTGAACAGTATAAGTGAGGAGAGTGTGTTCCCCTGATTGTTTAATATACACGGGACATGTTACCATTTGAACAGCATAAGTGAGGAGAGTGTGTTCCCCTGATTGTTTAATGCACACAGGACATGTTACCAGGTGAACAGGATAAGTGAGGAGAGTGTGTTCCCCTGATTGTTTAATGCACACAGAACATGTTACCAGGTGAACAGTATAAGTGAGGAGAGTGTGTTCCCCTGATTGTTTAATGCACACAGAACATGTTACCAGGTGAACAGTATAAGCGAGGAGAGTGTGTTCCCCTGATTGTTTAACATACACAGGACATGTTACCAGGTGAACAGCATAAGTGAGGAGAGTCTGTTCCCCTGATGATTAAATGCACACGGGACATGTCACCAGGTGAACAGTATAAGTGAGGAGAGTGAGTTCCCCTGATTGTTCAATATACACAGGCCATGTTACCAGGTGAACAGTATAAGTGAGGAGAGTATGTTCCCCTGATGGTTAAATACACACAGGACATGTTACCAGGTGAACAGTATAAGTGAGGAGAGTGTGTTCCCCTGATGGTTTATTGCACACAGGACATGTTACCAGGTGAACAGTATAAGTGAGGAGAGTGTGTTCCCCTGATGGTTTAATAGACACGGGACATGTTACCAGGTGAACAGTATAAGTGAGGAGAGTGTGTTCCCCTGATGGTTTAATACACACGGGACATGTTACCAGGTGAACAGTATAAGTGAGGAGAGTGTGTTCCCTTGATGGTTTAATAGACACGGGACATGCTACCAGGTGAACAGTATAAGTGAGGAGAGTGTGTTCCGCTGATTGTTTCATACACACAGGACATGTTACCAGGTGAACAGTATAAGTGAGGAGAGTGTGTTCCCAGATAGTTGAACACGCATGGGACATGTTACCAGATGAGCTGTATAAGTGAGGAGAGTGTCTTCCCCTGATGGTTTAATATGCACGGGACATGTTACCAGATGAACAGTATAAGTGAGGAGAGTGTGTTCCCCTGATTGTTTAATGCACACAGGACATGTTACCAGGTTAACAGTATACGTGAGGATAGTGTGTTCCCCTGATTGTTTAATATACACGGGACATGTTGCCACGTGAACAGTATAAGTGATGAGAGTGTGTTCCCATGATGGTTTAACATACACGGGAGATGTTACCAGGTGAACAGTATAAGTGAGGAGAGTGTGTTCCCCTGATTGTTTAATGCAAACAGGACATGTTACCAGGTTAACAGTATACGTGAGGATAGTGTGTTCCCCTGATTGTTAAATATACATGGGACATGTTACCAGGTGAACAGTATAAGTGAGGAGAGTGTGTTCCCCTGATTGTTTAATGCACACAGGACATGTTACCAGGTGAACAGTATAAGTGAGGAGAGTGTGTTCCCCTGATTGTTTAATAGACACGGGACATGTTACCAGGTGAACTGTATAAGTGAGGAGAGTGTGTTCCCCTGATTGTTTAATGCACACAAAACATGTTACCCGGTGAACAGTATAGGTGAGGAGAGTGTGTTCCCCTGATTGTTTAATAGACACGGGACATGTTACCAGGTGAACTGTATAAGTGAGGAGAGTGTGTTCCCCTGATTGTTTAATGCACACAGGAAATGTTACCAGGTGAACAGTGTAAGTGAGGAGAGTGTGTTCCCCTGATTGTTTAATAGACACGGGACATGTTACAAGGTGAACAGTATAGGTGAGGAGAGTGTGTTCCCCTGATTGTTTAATGCACACAGGACATTTTACCAGGTGAACAGTATAAGTGAGGATAGTGTGTTCCCCTGATTGTTTAATATACACGGGACATGTTAATAGTTGAACAGTATAAGTGAGGAGCGTGTGTTCCCCTGATTGTTTAATGCACACGGGACATGTTACCAGGTGAACAGGATAAGTGTGGAGAGTGTGTTCCCCTGATTGTTTAATGCACACAGGACATGTTACCAGGTGAACAGTATAAGTGAGGAGAGTGTGTTCCCCTGATGGTTTAATGTACACAGGACATGTTACCAGGTGAACAGTAGAAGTAAGGAACGTTTGTTCCCCTGATTGTTTAATACACACAGGACATGTTACCAGGTGAACAGTATAAGTGAGGAGAGTGTTCCCCTGATGGTTTAATGTACACAGGACATGTTACCAGGTGAACAGTATAAGTGAGGAGAGTGTGTTCCCCTGATTGTTTAACATACACAGGACATGTTACCAGGTGAACAGCATAAGTGAGGAGAGTGTGTTCCCCTGATGGTTAAATGCACACGGGACATGTTACCAGGTGAACAGTTTAAGTGAGGAGAGAGTATTCCCCTGATGGTTTAATGTACACAGGACATGTTACCAGGTGAACAGTATAAGTGAGGAGAGTGTGTTCCCCTGATGGTTTAATATACACGGGACATGTTGCCAGGTGAACAGTATAAGTGAGGAGAATGTGTTCCCCTGATGGTTAAATACACACGGGACATGTCACCAGGTGAACAGTATAAGTGAGGAGAGTGTGTTCCCATGATGGTTTAACATACACGGGACATGTTACCAGGTGAACAGTATAAGTAAGGAGAGTGTGTTCCCCTGATTGTTTAATATACACAGGACATGTTACCAGGTGAACAATATAAGTGCGGAGAGTTTGTTCCCCTGATGGTTTAATATACACGGGACATGTTACCATTTGAACAGCATAAGTGAGGAGAGTGTGTTCCCCTGATTGTTTAATGCACACAGGACATGTTACCAGGTGAACAGGATAAGTGAGGAGAGTGTGTTCCCCTGATTGTTTAATGCACACAGAACATGTTACCAGGTGAACAGTATAAGTGAGGAGAGAGTGTTCCCCTGATGGTTTAATGTACACAGGACATGTTACCAGGTGAACAGTATAAGTGAGGAGAGTGTGTTCCCCTGATTGTTTAATATACACGGGACATGTTACCAGGTGAACAGTATAAGTGAGGAGAGTGTGTTCCCCTGATTGTTTAATATACACGGGACATGTTACCATTTGAACAGCATAAGTGAGGAGAGTGTGTTCCCCTGATTGTTTAATGCACACAGGACATGTTACCAGGTGAACAGGATAAGTGAGGAGAGTGTGTTCCCCTGATTGTTTAATGCACACAGAACATGTTACCAGGTGAACAGTATAAGTGAGGAGAGTGTGTTCCCCTGATTGTTTAATGCACACAGAACATGTTACCAGGTGAACAGTATAAGCGAGGAGAGTGTGTTCCCCTGATTGTTTAACATACACAGGACATGTTACCAGGTGAACAGCATAAGTGAGGAGAGTCTGTTCCCCTGATGATTAAATGCACACGGGACATGTCACCAGGTGAACAGTATAAGTGAGGAGAGTGAGTTCCCCTGATTGTTCAATATACACAGGCCATGTTACCAGGTGAACAGTATAAGTGAGGAGAGTATGTTCCCCTGATGGTTAAATACACACAGGACATGTTACCAGGTGAACAGTATAAGTGAGGAGAGTGTGTTCCCCTGATGGTTTATTGCACACAGGACATGTTACCAGGTGAACAGTATAAGTGAGGAGAGTGTGTTCCCCTGATGGTTTAATAGACACGGGACATGTTACCAGGTGAACAGTATAAGTGAGGAGAGTGTGTTCCCCTGATGGTTTAATACACACGGGACATGTTACCAGGTGAACAGTATAAGTGAGGAGAGTGTGTTCCCTTGATGGTTTAATAGACACGGGACATGCTACCAGGTGAACAGTATAAGTGAGGAGAGTGTGTTCCGCTGATTGTTTCATACACACAGGACATGTTACCAGGTGAACAGTATAAGTGAGGAGAGTGTGTTCCCAGATAGTTGAACACGCATGGGACATGTTACCAGATGAGCTGTATAAGTGAGGAGAGTGTCTTCCCCTGATGGTTTAATATGCACGGGACATGTTACCAGATGAACAGTATAAGTGAGGAGAGTGTGTTCCCCTGATTGTTTAATGCACACAGGACATGTTACCAGGTTAACAGTATACGTGAGGATAGTGTGTTCCCCTGATTGTTTAATATACACGGGACATGTTGCCACGTGAACAGTATAAGTGATGAGAGTGTGTTCCCATGATGGTTTAACATACACGGGAGATGTTACCAGGTGAACAGTATAAGTGAGGAGAGTGTGTTCCCCTGATTGTTTAATGCAAACAGGACATGTTACCAGGTTAACAGTATACGTGAGGATAGTGTGTTCCCCTGATTGTTAAATATACATGGGACATGTTACCAGGTGAACAGTATAAGTGAGGAGAGTGTGTTCCCCTGATTGTTTAATGCACACAGGACATGTTACCAGGTGAACAGTATAAGTGAGGAGAGTGTGTTCCCCTGATTGTTTAATAGACACGGGACATGTTACCAGGTGAACTGTATAAGTGAGGAGAGTGTGTTCCCCTGATTGTTTAATGCACACAAAACATGTTACCCGGTGAACAGTATAGGTGAGGAGAGTGTGTTCCCCTGATTGTTTAATAGACACGGGACATGTTACCAGGTGAACTGTATAAGTGAGGAGAGTGTGTTCCCCTGATTGTTTAATGCACACAGGAAATGTTACCAGGTGAACAGTGTAAGTGAGGAGAGTGTGTTCCCCTGATTGTTTAATAGACACGGGACATGTTACAAGGTGAACAGTATAGGTGAGGAGAGTGTGTTCCCCTGATTGTTTAATGCACACAGGACATTTTACCAGGTGAACAGTATAAGTGAGGATAGTGTGTTCCCCTGATTGTTTAATATACACGGGACATGTTACCAGTTGAACAGTATAAGTGAGGAGCGTGTGTTCCCCTGATTGTTTAATGCACACGGGACATGTTACCAGGTGAACAGGATAAGTGTGGAGAGTGTGTTCCCCTGATTGTTTAATGCACACAGGACATGTTACCAGGTGAACAGTATAAGTGAGGAGAGTGTGTTCCCCTGATGGTTTAATGTACACAGGACATGTTACCAGGTGAACAGTAGAAGTAAGGAAAGTTTGTTCCCCTGATTGTTTAATACACACAGGACATGTTACCAGGTGAACAGTATAAGTGAGGAGAGTGTTCCCCTGATGGTTTAATGTACACAGGACATGTTACCAGGTGAACAGTATAAGTGAGGAGAGTGTGTTCCCCTGATTGTTTAATAAACACAGGACATGTTTCCAGGTGAACAGTATAAGTGAGGAGAGTGTGTTCCCCTGATTGTTTAATAAACACAGGACATGTTACCAGGTGAACAGTATAAGTGAGGAGAGTGTGTTCCCCTGATTGTTTAATAAACACAGGACATGTTACCAGGTGAACAGTATAAGTGAGGATAGTGTGTTCCCCTGATTGTTTAATAAACACAGGACATGTTACCAGGTGAACAGTATAAGTGAGGAGAGTGTGTTCCCCTGATTGTTTAATATACATGGGACATGTTACCAGTTGAACAGTATAAGTGAGGAGAGTGTTTTCCCCTGATTATTTAATACACACGGGACATGTCACCAGGTGAACAGTATAAGTGAGGAGAGTGTGTTCCGCTGATGGTTTAATACACACGGGACATGTTACCAGGTGAACAGTAGAAGTGAGGAGAGTGTGTTCCCCTGATTGTTTAATAAACACAGGACATGTTACCAGGTGAACAGTATAAGTGAGGAGAGTGTGTTCCCCTGATTGTTTAATATACATGGGACATGTTACCAGTTGAACAGTATAAGTGAGGAGAGTGTTTTCCCCTGATTGTTTAATACACACGGGACATGTCACCAGGTGAACAGTATAAGTGAGGAGAGTGTGTTCCGCTGATGGTTTAATACACACGGGACATGTTACCAGGTGAACAGTAGAAGTGAGGAGAGTGTGTTCCCCTGATGGTTTAATAGACACGGGACATGTTACCAGGTGAACAGTATATGTGAGGAGAGTGTGTTCCCCTGATGGTTTAATACACACGTGACATGTCACCAGGTGAACAGTATAAGTGAGGAGAGTGAGTTCCCCTGATTGTTTAATATACACAGGACATGTTACCAGGTGAACAGTATAAGTGAGGAGAGTATGTTCCCCTGATGGTTAAATACACACAGGACATGTTACCAGGTGAACATTATAAGTGAGGAGAGTGTGTTCACCTGATTGTTTAATGCGCACAGGACAAGTTACCAGGTGAACAGTATAAGTGAGGAGAGTGTGTTCCCCTGATTGTTTAATATACACTGGACATGTTGCCACGTGAACAGTATAAGTGATGAGAGTGTGTTCCCCTGATGGTTTAACATACACGGGACATGTTACCAGGTGAACAGTATAAGTGAGTGGAGTGTGTTCCCCTGATTGTTTAATGCACAGTTGACATGTTACCAGGTGAACAGTATAAGTGAGGAGACTGTGTTCCCCTGATTGTTAAATACACACAGGACATTTTACCAGGTGAACAGTATCAGTGAGGAGTGTGTGTTCCCCTGATGGTTTAATACGCACGGGCTCATGTTACCCGATGAACAGTATAATTGAGGAGAATGTGTTCCCCTGATGGTTTAATACTGACAGGACATGTCACCAGGTGAACAGTATTTGAGAGTAGATTGTGTTCCCCTGATGGTTTAATATACACAGGACATTGCACCAGTTGAACTGTATAAGTGAGGAGAGTGTGTTCACCTGATTGTTTAATGCACATGGGACATGTTACCAGGTGAACAGTATGAGTGAGGAGAGTGTGTTCCCCTGATTGTTTAATGCTCAGTTGACATGTTACCAGGTGAACAGTATAAGTGAGGAGAGTGTGTTCCCCTGATTGTTTAATGCACAGTTGACATGTTACCAGGTGAACAGTATAAGTGAGGAGAGTGTGTTCCCCTGATGGTTTAATACACACGGGAGATGTTACCAGGTGAGCAGTAGAAGTGAGGAGAGTGTGTTCCCCTGATGGTTTATTACACACGGGACATGTTACCAGGTGAAGAGTATAAGTGAGGAGAGTGTTTTCCCCTGATAGTT
This sequence comes from Heterodontus francisci, assembly GCF_036365525.1. Taxonomy (NCBI): domain Eukaryota; kingdom Metazoa; phylum Chordata; class Chondrichthyes; order Heterodontiformes; family Heterodontidae; genus Heterodontus; species Heterodontus francisci. The sequence continues at coordinate 257,549 of NW_027141995.1, read as the reverse complement.
TAATACACACAGGACATGTTACCAGGTGAACAGTATAAGTGAGGAGAGTGTTCCCCTGATGGTTTAATGTACACAGGACATGTTACCAGGTGAACAGTATAAGTGAGGAGAGTGTGTTCCCCTGATTGTTTAATACACACAGGACATGTTACCAGGTGAACAGTATAAGTGAGGAGATTGTGTTCCCCTGATTGTTTAATGCACACAGGACATGTTACCAGGTGAACAGTATAAGTGAGGAGAGTGTGTTCCCCTGATTGTTTAATATACATGGGACATGTTACCAGTTGAACAGTATAAGTGAGGAGAGTGTTTTCCCCTGATTGTTTAATACACACGGGACATGTCACCAGGTGAACAGTATAAGTGAGGAGAGTGTGTTCCGCTGATGGTTTAATACACACGGGGACATGTTACCAGGTGAACAGTAGAAGTGAGGAGAGTGTGTTCCCCTGATGGTTTAATAGACACGGGACATGTTACCAGGTGAACAGTATATGTGAGGAGAGTGTGTTCCCCTGATGGTTTAATACACACGGGACATGTCACCAGGTGAACAGTATAAGTGAGGAGAGTGAGTTCCCCTGATTGTTTAATATACACAGGACATGTTACCAGGTGAACAGTATAAGTGAGGAGAGTATGTTCCCCTGATGGTTAAATACACACAGGACATGTTACCAGGTGAACAGTATAAGTGATGAGAGTGTGTTCCCCTGATGGTTTAACATACACGGGACATGTTACCAGGTGAACAGTATAAGTGAGTGGAGTGTGTTCCCCTGATTGTTTAATGCACAGTTGACATGTTACCAGGTGAACAGTATAAGTGAGGAGACTGTGTTCCCCTGATTGTTAAATACACACAGGACATTTTACCAGGTGAACAGTATCAGTGAGGAGTGTGTGTTCCCCTGATTGTTTAATGCACAGTTGACATGTTACCAGGTGAACATTATAAGTGAGGAGAGTGTGTTCCCCTGATAGTTTAATACGCACGGGACATGTTACCAGATGAGATGTATAAGTGAGGAGAGTGTCTTCCCCTGATGGTTTAATACGCACGGGACATGTTACCCGATGAACAGTATAATTGAGGAGAATGTGTTCCCCTGATGGTTTAATACTGACAGGACATGTCACCAGGTGAACAGTATATGAGAGTAGATTGTGTTCCCCTGATGGTTTAATATACATGGGACATCGCACCAGGTGAACTGTATAAGTGAGGAGAGTGTGTTCCCCTGATTGTTTAATGCACATGGGACATGTTACCAGGTGAACAGTATGAGTGAGGAGAGTGTGTTCCCCTGATTGTTTAATATACACAGGACATGTTACCAGGTGAACAGTTTATGTGAGGAGAGTGTGTTCCCCTGATTGTTTAATATACAAAGGACATGTTACCAGGTGAACAGTATAAGTGAGGAGAGTATGTTCCCCTGATGGTTAAATACACACAGGACATGTTACCAGGTGAACATTATAAGTGAGGAGAGTGTGTTCCCCTGATTGTTTAATGCACACAGGACATTTTACCAGGTGAACAGTATAAGTGAGGAGAGTGTGTTCCCCTGATTGTTTAATATACACGGGACATGTTACCAGGTGAACAATATAAGTGAGGAGAGTTTGTTCCCCTGATGGTTTAATATACACGGGACATGTTACCAGTTGAACAGTATAAGTGAGGAGCGTGTGTTCCCCTGATTGTTTAATGCACACGGGACATGTTACCAGGTGAACAGGATAAGTGAGGAGAGTCTGTTCCCCTGATTGTTTAATATACTTTGGACATGTCACCAGGTGAACAGTATAAGTGAGGAGAGTGTGTTCCCCTGATGGTTAAATACACACAGGACATGTTACCAGGTGAACATTATAAGTGAGGAGAATGTGTTCCCCTGATTGTTTAATGCACACAGGACAAGTTACCAGGTGAACAGTATAAGTGAGGAGAGTGTGTTCCCCTGATTGTTTAATATACAGTGGACATGTTGCCACGTGAACAGTATAAGTGATGAGAGTGTGTTCCCATGATGGTTTAACATACACGGGACATGTTACCAGATGAACAGTATAAGTGAGGAGAGTGTGTTCCCCTGATTGTTTAATGCACACAGGACATGTTACCAGGTTAACAGTATACGTGAGGATAGTGTGTTCCCCTGATTGTTTAATATACATGGGACATGTTACCAGGTGAACAGTATATGTGAGGAGAGTGTGTTCCCCTGATTGTTTAATGCACACAGGACATGTTACCAGGTGAACAGTATAAGCGAGGAGAGTGTGTTCCCCTGATTGTTTAATATACACAGGACATGTTACCAGGTGAACAGTTTATGTGAGGAGAGTGTGTTCCCCTGATTGTTTAATATACAAAGGACATGTTACCAGGTGAACAGTATAAGTGAGGAGAGTATGTTCCCCTGATGGTTAAATACACACAGGACATGTTACCAGGTGAAGATTATAAGTGAGGAGAGTGTGTTCCCCTGATTGTTTAATGCACACAGGACATTTTACCAGGTGAACAGTATAAGTGAGGAGAGTGTGTTCCCCTGATTGTTTAATACACACAGGACATGTTACCAGGTGAACAGTACAGGTGAGGATAGTGTGTTCCCCTGATTGTTTAATATACACGGGACATGTTACCAGGTGAACAATATAAGTGAGGAGAGTTTGTTCCCCTGATGGTTTAATATACACGGGACATGTTACCAGGTGAACAGTATAAGTGAGGAGCGTGTGTTCCCCTGATTGTTTAATGCACACGGGACATGTTACCAGGTGAACAGTATAAGTGAGGAGAATGTGTTCCCCTGATGGTTTAATACACACGGGACATGTTACCAGGTGAACAGTATAAGTGAGGAGAGAGTGTTCCCCTGATGGTTTAATGTACACAGGACATGTTACCAGGTGAACAGTAGAAGTAAGGAAAGTTTGTTCCCCTGATTGTTTAATACACACAGGACATGTTACCAGGTGAACAGGATAAGTGAGGATAGTGTGTTCCCCAGATTGTTTAATGCACACAGGACATGTTACCAGGTGAACAGTATAAGTGAGGAGAGTGTTCCCCTGATGGTTTAATGTACACAGGACATGTTACCAGGAGAACATTATAAGTGAGGAGAGTGTGTTCCCCTGATTGTTTAATACACACAGGACATGTTACCAGGTGAACTGTATAAATGAGGAGATTGTGTTCCCCTGATTGTTTAATGCACACAGGACATGTTACCAGGTGAACAGTATAAGTGAGGAGAGTGTGTTCCCCTGATTGTTTAATATACACGGGGCATGTTACCAGTTGAACAGTATAAGTGAGGAGAGTGTTTTCCCCTGATTGTTTAATACACACGGGACATGTCACCAGGTGAACAGTATAAGTGAGGAGAGTGTGTTCCGCTGATGGTTTAATACACACGGGACATGTTACCAGGTGAACAGTAGAAGTGAGGAGAGTCTGTTCGCCTGATGGTTTAATAGACACGGGACATGTTACCAGGTGAACAGTATATGTGAGGAGAGTGTGTTCCCCTGATGGTTTAATACACACGGGACATGTCACCAGGTGAACAGTATAAGTGAGGAGAGTGATTTCCCCTGATTGTTTAATATACACAGGACATGTTACCAGGTGAACAGTATATGAGAGTAGATTGAGTTCCCCTGATGGTTTAATATACACAGGACATTGCACCAGGTGAACTGTATAAGTGAGGAGAGTGTGTTCCCCTGATTGTTTAATGCACATGGGACATGTTACCAGGTGAACAGTATGAGTGAGGAGAGTGTGTTCCCCTGATTGTTTAACATACACAGGACATGTTACCAGGTGAACAGTTTATGTGAGGAGAGTGTGTTCCCCTGATTGTTTAATATACAAAGGACATGTTACCAGGTGAACAGTATAAGTGAGGAGAGTGTGTTCCCCTGATTGTTTAATGCACACAGGACATTTTACCAGGTGAACAGAATAAGTGAGGAGAGTGTGTTCCCCTGATTGTTTAATACACACAGGACATGTTACCAGGTGAACAGTACAGGTGAGGATAGTGTGTTCCCCTGATTGTTTAATATACACGGGACATGTTACCAGGTGAACAATATAAGTGAGGAGAGGTTGTTCCCCTGATGGTTTAATATACACGGGACATGTTACCAGGTGAACAATATAAGTGAGGAGAGTTTGTTCCCCTGATGGTTTAATATACACGGGACATGTTACCAGTTGAACAGTATAAGTGAGGAGCGTGTGTTCCCCTGATTGTTTAATGCACACGGGACATGTTACCAGGTGAACAGGATAAGTGAGGAGAGTCTGTTCCCCTGATTGTTTAATATACTTTGGACATGTCACCAGGTGAACAGTATAAGTGAGGAGAGTGTGTTCCCCTGATTGTTTAATATGCACAGGACATGTTACCAGGTGAACAGTTTAAGTGAGGAGAGTATGTTCCCCTGATGGTTAAATACACACAGGACATGTTACCAGGTGAACATTATAAGTGAGGAGAGTGTGTTCCCCTGATTGTTTAATGCACACAGGACAAGTTACCAGGTGAACAGTATGAGTGAGGAGAGTGTGTTCCCCTGATTGTTTAATATACAGTGGACATGTTGCCACGTGAACAGTATAAGTGATGAGAGTGTGTTCCCATGATGGTTTAACATACACGGGACATGTTACCAGATGAACAGTATAAGTGAGGAGAGTGTGATCCCCTGATTGTTTAATGCACACAGGACATGTTACCAGGTTAACAGTATACGTGAGGATAGTGTGTTCCCCTGATTGTTTAATATACATGGGACATGTTACCAGGTGAACAGTATATGTGAGGAGAGTGTGTTCCCCTGATTGTTTAATGCACACAGGACATGTTACCAGGTGAACAGTATAAGCGAGGAGAGTGTGTTCCCCTGATTGTTTAATATACACAGGACATGTTACCAGGTGAACAGTTTATGTGAGGAGAGTGTGTTCCCCTGATTGTTTAATATACAAAGGACATGTTACCAGGTGAACAGTATAAGTGAGGAGAGTATGTTCCCCTGATGGTTAAATACACACAGGACATGTTACCAGGTGAACATTATAAGTGAGGAGAGTGTGTTCCCCTGATTGTTTAATGCACACAGGACATTTTACCAGGTGAACAGTATAAGTGAGGAGAGTGTGTTCCCCTGATTGTTTAATACACACAGGACATGTTACCAGGTGAACAGTACAGGTGAGGATAGTGTGTTCCCCTGATTGTTTAATATACACGGGACATGTTACCAGGTGAACAATATAAGTGAGGAGAGTTTGTTCCCCTGATGGTTTAATATACACGGGACATGTTACCAGGTGAACAATATAAGTGAGGAGAGTGTGTTCCCCTGATTGTTTAATGCACACGGGACATGTTACCTGGTGAACAGGATAAGTGAGGAGAGTGTGTTCCCCTGATTGTTTAATGCACACAAGACATGTTACCAGGTGAACAGTATAAGTGAGGAGAGAGTGTTCCCCTGATGGTTTAATGTACACAGGACATGTTACCAGGTGAACAGTAGAAGTAAGGAAAGTGTGTTCCCCTGATTGTTTAATACACACAGGACATGTTACCAGGTGAACAGGATAAGTGAGGATAGTGTGTTCCCCTGATTGTTTAATGCACACAGGACATGTTACCAGGTGAACAGTATAAGTGAGGAGAGTGTTCCCCTGATGGTTTAATGTACACAGGACATGTTACCAGGAGAACATTATAAGTGAGGAGAGTGTGTTCCCCTGATTGTTTAATACACACAGGACATGTTACCAGGTGAACTGTATAAATGAGGAGATTGTGTTCCCCTGATTGTTTAATGCACACAGGACATGTTACCAGGTGAACAGTATAAGTGAGGAGAGTGTGTTCCCCTGATTGTTTAATATACACGGGGCATGTTACCAGTTGAACAGTATAAGTGAGGAGAGTGTTTTCCCCTGATTGTTTAATACACACGGGACATGTCACCAGGTGAACAGTATAAGTGAGGAGAGTGTGTTCCGCTGATGGTTTAATACACACGGGACATGTTACCAGGTGAACAGTAGAAGTGAGGAGAGTGTGTTCCCCTGATGGTTTAATAGACACGGGACATGTTACCAGGTGAACAGTATATGTGAGGAGAGTGTGTTCCCCTGATGGTTTAATACACACGGGACATGTCACCAGGTGAACAGTATAAGTGAGGAGAGTGATTTCCCCTGATTGTTTAATATACACAGGACATGTTACCAGGTGAACAGTATAAGTGAGGAGAGTATTTTCCCCTGTTGGTTAAATACACACAGGACATGTTACCAGGTGAACATTATAAGTGAGGAGAGTGTGTTCACCTGATTGTTTAATGCACACAGGACAAGTTACCAGGTGAACAGTATAAGTGAGGAGAATGTGTTCCCCTGAATGTTTAATATACACTGGACATGTTGCCACGTGAACAGTATAAGTGATGAGAGTGTGTTCCCATGATGGTTTAACATACACGAGACATGTTACCAGATGAACAGTATAAGTGAGGAGAGTGTGATCCCCTGATTGTTTAATGCACACAGGACATGTTACCAGGTTAACAGTATACGTGAGGATAGTGTGTTCCCCTGATTGTTTAATATACATGGGACATGTTACCAGGTGAACAGTATATGTGAGGAGAGTGTGTTCCCCTGATTGTTTAATGCACACAGGACATGTTACCAGGTGAACAGTATAAGCGAGGAGAGTGTGTTCCCCTGATTGTTTAATATACACAGGACATGTTACCAGGTGAACAGTTTATGTGAGGAGAGTGTGTTCCCCTGATTGTTTAATATACAAAGGACATGTTACCAGGTGAACAGTATAAGTGAGGAGAGTATGTTCCCCTGATGGTTAAATACACACAGGACATGTTACCAGGTGAACATTATAAGTGAGGAGAGTGTGTTCCCCTGATTGTTTAATACACACAGGACATTTTACCAGGTGAACAGTATAAGTGAGGAGAGTGTGTTCCCCTGATTGTTTAATACACACAGGACATGTTACAAGGTGAACAGTACAGGTGAGGATAGTGTGTTCCCCTGATTGTTTAATATACACGGGACATGTTACCAGGTGAACAATATAAGTGAGGAGAGTTTGTTCCCCTGATGGTTTAATATACACGGGACATGTTACCAGGTGAACAATATAAGTGAGGAGAGTGTGTTCCCCTGATTGTTTAATGCACACGGGACATGTTACCTGGTGAACAGGATAAGTGAGGAGAGTGTGTTCCCCTGATTGTTTAATGCACACAAGACATGTTACCAGGTGAACAGTATAAGTGAGGAGAGAGTGTTCCCCTGATGGTTTAATGTACACAGGACATGTTACCAGGTGAACAGTAGAAGTAAGGAAAGTTTGTTCCCCTGATTGTTTAATACACACAGGACATGTTACCAGGTGAACAGGATAAGTGAGGATAGTGTGTTCCCCTGATTGTTTAATGCACACAGGACATGTTACCAGGTGAACAGTATAAGTGAGGAGAGTGTTCCCCTGATGGTTTAATGTACACAGGACATGTTACCAGGAGAACATTATAAGTGAGGAGAGTGTGTTCCCCTGATTGTTTAATACACACAGGACATGTTACCAGGTGAACTGTATAAATGAGGAGATTGTGTTCCCCTGATTGTTTAATGCACACAGGACATGTTACCAGGTGAACAGTATAAGTGAGGAGAGTGTGTTCCCCTGATTGTTTAATATACACGGGGCATGTTACCAGTTGAACAGTATAAGTGAGGAGAGTGTTTTCCCCTGATTGTTTAATACACACGGGACATGTCACCAGGTGAACAGTATAAGTGAGGAGAGTGTGTTCCGCTGATGGTTTAATACACACGGGACATGTTACCAGGTGAACAGTAGAAGTGAGGAGAGTGTGTTCCCCTGATGGTTTAATAGACACGGGACATGTTACCAGGTGAACAGTATATGTGAGGAGAGTGTGTTCCCCTGATGGTTTAATACACACGGGACATGTCACCAGGTGAACAGTATAAGTGAGGAGAGTGATTTCCCCTGATTGTTTAATATACACAGGACATGTTACCAGGTGAACAGTATAAGTGAGGAGAGTATTTTCCCCTTTTGGTTAAATACACACAGGACATGTTACCAGGTGAACATTATAAGTGAGGAGAGTGTGTTCACCTGATTGTTTAATGCACACAGGACAAGTTACCAGGTGAACAGTATAAGTGAGGAGAGTGTGTTCCCCTGAATGTTTAATATACACTGGACATGTTGCCACGTGAACAGTATAAGTGATGAGAGTGTGTTCCCATGATGGTTTAACATACACGGGACATGTTACCAGGTGAACATTATAAGTGAGGAGAGTGTGTTCCCCTGATAGTTTAATACGCACGGGACATGTTACCAGATGAGATGTATAAGTGAGGAGAGTGTCTTCCCCTGATGGTTTAATACGCACGGGACATGTTACCCGATGAACAGTATAATTGAGGAGAATGTGTTCCCCTGATGGTTTAATACTGACAGGACATGTCACCAGGTGAACAGTATATGTGAGTAGATTGTGTTCCCCTGATGGTTTAATATACACAGGACATTGCACCAGGTGAACTGTATAAGTGAGGAGAGTGTGTTCCCCTGATTGTTTAATGCACAGTTGACATGTTACCAGGTGAACAGTATAAGTGAGGAGAGTGTGTTCCCCTGATTGTTTAATACACATAGGACATGTTACCAGGTGAACAGTATAAGTGAGGAGAGTGTATTCCCCTGATGGTTTCTTACACACGGGACATGTTACCAGGTGAAGAGTATAAGTGAGGAGAGTGTTTTCCCCTGATAGTTTAATACACACGGGACATGTTACCAGGTGAACAGTATAAGTGAGGAGAGTGTGTTCCGCTGATGGTTTAATACACACGGGACATGTTACCAGGTGAACAGTAGAAGTGAGGAGAGTGTGTTCCCCTGATGGTTTAATAGACACGGGACATGTTACCAGGTGAACAGTGTATGTGAGGAGAGTGTGTTCCCCTGATGGTTTAATACACACGGGACATATTACCAGGTGAACAGTATAAGTGAGGAGAGTGAGTTCCCCTGATGGTTTAATATACTTTGGACATGTCACCAGGTGAACAGTATAAGTGAGGAGAGTGTGTTCCCCTGATTGTTTAATATACACAGGACATGTTACCAGGTGAACAGTTTAAGTGAGGAGAGTATGTTCCCCTGATGGTTAAATACACACAGGACATGTTACCAGGTGAACATTATAAGTGAGGAGAGTGTGTTCCCCTGATTGTTTATTGCACACAGGACAAGTTACCAGGTGAACAGTATAAGTGAGGAGAGTGTGTTCCCCTGATTGCTTAATATACAGTGGACATGTTGCCACGTGAACAGTATAAGTGATGAGAGTGTGTTCCCATGATGGTTTAACATACACGGGACATGTTACCAGATGAACAGTATAAGTGAGGAGAGTGTGTTCCCCTGATTGTTTAATGCACACAGGACATGTTACCAGGTTAACAGTATACGTGAGGATAGTGTGTTCCCCTGATTGTTTAATATACATGGGACATGTTACCAGGTGAACAGTATATGTGAGGAGAGTGTGTTCCCCTGATTGTTTAATGCACACAGGACATGTTACCAGGTGAACAGTATAAGTGAGGAGAGTGTGTTCCCCTGATTGTTTAATAGACACGGGACATGTTACCAGGTGAACTGTATAAGTGAGGAGAGTGTGTTCCCCTGATTGTTTAATGCACACAGGACATGTTACCAGGTGAACAGTATAGGTGAGGAGAGTGTGTTCCCCTGATTGTTTAATAGACACGGGACATGTTACCAGGTGAACAGTATAAGTGAGGAGAGTGTGTTCCCCTGATTGTTTAATGCACACAGGACATGTTACCAGGTGAACAGTATAATTGAGGAGAATGTGTTCCCCTGATTGTTTAATAGACACGGGACATGTTACCAGGTGAACAGTATAAGTGAGGAGAGTGTGTTCCCCTGATTGTTTAATGCACAGTTGACATGTTACCAGGTGAACAGTATAAGCGAGGAGAGTGTGTTCCCCTGATTGTTTAATATACAAAGGACATGTTACCAGGTGAACAGTTTCTGTGAGGAGAGTGTGTTCCCCTGATTGTTTAATATACAAAGGACATGTTACCAGGTGAACAGTATAAGTGAGGAGAGTATGTTCCCCTGATGGTTAAATACACACAGGACATGTTACCAGGTGAACATTATAAGTGAGGAGAGTGTGTTCCCCTGATTGTTTAATGCACACAGGACATGTTACCAGGTGAACAGTACAGGTGAGGATAGTGTGTTCCCCTGATTGTTTAATATACACGGGACATGTTACCAGGTGAACAATATAAGTGAGGAGAGTTTGTTCCCCTGATGGTTTAATATACACGGGACATGTTAACAGTTGAACAATATAAGTGAGGAGTGTGTGTTCCCCTGATTTTTTAATGCACACGGGACATGTTACCAGGTGAACAGGATAAGTGAGGAGAGTGTGTTTCCCTGATTGTTTAATGCACACAGGACATGTTACCAGGTGAACAGTATAAGTGAGGAGAGAGTGTTCCCCTGATGGTTTAATGTACACAGGACATGTTACCAGGTGAACATTAGAAGTAAGGAAATTTTGTTCCCCTGATTGTTTAATACACACAGGACATGTTACCAGGTGAACAGGATAAGTGAGGATAGTGTGTTCCCCTGATTGTTTAATGCACACGGGACATGTTACCAGGTGAACAGTATAAGTGAGGAGAGTGTTCCCCTGATGGTTTAATGTACACAGGACATGTTACCAGGAGAACAGTATAAGTGAGGAGAGTGTATTCCCCTGATTGTTTAATACACACAGGACATGTTACCAGGTGAACTGTATAAATGAGGAGATTGTGTTCCCCTCATTGTTTAATGCACACAGGACATGTTACCAGGTGAACAGTATAAGTGAGGAGAGTGTTTTCCCCTGATTGTTTAATACACACGGGACATGTTACCAGGTGAACAGTAGAAGTGAGGAGAGTGTGTTCCCCTGCTGGTTTAATAGACACGGGACATGTTACCAGGTGAACATTATAAGTGAGGAGAGTGTGTTCCCCTGATTGTTTAATACACACAGGACATGTTACCAGGTGAACTGTATAAATGAGGAGATTGTGTTCCCCTGATTGTTTAATGCACACAGGACATGTTACCAGGTGAACAGTATAAGTGAGGAGAGTGTGTTCCCCTGATTGTTTAATATACACGGGGCATGTTACCAGTTGAACAGTATAAGTGAGGAGAGTGTTTTCCCCTGATTGTTTAATACACACGGGACATGTCACCAGGTGAACAGTATAAGTGAGGAGAGTGTGTTCCCCTGATGGTTTAATACACACGGGACATGTTACCAGGTGAACAGTAGAAGTGAGGAGAGTGTGTTCCCCTGATGGTTTAATAGACACGGGACATGTTACCAGGTGAACAGTATATGTGAGGAGAGTGTGTTCCCCTGATGGTTTAATACACACGGGACATGTCACCAGGTGAACAGTATAAGTGAGGAGAGTGATTTCCCCTGATTGTTTAATATACACAGGACATGTTACCAGGTGAACAGTATAAGTGAGGAGAGTATTTTCCCCTTTTGGTTAAATACACACAGGACATGTTACCAGGTGAACATTATAAGTGAGGAGAGTGTGTTCACCTGATTGTTTAATGCACACAGGACAAGTTACCAGGTGAACAGTATAAGTGAGGAGAATGTGTTCCCCTGAATGTTTAATATACACTGGACATGTTGCCACGTGAACAGGATAAGTGATGAGAGTGTGTTCCCATGATGGTTTAACATACACGGGACATGTTACCAGATGAACAGTATAAGTGAGGAGAGTGTGATCCCCTGATTGTTTAATGCACACAGGACATGTTACCAGGTTAACAGTATACGTGAGGATAGTGTGTTCCCCTGATTGTTTAATATACATGGGACATGTTACCAGGTGAACAGTATATGTGAGGAGAGTGTGTTCCCCTGATTGTTTAATGCACACAGGACATGTTACCAGGTGAACAGTATAAGCGAGGAGAGTGTGTTCCCCTGATTGTTTAATATACACAGGACATGTTACCAGGTGAACAGTTTATGTGAGGAGAGTGTGTTCCCCTGATTGTTTAATATACAAAGGACATGTTACCAGGTGAACAGTATAAGTGAGGAGAGTATGTTCCCCTGATGGTTAAATACACACAGGACATGTTACCAGGTGAACATTATAAGTGAGGAGAGTGTGTTCCCCTGATTGTTTAATGCACACAGGACATTTTACCAGGTGAACAGTATAAGTGAGGAGAGTGTGTTCCCCTGATTGTTTAATACACACAGGACATGTTACCAGGTGAACAGTACAGGTGAGGATAGTCTGTTCCCCTGATTGTTTAATATACACGGGACATGTTACCAGGTGAACAATATAAGTGAGGAGAGTTTGTTCCCCTGATGGTTTAATATACACGGGACATGTTACCAGGTGAACAATATAAGTGAGGAGAGTGTGTTCCCCTGATTGTTTAATGCACACGGGACATGTTACCTGGTGAACAGGATAAGTGAGGAGAGTGTGTTCCCCTGATTGTTTAATGCACACAAGACATGTTACCAGGTGAACAGTATAAGTGAGGAGAGAGTGTTCCCCTGATGGTTTAATGTACACAGGACATGTTACCAGGTGAACAGTAGAAGTAAGGAAAGTTTGTTCCCCTGATTGTTTAATACACACAGGACATGTTACCAGGTGAACAGGATAAGTGAGGATAGTGTGTTCCCCTGATTGTTTAATGCACACGGGACATGTTACCAGGTGAACAGTATAAGTGAGGAGAGTGTTCCCCTGATGGTTTAATGTACACAGGACATGTTACCAGGAGAACATTATCAGTGAGGAGAGTGTGTTCCCCTGATTGTTTAATACACACAGGACATGTTACCAGGTGAACTGTATAAATGAGGAGATTGTGTTCCCCTGATTGTTTAAAGCACACAGGACATGTTACCAGGTGAACAGTATAAGTGAGGAGAGTGTGTTCCCCTGATTGTTTAATATACACGGGGCATGTTACCAGTTGAACAGTATAAGTGAGGAGAGTGTTTTCCCCTGATTGTTTAATACACACGGGACATGTCACCAGGTGAACAGTATAAGTGAGGAGAGTGTGTTCCGCTGATGGTTTAATACACACGGGACATGTTACCAGGTGAACAGTATATGTGAGGAGAGTGTGTTCCCCTAATGGTTTAATACACACGGGACATGTCACCAGGTGAACAGTATAAGTGAGGAGAGTGATTTCCCCTGATTGTTTAATATACACAGGACATGTTACCAGGTGAACAGTATAAGTGAGGAGAGTATTTTCCCCTTTTGGTTAAATACACACAGGACATGTTACCAGGTGAACATTATAAGTGAGGAGAGTGTGTTCACCTGATTGTTTAATGCACACAGGACAAGTTACCAGGTGAACAGTATAAGTGAGGAGAGTGTGTTCCCCTGAATGTTTAATATACACTGGACATGTTGCCACGTGAACAGTATAAGTGATGAGAGTGTGTTCCCATGATGGTTTAACATACACGGGACATGTTACCAGTTGAACATTATAAGAGAGGAGAGTGTGTTCCCCTGATAGTTTAATACGCACGGGACATGTTACCAGATGAGATGTATAAGTGAGGAGAGTGTCTTCCCCTGATGGTTTAATACGCACGGGACATGTTACCCGATGAACAGTATAATTGAGGAGAATGTGTTCCCCTGATGGTTTAATACTGACAGGACATGTCACCAGGTGAACAGTATATGAGAGTAGATTGTGTTCCCCTGATGGTTTAATATACACAGGACATTGCACCAGGTGAACTGTATAAGTGAGGAGAGTGTGTTCCCTGATTGTTTAATGCACAGTTGACATGTTACCAGGTGAACAGTATAAGTGAGGAGAGTGTGTTCCCCTGATTGTTTAATACACATAGGACATGTTACCAGGTGAACAGTATAAGTGAGGAGAGTGTATTCCCCTGATGGTTTCTTACACACGGGACATGTTACCAGGTGAAGAGTATAAGTGAGGAGAGTGTTTTCCCCTGATAGTTTAATACACACGGGACATGTTACCAGGTGAACAGTATAAGTGAGGAGAGTGTGTTCCGCTGATGGTTTAATACACACGGGACATGTTACCAGGTGAACAGTAGAAGTGAGGAGAGTGTGTTCCCCTGATGGTTTAATAGACACGGGACATGTTACCAGGTGAACAGTGTATGTGAGGAGAGTGTGTTCCCCTGATGGTTTAATACACACGGGACATATTACCAGGTGAACAGTATAAGTGAGGAGAGTGAGTTCCCCTGATGGTTTAATATACTTTGGACATGTCACCAGGTGAACAGTATAAGTGAGGAGAGTGTGTTCCCCTGATTGTTTAATATACACAGGACATGTTACCAGGTGAACAGTTTAAGTGAGGAGAGTATGTTCCCCTGATGGTTAAATACACACAGGACATGTTACCAGGTGAACATTATAAGTGAGGAGAGTGTGTTCCCCTGATTGTTTATTGCACACAGGACAAGTTACCAGGTGAACAGTATAAGTGAGGAGAGTGTGTTCCCCTGATTGCTTAATATACAGTGGACATGTTGCCACGTGAACAGTATAAGTGATGAGAGTGTGTTCCCATGATGGTTTAACATACACGGGACATGTTACCAGATGAACAGTATAAGTGAGGAGAGTGTGTTCCCCTGATTGTTTAATGCACACAGGACATGTTACCAGGTTAACAGTATACGTGAGGATAGTGTGTTCCCCTGATTGTTTAATATACATGGGACATGTTACCAGGTGAACAGTATATGTGAGGAGAGTGTGTTCCCCTGATTGTTTAATGCACACAGGACATGTTACCAGGTGAACAGTATAAGTGAGGAGAGTGTGTTCCCCTGATTGTTTAATAGACACGGGACATGTTACCAGGTGAACTGTATAAGTGAGGAGAGTGTGTTCCCCTGATTGTTTAATGCACACAGGACATGTTACCAGGTGAACAGTATAGGTGAGGAGAGTGTGTTCCCCTGATTGTTTAATAGACACGGGACATGTTACCAGGTGAACAGTATAAGTGAGGAGAGTGTGTTCCCCTGATTGTTTAATGCACACAGGACATGTTACCAGGTGAACAGTATAATTGAGGAGAATGTGTTCCCCTGATTGTTTAATAGACACGGGACATGTTACCAGGTGAACAGTATAAGTGAGGAGAGTGTGTTCCCCTGATTGTTTAATGCACAGTTGACATGTTACCAGGTGAACAGTATAAGCGAGGAGAGTGTGTTCCCCTGATTGTTTAATATACAAAGGACATGTTACCAGGTGAACAGTTTCTGTGAGGAGAGTGTGTTCCCCTGATTGTTTAATATACAAAGGACATGTTACCAGGTGAACAGTATAAGTGAGGAGAGTATGTTCCCCTGATGGTTAAATACACACAGGACATGTTACCAGGTGAACATTATAAGTGAGGAGAGTGTGTTCCCCTGATTGTTTAATGCACACAGGACATGTTACCAGGTGAACAGTACAGGTGAGGATAGTGTGTTCCCCTGATTGTTTAATATACACGGGACATGTTACCAGGTGAACAATATAAGTGAGGAGAGTTTGTTCCCCTGATGGTTTAATATACACGGGACATGTTAACAGTTGAACAATATAAGTGAGGAGTGTGTGTTCCCCTGATTTTTTAATGCACACGGGACATGTTACCAGGTGAACAGGATAAGTGAGGAGAGTGTGTTTCCCTGATTGTTTAATGCACACAGGACATGTTACCAGGTGAACAGTATAAGTGAGGAGAGAGTGTTCCCCTGATGGTTTAATGTACACAGGACATGTTACCAGGTGAACATTAGAAGTAAGGAAAGTTTGTTCCCCTGATTGTTTAATACACACAGGACATGTTACCAGGTGAACAGGATAAGTGAGGATAGTGTGTTCCCCTGATTGTTTAATGCACACGGGACATGTTACCAGGTGAACAGTATAAGTGAGGAGAGTGTTCCCCTGATGGTTTAATGTACACAGGACATGTTACCAGGAGAACAGTATAAGTGAGGAGAGTGTATTCCCCTGATTGTTTAATACACACAGGACATGTTACCAGGTGAACTGTATAAATGAGGAGATTGTGTTCCCCTGATTGTTTAATGCACACAGGACATGTTACCAGGTGAACAGTATAAGTGAGGAGAGTGTTTTCCCCTGATTGTTTAATACACACGGGACATGTTACCAGGTGAACAGTAGAAGTGAGGAGAGTGTGTTCCCCTGATGGTTTAATAGACACGGGACATGTTACCAGGTGAACAGTATATGTGAGGAGAGTGTGTTCCCCTGATGGTTTAATACACACGGGACATGTCACCAGGTGAACAGTATAAGTGAGGAGAGTGATTTCCCCTGATTGTTTAATATACACAGGACATGTTACCAGGTGAACAGTATAAGTGAGGAGAGTATGTTCCCCTGATGGTTAAATACACACAGGACATGTTACCAGGTGAACATTATAAGTGAGGAGAGTGTGTTCCCCTGATTGATTAATGCACACAGGACAAGTTACCAGGTGAACAGTATGAGTGAGGAGAGTGTGTTCCCCTGATTGTTTAATATACAGTGGACATGTTGCCACGTGAACATTATAAGTGATGAGAGTGTGTTCCCATGATGGTTTAACATACTCGGGACATGTTACCAGATGAACAGTATAAGTGAGGAGAGTGTGTTCCCCTGATTGTTTAATGCACACAGGTAATGTTACCAGGTTAACAGTATACGTGAGGATAGTGTGTTCCCCTGATTGTTTAATATACATGGGACATGTTACCAGGTGAACAGTATATGTGAGGAGAGTGTGTTCCCCTGATTGTTTAATGCACACAGGACATGTTACCAGGTGAACAGTATAAGCGAGGAGAGTGTGTTCCCCTGATTGTTTAATATACACAGGACATGTTACCAGGTGAACAGTTTATGTGAGGAGAGTGTGTTCCCCTGATTGTTTAATATACAAAGGACATGTTACCAGGTGAACAGTATAAGTGAGGAGAGTATGTTCCCCTGATGGTTAAATACACACAGGACATGTTACCAGGTGAACATTATAAGTGAGGAGAGTGTGTTCCCCTGATTGTTTAATGCACACAGGACATTTTACCAGGTGAACAGTATAAGTGAGGAGAGTGTGTTCCCCTGATTGTTTAATACACACAGGACATGTTACCAGGTGAACAGTACAGGTGAGGATAGTGTGTTCCCCTGATTGTTTAATATACACGGGACATGTTACCAGGTGAACAATATAAGTGAGGAGAGTTTGTTCCCCTGATGGTTTAATATACACGGGACATGTTACCAGTTGAACAGTATAAGTGAGGAGCGTGTGTTCCCCTGATTGTTTAATGCACACGGGACATGTTACCTGGTGAACAGGATAAGTGAGGAGAGTGTGTTCCCCTGATTGTTTAATGCACACAAGACATGTTACCAGGTGAACAGTATAAGTGAGGAGAGAGTGTTCCCCTGATGGTTTAATGTACACAGGACATGTTACCAGGTGAACAGTAGAAGTAAGGAAAGTTTGTTCCCCTGATTGTTTAATACACACAGGACATGTTACCAGGTGAACAGGATAAGTGAGGATAGTGTGTTCCCCTGATTGTTTATTGCACACAGGACATGTTACCAGGTGAACAGTATAAGTGAGGAGAGTGTTCCCCTGATGGTTTAATGTACACAGGACATGTTACCAGGAGAACATTATAAGTGAGGAGAGTGTGTTCCCCTGATTGTTTAATACACACAGGACATGTTACCAGGTGAACTGTATAAATGAGGAGATTGTGTTCCCCTGATTGTTTAATGCACACAGGACATGTTACCAGGTGAACAGTATAAGTGAGGAGAGTGTGTTCCCCTGATTGTTTAATATACACGGGGCATGTTACCAGTTGAACAGTATAAGTGAGGAGAGTGTTTTCCCCTGATTGTTTAATACACACGGGACATGTCACCAGGTGAACAGTATAAGTGAGGAGAGTGTGTTCCGCTGATGGTTTAATACACACGGGACATGTTACCAGGTGAACAGTAGAAGTGAGGAGAGTGTGTTCCCCTGATGGTTTAATAGACACGGGACATGTTACCAGGTGAACAGTATATGTGAGGAGAGTGTGTTCCCCTGATGGTTTAATACACACGGGACATGTCACCAGGTGAACAGTATAAGTGAGGAGAGTGATTTCCCCTGATTGTTTAATATACACAGGACATGTTACCAGGTGAACAGTATAAGTGAGGAGAGTATTTTCCCCTTTTGGTTAAATACACACAGGACATGTTACCAGGTGAACATTATAAGTGAGGAGAGTGTGTTCACCTGATTGTTTAATGCACACAGGACAAGTTACCAGGTGAACAGTATAAGTGAGGAGAGTGTGTTCCCCTGAATGTTTAATATACACTGGACATGTTGCCACGTGAACAGTATAAGTGATGAGAGTGTGTTCCCATGATGGTTTAACATACACGGGACATGTTACCAGGTGAACATTATAAGTGAGGAGAGTGTGTTCCCCTGATAGTTTAATACGCACGGGACATGTTACCAGATGAGATGTATAAGTGAGGAGAGTGTCTTCCCCTGATGGTTTAATACGCACGGGACATGTTACCCGATGAACAGTATAATTGAGGAGAATGTGTTCCCCTGATGGTTTAATACTGACAGGACATGTCACCAGGTGAACAGTATATGAGAGTAGATTGTGTTCCCCTGATGGTTTAATATACACAGGACATTGCACCAGGTGAACTGTATAAGTGAGGAGAGTGTGTTCCCCTGATTGTTTAATGCACAGTTGACATGTTACCAGGTGAACAGTATAAGTGAGGAGAGTGTGTTCCCCTTATTGTTTAATACACATAGGACATGTTACCAGGTGAACAGTATAAGTGAGGAGAGTGTGTTCCCCTGATGGTTTAATACACACGGGACATGTTACCAGGTGAAGAGTATAAGTGAGGAGAGTGTTTTCCCCTGATAGTTTAATACACACGGGATATGTTACCAGGTGAACAGTATAAGTGAGGAGAGTGTGTTCCGCTGATGGTTTAATACACACGGGACATGTTACCAGGTGAACAGTAGAAGTGATGAGAGTGTGTTCCCCTGATGGTTTAATAGACACGGGACATGTTACCAGGTGAACATTGTATGTGAGGAGAGTGTGTTCCCCTGATGGTTTAATACACACGGGACATATTACCAGGTGAACAGTATAAGTGAGGAGAGTGTGTTCCCCTGATGGTTTAATATACTTTGGACATGTCACCAGGTGAACAGTATAAGTGAGGAGAGTGTGTTCCCCTGATTGTTTAATATACACAGGACATGTTACCAGGTGAACAGTTTAAGTGAGGAGAGTATGTTCCCCTGATGGTTAAATACACACAGGACATGTTACCAGGTGAACATTATAAGTGAGGAGAGTGTGTTCCCCTGATTGTTTATTGCACACAGGACAAGTTACCAGGTGAACAGTATAAGTGATGAGAGTGTGTTCCCATGATGGTTTAACATACACGGGACATGTTACCAGATGAACAGTATAAGTGAGGAGAGTGTGTTCCCCTGATTGTTTAATGCACACAGGACATGTTACCAGGTTAACAGTATACGTGAGGATAGTGTGTTCCCCTGATTGTTTAATATACATGGGACATGTTACCAGGTGAACAGTATATGTGAGGAGAGTGTGTTCCCCTGATTGTTTAATGCACACAGGACATGTTACCAGGTGAACAGTATAAGTGAGGAGAGTGTGTTCCCCTGATTGTTTAATATACACGGGACATGTTACCAGGTGAACTGTATAAGTGAGGAGAGTGTGTTCCCCTGATTGTTTAATGCACACAGGACATGTTACCAGGTGAACAGTATAGGTGAGGAGAGTGTGTTCCCCTGATTGTTTAATAGACACGGGACATGTTACCAGGTGAACAGTATAAGTGAGGAGAGTGTGTTCCCCTGATTGTTTAATGCACACAGGACATGTTACCAGGTGAACAGTATAAGTGAGGAGAGTGTGTTCCCCTGATTGTTTAATATACACGGGACATGTTACCAGGTGAACTGTATAAGTGAGGAGAGTGTGTTCCCCTGATTGTTTAATGCACACAGGACATGTTACCAGGTGAACAGTGTATGTGAGGAGAGTGTGTTCCCCTGATGGTTTAATACACACGGGACATATTACCAGGTGAACAGTATAAGTGAGGAGAGTGTGTTCCCCTGATGGTTTAATATACTTTGGACATGTCACCAGGTGAACAGTATAAGTGAGGAGAGTGTGTTCCCCTGATTGTTTAATATACACAGGACATGTTACCAGGTGAACAGTTTAAGTGAGGAGAGTATGTTCCCCTGATGGTTAAATACACACAGGACATGTTACCAGGTGAACATTATAAGTGAGGAGAGTGTGTTCCCCTGATTGTTTATTGCACACAGGACAAGTTACCAGGTGAACAGTATAAGTGATGAGAGTGTGTTCCCATGATGGTTTAACATACACGGGACATGTTACCAGATGAACAGTATAAGTGAGGAGAGTGTGTTCCCCTGATTGTTTAATGCACACAGGACATGTTACCAGGTTAACAGTATACGTGAGGATAGTGTGTTTCCCTGATTGTTTAATATACATGGGACATGTTACCAGGTGAACAGTATATGTGAGGAGAGTGTGTTCCCCTGATTGTTTAATGCACACAGGACATGTTACCAGGTGAACAGTATAAGTGAGGAGAGTGTGTTCCCCTGATTGTTTAATATACACGGGACATGTTACCAGGTGAACTGTATAAGTGAGGAGAGTGTGTTCCCCTGATTGTTTAATGCACACAGGACATGTTACCAGGTGAACAGTATAGGTGAGGAGAGTGTGTTCCCCTGATTGTTTAATAGACACGGGACATGTTACCAGGTGAACAGTATAAGTGAGGAGAGTGTGTTCCCCTGATTGTTTAATGCACACAGGACATGTTACCAGGTGAACAGTATAAGTGAGGAGAGTGTGTTCCCCTGATTGTTTAATGCACAGTTGACATGTTACCAGGTGAACAGTATAAGCGAGGAGAGTGTGTTCCCCTGATTGTTTAATATACACAGGACATGTTACCAGGTGAACAGTTTCTGTGAGGAGAGTTTGTTCCCCTGATTGTTTAATATACAAAGGACATGTTACCAGGTGAACAGTATAAGTGAGGAGAGTATGTTCCCCTGATGGTTAAATACACACAGGACATGTTACCAGGTGAACATTATAAGTGAGGAGAGTGTGTTCCCCTGATTGTTTAATGCACACAGGACATGTTACCAGGTGAACAATATAAGTGAGGAGAGTTTGTTCCCCTGATGGTTTAATATACACGGGACATGTTAACAGTTGAACAATATAAGTGAGGAGTGTGTGTTCCCTGATTGTTTAATGCACACGGGACATGTTACCAGGTGAACAGGATAAGTGAGGAGAGTGTGTTCCCCTGATTGTTTAATGCACACAGGACATGTTACCAGGTGAACAGTATAAGTGAGGAGAGTGTTCCCCTGATGGTTTAATGTACACAGGACATGTTACCAGGAGAACAGTATAAGTGAGGAGAGTTTGTTCCCCTGATGGTTTAATATACACGGGACATGTTACCAGGTGAACAGTATAGGTGAGGAGAGTGTGTTCCCCTGATGGTTTAATATACACGGGACATGTTACCAGTTGAACAGGATAAGTGAGGAGAGTGTGTTCCCCTGATTGTTTAATGCACACAGGACATGTTACCAGGTGAACAGTATAAGTGAGGAGAGAGTGTTCCCCTGATGGTTTAATGTACACAGGACATGTTACCAGGTGAACAGTAGAAGTAAGGAAAGTTTGTTCCCCTGATTGTTTAATACACACAGGACATGTTACCAGGTGAACAGGATAAGTGAGGATAGTGTGTTCCCCTGATTGTTTAATGCACACAGGACATGTTACCAGGTGAACAGTATAAGTGAGGAGAGTGTTCCCCTGATGGTTTAATGTACACAGGACATGTTACCAGGAGAACAGTATAAGTGAGGAGAGTGTATTCCCCTGATTGTTTAATATACACAGGACATGTTACCAGGTGAACTGTATAAATGAGGAGATTGTGTTCCACTGATTGTTTAATGCACACAGGACATGTTACCAGGTGAACAGTATAAGTGAGGAGAGTGTGTTCCCCTGATTGTTTAATATACACGGGACATGTTACCAGTTGAACAGTATAAGTGAGGAGAGTGTTTTCCCCTGATTGTTTAATACACACGGGACATGATACCAGGTGAACAGTAGAAGTGAGGAGAGTGTGTTCCCCTGATGGTTTAATAGACACGGGACATGTTACCAGGTGAACAGTATATGTGAGGAGAGTGTGTTCCCCTGATGGTTTAATATACACTGGACATGTTGCCACGTGAACAGTATAAGTGATGAGAGTGTGTTCCCATGATGGTTTAACATACACGGGACATGTTAACAGGTGAACAGTATAAGTGAGGAGAGTATGTTCCCCTTTTGGTTAAATACACACAGGACATGTTACCAGGTGAACATTATAAGTGAGGAGAGTGTATTCACCTGATTGTTTAATGCACACAGGACAAGTTACCAGGTGAACAGTATAAGTGAGGAGAGTGTGTTCCCCTGATTGTTTAATATACACTGGACATGTTGCCACGTGAACAGTATAAGTGATGAGAGTGTGTTCCCATGATGGTTTAACATACACGGGACATGTTAACAGGTGAACAGTATAAGTGAGTGGAGTGTGTTCCCCTGATTGTTTAATCCACAGTTGACATGTTACCAGGTGAACAGTATAAGTGAGGAGAGTGCGTTCCCCTGATTGTTAAATACACACAGGACATTTTACCAGGTGAACAGTATAAGTGAGGAGTGTGTGTTCCCCTGATTGTTTAATGCACAGTTGACATGTTACCAGGTGAACAGTATAAGTGAGTGGAGTGTGTTCCCCTGATAGTTTAATACGCACGGGACATGTTACCAGATGAGATGTATAAGTGAGGAGAGTGTCTTCCCCTGATGGTTTAATACGCACGGGACATGTTACCAGATGAACAGTATAATTGAGGAGAATGTGTTCCCCTGATGGTTTAATACTGACAGGACATGTCACCAGGTGAACAGTATATGAGAGTAGATTGTGTTCCCCTGATGGTTTAATATACACAGGACATTGCACCAGGTGAACTGTATAAGTGAGGAGAGTGTGTTCCCCTGATTGTTTAATGCACATGGGACATGTTACCAGGTGAACAGTATGAGTGAGGAGAGTGTGTTCCCCTGATTGTTTAATGCACAGTTGACATGTTACCAGGTGAACAGTATAAGTGAGGAGAGTGTGTTCCCCTGATTGTTTAATACACACAGGACATGTTACCAGGTGAACAGTATAAGTGAGGAGAGTGTGTTCCCCTGATGGTTTAATACACACGGGAGATGTTACCAGGTGAACAGTAGAAGTGAGGAGAGTGTGTTCCCCTGATGGTTTATTACGCACGGGACATGTTTCCAGGTGAAGAGTATAAGTGAGGAGAGTGATTTCCCCTGATAGTTTAATACACGCGGGACATGTTACCAGGTGAACAGTATAAGTGAGGAGAGTGTGTTCCGCTGATGGTTTAATATACTCGGGACATGTTACCAGGTGAACAGTAGAAGTGAGGAGAGTGTGTTCCCCTGATGGTTTAATAGACACGGGACATGTTACCAGGTGAACAGTATAAGTGAGGAGAGTGTGTTCCGCTGATGGTTTAATACACACGGGACATGTTACCAGGTGAACAGTATAAGTGAGGAGCGTGTGTTCCCCTGATTGTTTAATGCACACGGGACATGTTACCAGGTGAACAGTATAAGTGAGGAGAGTGTGTTCCCCTGATTTTAGAATTAGAATTAGAACATGACAGCGCAGTACAGGCCCTTCGGCCCTCGATGTTGCGCCGACCTGTGAAACCATCTGACCTACACTGTTCCATTTTCATCCATATGTCTATCCAATGACCACTTAAATGCCCTTAAAGTTGGCGAGTCTGCTACTGTTGCAGGCAGGGCGTTCCACGCCCCTACTACTCTCTGTGTAAAGAAACTACCTCTGACATCTGTCCTATATATATCACCCCTCAACTTAAAGCTATGTCCCCTCGTGTTTGTCATCACCATCTGGGGAAAATGACGCTCACTATCCAACCTATCTAACCCTCTGATTATCTTATATGTCTCTATTAAGTCACCTCTCCTCCTCCTTCTCTCTAACGAAAACAACCCCAAGTCCCTCAGCCTTTCCTCGTAAGACCTTCCCTCCATACCAGGCAACATCCTAGTAAATCTCCTCTGCACCCTTTCCAAAGCTTCCACTTCCTTCCTATAATGCAGTGACCAGAACTGCACGCAATACTCCAGGTGCGGTCTCACCAGAGTTTTGTACAGCTGCAGCATGACATCGTGGCTCCGAAACTTGATCCCCCTACATAATAAAAGCTAACACACCATATGCCTTCTTAACAGCTCTATTAACCTGGTTAGCAACCTTCAGGGATTTATGCACCTGGACACCAAGATCTCTCTGTTCATCTACACTACCAAGAATCTTCCCATTAGCCCAGTACTCTGCATTCCTGTTACTCCTTCCAAAGTGAATCACCTCACACTTTTCCGCATTAAACTCCATTTGTCATCTCTCAGCCCAGCTCTGCAGCCTATCTATGTCCCTCTGTACCCTACAACACCCTTCGACACTATCCACAACTCCACCGACCTTCGTGTCATCCGCAAATTTACTAACCCACCCTTCTACACTTTCTTCCAGGTCATTTATAAAAATGACAAACAGCAGTGGCCCCAAAACAGAACCTTGCAGTACACCACTAGTAACTAAACTCCAGGATGAACATTTGCCATCAACCACCACCCTCTGTCTTCTTTCAGCTAGCCAATTTCTGATCCAAAGCTCTAAATCACCTTCAACCCCATACTTCCGTATTTTCTGCAATAGCCTACCGTGGGGAACCTTATCAAACGCCTTACTGAAATCCATATACACCACATCCACGGCTTTACCCTCATCCACCTGTTTGGTCAGCTTCTCGAAAAACTCAATCAGGTTTGTGAGGCACGACCTACCTTTCACAAAACCGTGCTGATGATCGCAAATGAACTTATTCTTTTCAAGATGATTATAAATCCTATCTCTTATAACCTTTTCCAACATTTTACCCACAACCGAAGTAAGGCTCACAGGTCTATAATTACCAGGGCTGTCTCTACTCCCCTTCTTGAACAAGGGGACAACATTTGCTATCCTCCAGTCTTCCGGCAAACTCCTGTCGACAATGACGACATAAAGATCAACAACAACGGCTCTGCAATCTCCTCCCTGGCTTCCCAGAGAATCCTGGGATAAATCCCATCTGGCCCAGGGGACTTATCTATTTTCACTCTTTCCAAAATTGCTAACACCTCCTTCTTGTGAACCTCAATCCCATCTAGCCCAGTAGTCTGTATCTCAGTATTCTCCTCGACAACATTTTCTTTCTCTACTGTAAATACTGACGAAAAATATTCATTTAACGCTTCCCCTATCTCCTCTGATTCCGCACACAACTTCCCACTACTATCCTTGATTGGCCCTAATCTAACTCTAGTCATTCTTTTATTCCTGATATACCTATAGAAAGCCTTAGGGTTTTCCCTGATCCGATCCACCAATGACTTCTCGTGTCCTCTCCTTGCTCTTCTTAGCCCTCCCTTTAGATCCTTCCTGGCTAGCTTGTAACTCTCAAGCGCCCTAACTGAGCCTTCACGTCTCATCCTAACATAAGCCGCCCTCTTCCTCTTGACAAGCGCTTCAACTTCTTGAGTAAACCACGGCTCCCTCGCTCGACAACTTCCTCCCTGCCTGACAGGTACATACTTATCAAGGACACGCATTAGCTGCTCCTTGAATAAGCTCCACATTTCGTTTGTGCCCATCCCCTGCAGTTTCCTTCCCCATCCTACACATCCTAAATCTTGCCTAATCGCATCATAATTTCCTTTCCCCCAGCTTTCATTCTTGCCCTGCGGTATGTACCTGTCCCTGCCCATCGCTAAGGTAAACCTAACCGAATTGTGATCACTATCACCAAAGTGCTCACCTACATCTAAATCTAACACCTGGCCGGGTTCATTACCCAGTACCAAATCCAATGTGGCATCGCCCCTGGTTGGCCTGTCTACATACTGTGTCAGAAAACACTCCTGCACACACTGGACAAAAACTGACCCATCTAAAGTACTCGAACTATAGTATTTCCAGTCAATATTTGGAAAGTTAAAGCCCCCCATAACAACTACCCTGTTACTCTCGCCCCTGTCGAGAATCATCTTCGCTATCCTTTCCTCTACATCTCTGGAACTATTCGGAGGTCTATAGAAAACTCCCAACAGGGTGACCTCTCCTCTCCTGTTTCTAACCTCGGCCCATACTACCTCAGTATACGAGTCCTCAAACGTCCTTTCTGCCGCCGTAATACCCTCCTTGATTAAAAATGCCACACCCCCCCCCCTTTTACCATCTTCTCTGTTCTTACTGAAACATCTAAATCCCGGAACCTGCAACATCCATTCCTGTCCCTGCTCTACCCATGTCTCCGAAATGGCCACAACATAGATTAGAATGGGCTTATGTTCTCTGGAGTTTAGAGGAATGAAAGTTGATTTCTTTGAAATGAATAACGTTGTCCGAGGGTTTGAATCTTCTAACTCAGAGGCGAGTGTCCTACCAACTGACCTACAGCATACAGATGGTGATTCAAACAAACATTCAGTCTGTGGTGTAACTGGAAACTCGGAATGGTCAATTCTTCTGTTTCTGGAGATGGAGAATTTCATTATTTGTGGATTTTCTCTTCAGTGTTTTCCTTGACTCCCTTTGAGGCCCCCTTCCCATTCCTCTGTCTCCTGGACTGTCCTGTGGACTGTGTTCTCTGATGCAGTTTTCAATGGCTGGCAAACACAAGCCTTCCAGTGATTTCCCATTGTCTCTGCCCTGTGGTTATACAGACTGATTCGACCCGACAGCAGCTGGTGTTTACAACAGTTTCCACAGTCTCTGGAGGCCTCATTATCTGTAGCTTTCCAGACAGGCTGAAGAACACTTGTATAATTAATCCAAGCTTCCAAAATGAACTAAAAGCTAAATACTGCGGATGCTGGAAATCTCAAATAAAAACAAGAAATGCTGGAATCACTCAGCAGGTCTGGCAGCATCTGTGGAAAGAGAAGCAGAGTTAACGTTTCGGAAATGTTAACTCTGCTTCTCTTTCCACAGATGCTGCCAGACCTGCTGAGTGATTCCAGCATTTCTTGTTTTTATTCCAAAATGAACTGTCAGGTTAACAGGTCCTTTGCTGAATTGATGCTTTAAAACAGACTCATCTACTTTAGTAGGGATGTAATCCAGGTTTCTGAGCCAAATATCTTGAAAAGCATTATTGAAATGACTAACGTCCTTTCTGAGGAGGAAGATGATAAAAATTGTTACAAACATTGAACCTGAGACTTGACGAATCCGCTGTGATCCAGGTTCAAACTTGTACAGAGAAACCCCGGAGGATTTCCAGTCCAACACCGTAACCACTCAGTCATCACAGCTGCACAAAGGCATTGCCCAGCAGTTTGACTTCTCAAATCTCCGACCCTTTTCTCTGTGTTAAATCTCAGCAACGCTTATTGTGTGGATTTTGTGATGTTCAATTTGTACAAATACATAAAATCAAAATGAATCACAGGGATCGTTAAAATAATCTCACTTTCTGATATTAATAACATGCAACACAATATGTTAAGAGAATTTACAAATTCCATGTTATTTATATTTAACCACAAGAATACCCACAGTCGATGGTTGAAATACAGGGAGTAATGGGAGGTCTGAGAATAAGAGACAAAGCTAAAAGACCATTAAAAGGTAAGAGTGGAGTTTGCTGAATTCCCTGATGGTGATTCCCAGATAGTACTTTATTACATTTCCAGAGAATTCACTGAAGGTTATTTATAGATGGTCTTTTATTTTGTAAATGGACCCTTGTAGGTTCATTATGCACAGTCTCTTATTATTCGGGATATTGATTTCCTGAAGGTGGTTTAAGGATCGTACCTTAGTACTTTGAATTTAAGTTCCCTCAGACTCTCTATAGACTGTTCTGTTTTATTTGATGCAGATTAATCTGAAGGAACTTTATAAACTATCCCTTATTTTAATGATTACTGCTCCAAAGGAGATTTATGGGCAGCACTCTATATTTGGATGGAGATTTCTACAAAGAAGAATTGTGGACTGTCCCTGATTATTGTAATGGATGAATAATTCTCTATAGAAAGGATGTTCTCCTTTTGTTCAATGGTGATTTTTTCTAACTGTGTTTTATGGAAATAACCTCATAATTCAGAGCAGAGACTTCTCCCGAGGCAGTTTATCGACAGTCCCACATTCATTGTGATGTTTCACATCTTCCACCCTATCACAGACTGTCCCTTTTGTTCTTCTTTCCATCCTCCCCCCTTTCACTTGCTCAAAACCTATTACATTTCTATCTTTTCTCAGTTCTGATGAAAGTTCACAGATCTGAAACATTAACTCTGTTTCTCTCTCCACAAATACTGCCTGACCTGATGAGAATATCCAGTATTTTCTGTTCTATATGTTGTGGTGTGATTTCCATTCCTGTGATTTGTGGGATCTCTTTAAGCTGTGGGAAACAGGTGAGAATCTGTATTCTTTGTGTGTGTGGTACTGCTCCAGCAATCCTAGGTATAAATCATTGTCCATTGTTCAGTTCAGTAAAGACTGAGCTTGGAATAAGTTCTCATTTCCTCAGACATTACTCCTAAAAAAACATATTTTTAAAAGCAAAATTTATTGTCCACTGCCGCGAATTGAATCTTCATTATTGAGCCAGACCCGTGCAGTTAAACAGGTAAGTTTACCTGTCTCTGTGTGATCTGCATCTCATTGTCCAATCAGGCAGTTTGGTGATTGAAGTGACAGTGACAGGGATTGTATTATTAGATTGCCCTGAGTGTCCCTCCTTCAAATCTCCATTTAAAATGTTCTGTTCAATTCTATCAATGAGTGGTAATTATGGGTGAAACTCCGGAGTTCAACGTACCGGCACTAATTGGATCATGTAACCTGAGATATTCGACACAATTTTCTTTTGTGTAAAAGCGGCTTGTAGGGAACTGATTATTTGCTTTTAAAAGTTGGAACAAAGACAGCATTTCTCACAGAAAATGCGAGGAGGTTTTGTGGATATGTGGATTGAAAATGATTTCAGCCAGGTCAGTGAGTGTTTCTGGACAATGTGTAACTATATAAATATATCTCCTCTTGTATCACAGCTCCTCTCCAGTTGTCTGAGCATTAAACCCCTTTGTGTGGAGTTGTATCTTAAACAGGCGTCTGTTTAGTGATGTCAGTGCTGAAATGTCGTGCTCTAAACATTTACTATTGAATCCATTTGAAAGTTTTATCCAGACTAGATTATTCTTTGGCTCGGCAACATAAGTTACAATCTCTCACTCAGGCCGTGCATTGACAACATTTTTGGGCGATGGCTCTCTTGAAGGTTTCTGGTTCAGTAAATTGGTATTGGAACAGTTTCTGGGTGCTGGGACAGTTTGAGTGTTGAGATCAGAAATGGGTACTTGGTCAGTTTCCAGGTGCTGGGTCAGTGAACATGTCTTGGATTAGGCGATGATCACCTGGTCAGTTTCCAGGTGCTGTGTCAGTGAACATGTCCTGGGTTAGGCGATGATCACCTGGTCAGTTTCCAGGTGCTGGGTCAGTGAACATGTCTTGGATTAGGCGAGGCACACCTGGTCAGTTTCCAGGTGCTGTATCAGTGAACATGTCCTGGGTTAGGCGATGATCACCCGGTCAGTTTCCAGGTGCTGTGTCAGTGAACATGTCCTGGGTTAGGCGATGATCACCTGGTCAGTTTCCAGGTGCTGGGTCAGTGAACATGTCTTGGATTAGGCGAGGCACACCTGGTCAGTTTCCAGGTGCTGTGTCAGTGAACATGTCCTGGGTTAGGTGATGTTCACCTGGTCAGTTTCCAGGTGCTGGGTCAGTGAACATGTCTTGGATTAGGCGAGGCACACCTGGTCAGTTTCCAGGTACTGTGTCAGTGAACATGTCCTGGGTTACGTGATGATCACCTGGTCAGTTTCCAGGTGCTGGGTCAGTGAACATGTCTTGGATTAGGCGAGGCACACCTGGTCTGTTTCCAGGTACTGGGTCAGTGATCATGTCCTGTGTTAGGTGATGATCACTTGGTCAGTTTCCAGGTGCTGTGTCAGTGAACATGTCCTGGGTTAGGTGATGCTCACCTGGTCTGTTTCCAGGTACTGGGTCAGTGATCATGTCCTGTGTTAGGTGATGATCACCTGGTCAGTTTCCAGGTGCTGGGTCAGTGAACATGTCCTGGGTTAGGTGATGCTCACCTGGTCTGTTTCCATGTACTGGGTCAGTGATCATGTCCTGGGTTAGGTGATGATCACCTGGTCAGTTTCCAGGTGCTGTGTCAGTGAACATGTCCTGGTTTAGGTGATGATCACCTGGTCAGTTTCCAGGTACTGGGTCAGTGATCATGTCCTGGGTTAGGTGATGATCACCTGGTCAGTTTCCAGGTGCTGTGTCAGTGAACATGTCTTGGATTAGGTGATGATCACCTGGTCAGTTTCCAGGTACTGGGTCAGTGATCATGTCCTGGGTTAGGTGATGACCACTTGGTCAGTTTCCAGGTGCTGTGTCAGTGAACATGTCCTGGGTTAGGTGATGCTCACCTGGTCAGTTTCCAGGTACTGGGTCAGTGAACATGTCTTGGATTAGGTGATGATCACCTGGTCAGTTTCCAGGTGCTGTGTCAGTGAACATGTCCTGGGTTAGGTGATGATCACCTGGTCAGTTTCCAGGTGCTGTGTCAGTGAACATGTCCTGGATTAGGTGATGTTCACCTGGTTAGTTTCCAGGTGCTGTGTCAGTGAACATGTCCTGGGTGAGGTGATGATCACCTGGTCAGTTTCCAGGTGCTGGTTCAGTGAACATGTCCTGGGTTAGGTGATGTTCACCTGGTCAGTTTCCAGGTGCTGTGCCAGTGAACATGTCCTGGATTAGGTGATGATGAACTGGTCAGTTTCCAGGTGCTGGGTGAGTGAACATGTCTTGGATTAGGCGAGGCACACCTGGTCAGATTCCAGGTGCTGTGTCAGTGAACATGTCCTGGGTTAGGTGATGCTCATATGGTCAGTTTCCAGGTGCTGGGTCAGTGAACATGTCCTGGGTTAGGCGATGATCACCTGGTCAGTTTCCAGGAACTGGGTCAGTGAACATGTCCTGGATTAGGTGATGATCACCTGGTCAGTTTCCAGGTGCTGTGTCAGTGAACATGTCCTGGGTTAGGTGATGATCACCTGGTCAGTTTCCAGGTGCTGTGTCAGTGAACATGTCCTGGGTTAGGTGATGATCACCTGGTCAGTTTCCAGGTGCTGTGTCAGTGAACATGTCCTGGGTTAGGTGATGATCACCTGGTC
Source organism: Heterodontus francisci (assembly GCF_036365525.1). NCBI lineage: Eukaryota > Metazoa > Chordata > Chondrichthyes > Heterodontiformes > Heterodontidae > Heterodontus > Heterodontus francisci. The sequence continues at coordinate 225,659 of NW_027141995.1, read as the reverse complement.
AGTTTCCAGGTGCTGGGTGAGTGAACATGTCTTGGATTAGGCGAGGCACACCTGGTCAGATTCCAGGTGCTGTGTCAGTGAACATGTCCTGGGTTAGGTGATGCTCATATGGTCAGTTTCCAGGTGCTGGGTCAGTGAACATGTCCTGGGTTAGGTGATAATCACCTGGTTAGTTTCCAGGTGCTGGGTCAGTGAACATGTCCTGGGTTAGGTGATGATGAACTGGTTAGTTTCCAGGTGCTGGGTCAGTGAACATGTCCTGGGTTAGGTGATGATGAACTGGTTAGTTTCCAGGTACTGGGTCAGTGAACATGTCCTGGGTTAGGTGATGATGAACCGGTTAGTTTCCAGGTGCTGTGTCAGTGAACATGTCCTGGATTAGGTGATGATCACCTGGTCAGTTTCCAGGTACTGGGTCAGTGAACATGTCCTGGGTTAGGTGATGATCACCTGGTTAGTTTCCAGGTGCTGTGTCAGTGAACATGTCCTGGGTTAGGTGATGATCACCTGGTCAGTTTCCAGGTGCTGGTTCAGTGAACATGTCCTGGATTAGGTGATGATCACCTGGTCAGTTTCCAGGTGCTGTGTCAGTGAACATGTCCTGGGTTAGGTGATGTACACCTGGTCAGTTTCCAGGTGCTGGGTCAGTGAACATGTCCTGAATTAGGTGATGATCACCTGGTCAGTTTCCAGGTACTGGGTCAGTGAACATGTCCTGGGTTAGGTGATGATCACCTGGTCAGTTTCCAGGTACTGGGTCAGTGAACATGTCCTGGGTGAGGTGATGATCACCTGGTCAGTTTCCAGGTGCTGGGTCAGTGAACATGTCCCGGACTAGGTGATGATCACCTGGTTAGTTTCCAGGTGCTGGGTCAGTGAACATGTCCTGGGTTAGGTGATGCTCACCTGGTCAGTTTCCAGGTACTGGGTCAGTGAACATGTCCTGGGTTAGGTGATGATCACCTGGTCAGTTTCCAGGTGCTGGGTCAGTGAACATGTCCTGGGTTAGGTGATGATCACCTGGTCAGTTTCCAGGTACTGGGTCAGTGAACATGTCCTGGGTTAGGTGATGTACACCTGGTCAGTTTCCAGGTGCTGGGTCAGTGAACATGTCCTGGGTTAGGTGATGATCACCTGGTCAGTTTCCAGGTGCTGGGTCAGTGAACATGTCCTGGGTTAGGTGATGATCACCTGGTCAGTTTCCAGGTGCTGGGTCAGTGAACATGTCCTGGGTTAGGTGATGATCACCTGGTCAGTTTCCAGGTGCTGGGTCAGTGAACATGTCCTGGATTAGGCGATGATCACCTGGTCAGTTTCCAGGTACTGGGTCAGTGAACATGTCCTGGGTTAGGTGATGATCACCTGGTCAGTTTCCAGGTGCTGGGTCAGTGAACATGTCCTGGTTTAGGTGATGATCACCTGGTTAGTTTCCAGGTGCTGGTTCAGTGAACATGTCCTGGACTAGGTGATGATCACCTGGTCAGTTTCCAGGTGCTGGGTCAGTGAACATGTCCTGGGTTAGGTGATGATCACCTGGTTAGTTTCCAGGTGCTGGGTCAGTGAACATGTCCTGGGTTAGGCGATGATCACCTGGTCAGTTTCCAGGTACTGGGTCAGTGAACATGTCCTGGGTTAGGTGATGATCACCTGGTCAGTTTCCAGGTGCTGGGTCAGTGAACATGTCCTGGGTTAGGTGGTGTACATCTGGTTAGTTTCCAGGTGCTGGGTCAGTGAACATGTCCTGGATTAGGTGATGTTCACCTGGTCAGTTTCCAGGTGCTGGGTCAGTGAACATGTCCTGGGTTAGGTGATGATCACCTGGTCAGTTTCCAGGTGCTGGGTCAGTGAACATGTCCTGGGTTAGGCGATGATCACCTGGTCAGTTTCCAGGTACTGGGTCAGTGAACATGTCCTGGGTTCGGTGATGATCACCTGGTCAGTTTCCAGATGCTGGGTCAGTGAACATGTCCTGGGTTAGGTGATGATCACCTGGTCAGTTTCCAGGTGCTGTGTCAGTGAACATGTCCTGGGTTAGGTGATGATCACCTGGTCAGTTTCCAGGTGCTGGGTCAGTGAACATGTCCTGGGTTAGGTGATGATCACCTGGTTAGTTTCCAGGTGCTGGGTCAGTGAACATGTCCTGGGTTAGGCGATGATCACCTGGTCAGTTTCCAGGTGCTGTGTCAGTGAACATGTCCTGGGTTAGGTGATGTTCACCTGGTCAGTTTCCAGGTGCTGTGTCAGTGAACATGTCCTGGGTTAGGTGATGCTCACCTGGTCAGTTTCCAGGTACTGGGTCAGTGAACATGTCCTGGGTTAGGTGATGATCACCTGGTCAGTTTCCAGGTGCTGGGTCAGTGAACATGTCCTGGATTAGGTGATGATCACCTGGTCAGTTTCCAGGTACTGGGTCAGTGAACATGTCCTGGGTGAAGTGATGATCACCTGGTCAGATTCCAGGTACTGGGTCAGTGAACATGTCCTGGGTTAGGCGATGATCACCTGGTCAGTTTCCAGGTGCTGGGTCAGTGAACATGTCCTGGGTTAGGTGATGATCACCTGGTCAGTTTCCAGGTACTGGGTCAGTGAACATGTCCTGGGTTCGGTGATGATCACCTGGTCAGTTTCCAGATGCTGGGTCAGTGAACATGTCCTGGGTTAGGTGATGATCACCTGGTCAGTTTCCAGGTGCTGTGTCAGTGAACATGTCCTGGGTTAGGTGATGATCACCTGGTCAGTTTCCAGGTGCTGGGTCAGTGAACATGTCCTGGGTTAGGTGATGATCACCTGGTTAGTTTCCAGGTGCTGGGTCAGTGAACATGTCCTGGGTTAGGCGATGATCACCTGGTCAGTTTCCAGGTGCTGTGTCAGTGAACATGTCCTGGGTTAGGTGATGTTCACCTGGTCAGTTTCCAGGTGCTGTGTCAGTGAACATGTCCTGGGTTAGGTGATGCTCACCTGGTCAGTTTCCAGGTACTGGGTCAGTGAACATGTCCTGGGTTAGGTGATGATCACCTGGTCAGTTTCCAGGTGCTGGGTCAGTGAACATGTCCTGGATTAGGTGATGATCACCTGGTCAGTTTCCAGGTACTGGGTCAGTGAACATGTCCTGGGTGAAGTGATGATCACCTGGTCAGATTCCAGGTACTGGGTCAGTGAACATGTCCTGGGTTAGGCGATGATCACCTGGTCAGTTTCCAGGTGCTGGGTCAGTGAACATGTCCTGGGTTAGGTGATGATCACCTGGTCAGTTTCCAGGTACTGGGTCAGTGAACATGTCCTGGGTTAGGTGATGATCACCTGGTCAGTTTCCAGGTACTGGGTCAGTGAACATGTCCTGGGTTAGGTGATGATCACCTGGTCAGTTTCCAGGTGCTGGGTCAGTGAACATGTCCTGGTTTAGGTGATGATCACCTGGTTAGTTTCCAGGTGCTGGTTCAGTGAACATGTCCTGGACTAGGTGATGATCACCTGGTCAGTTTCCAGGTGCTGGGTCAGTGAACATGTCCTGGGTTAGGTGATGATCACCTGGTTAGTTTCCAGGTGCTGGGTCAGTGAACATGTCCTGGGTTAGGCGATGATCACCTGGTCAGTTTCCAGGTACTGGGTCAGTGAACATGTCCTAGGTTAGGTGATGATCACCTGGTCAGTTTCCAGGTGCTGGGTCAGTGAACATGTCCTGGGTTAGGTGGTGTACACCTGGTCAGTTTCCAGGTGCTGGGTCAGTGAACATGTCCTGGGTTAGGTGATGATCACCTGGTAAGTTTCCAGGTACTGGGTCAGTGAACATGTCCTGGGTTAGGTGATGATCACCTGGTTAGTTTCCAGGTGCTGGGTCAGTGAACATGTCCTGGGTTAGGCGATGATCACCTGGTCAGTTTCCAGGTACTGGGTCAGTGAACATGTCCTGGGTTAGGTGATGTACACCTGGTCAGTTTCCAGGTGCTGGGTCAGTGAACATGTCCTGGGTTTGGTGATGATCACCAGGTCAGTTTCCAGGTGCTGGGTCAGTGAACATGTCCTGGGTTAGGTGATGATCACCTGGTCAGTTTCCAGGTACTGGGTCAGTGAACATGTCCTGGGTTAGGTGATGATCACCTGGTCAGTTTCCAGGTACTGGGTCAGTGAACATGTCCTGGGTTAGGTGATGATCACCTGGTCAGTTTCCAGGTACTGGGTCAGTGAACATGTCCTGGGTTAGGTGATGATCACCTGGTCAGTTTCCAGGTGCTGTGTCAGTGAACATGTCCTGGGTTAGGTGATGATCACCTGGTCAGTTTCCAGGTGCTGGGTCAGTGAACATGTCCTGGGTTAGGTGATGATCACCTGGTTAGTTTCCAGGTGCTGGGTCAGTGAACATGTCCTGGGTTAGGCGATGATCACCTGGTCAGTTTCCAGGTACTGGGTCAGTGAACATGTCCTGGGTTAGGTGATGATCACCTGGTCAGTTTCCAGGTACTGGGTCAGTGAACATGTCCTGGGTTAGGTGATGATCACCTGGTTAGTTTCCAGGTGATAGGTCAGTGAACATGTCCTGGATTAGGTGATGATCACCTGGTCAGTTTCCATGTGCTGGGTCAGTGAACATGTCCTGGGTTAGGTGATGATCACCTGGTCAGTTTCCAGGTACTGGTTCAGTGAACATATCCTGGATTAGGCGATGATCACCTGGTTAGTTTCCAGGTACTGGGTCAGTGAACATGTCCTGGGTTAGGTGATGATCACCTGGTTAGTTTCCAGGTGCTGGGTCAGTGAACATGTCCTGGGTTAGGTGATGCTCACCTGGTCAGTTTCCAGGTACTGGGTCAGTGAACATGTCCTGGATTAGGTGATGATCACCTGGTCAGTTTCCAGGTACTGGGTCAGTGAACATGTCCTGGGTTAGGCGATGATCACCTGGTCAGTTTCCAGGTACTGGGTCAGTGAACATGTCCTGGGTTAGGTGATGATCACCTGGTCAGTTTCCAGGTACTGGGTCAGTGATCATGTCCTGGGTTAGGTGATGATCACTTGGTCAGTTTCCAGGTGCTGTGTCAGTGAACATGTCTTGGATTAGGTGATGATCACCTGGTCAGTTTCCAGGTGCTGTGTCAGTGAACATGTCCTGGGTTAGGTGATGATCACCTGGTCAGTTTCCAGGTGCTGGGTCAGTGAACATGTCCTGGGTTAGGTGATGATCACCTGGTCAGTTTCCAGGTGCTGTGTCAGTGAACATGTCCTGGGTTAGGTGATGATGAACTGGTCAGTTTCCAGGTGCTGGGTGAGTGAACATGTCTTGGATTAGGCGAGGCACACCTGGTCAGATTCCAGGTGCTGTGTCAGTGAACATGTCCTGGGTTAGGTGATGCTCATATGGTCAGTTTCCAGGTGCTGGGTCAGTGAACATGTCCTGGGTTAGGCGATGATCACCTGGTCAGTTTCCAGGTACTGGGTCAGTGAACATGTCCTGGATTAGGTGATGATCACCTGGTCAGTTTCCAGGTGCTGTGTCAGTGAACATGTCCTGGGTTAGGTGATGATCACCTGGTCAGTTTCCAGGTGCTGTGTCAGTGAACATGTCCTGGGTTAGGTGATGATCACCTGGTCAGTTTCCAGGTGCTGTGTCAGTGAACATGTCCTGGGTTAGGTGATGATGAACTGGTCAGTTTCCAGGTGCTGGGTGAGTGGACATGTCTTGGATTAGGCGAGGCACACCTGGTCAGATTCCAGGTGCTGTGTCAGTGAACATGTCCTGGGTTAGGTGATGCTCATATGGTCAGTTTCCAGGTGCTGGGTCAGTGAACATGTCCTGGGTTAGGCGATAATCACCTGGTTAGTTTCCAGGTGCTGGGTCAGTGAACATGTCCTGGGTTAGGTGATGATGAACTGGTTAGTTTCCAGGTGCTGGGTCAGTGAACATGTCCTGGGTTAGGTGATGATGAACTGGTTAGTTTCCAGGTACTGGGTCAGTGAACATGTCCTGGGTTAGGTGATGATGAACTGGTTAGTTTCCAGGTGCTGTGTCAGTGAACATGTCCTGGATTAGGTGATGATCACCTGGTCAGTTTCCAGGTGCTGTGTCAGTGAACATGTCCTGGGTTAGGTGATGTACACCTGGTCAGTTTCCAGGTGCTGGGTCAGTGAACATGTCCTGGGTTAGGTGATGATCACCTGGTCAGTTTCCAGGTGCTGGTTCAGTGAACATGTCCTGGATTAGGTGATGATCACCTGGTCAGTTTCCAGGTGCTGTGTCAGTGAACATGTCCTGGGTTAGGTGATGTACACCTGGTCAGTTTCCAGGTGCTGGGTCAGTGAACATGTCCTGGATTAGGTGATGATCACCTGGTCAGTTTCCAGGTACTGGGTCAGTGAACATGTCCTGGGTTAGGTGATGATCACCTGGTCAGTTTCCAGGTACTGGGTCAGTGAACATGTCCTGGGTGAGGTGATGATCACCTGGTCAGTTTCCAGGTGCTGGGTCAGTGAACATGTCCCGGACTAGGTGATGATCACCTGGTTAGTTTCCAGGTGCTGGGTCAGTGAACATGTCCTGGGTTAGGTGATGCTCACCTGGTCAGTTTCCAGGTACTGGGTCAGTGAACATGTCCTGGGTTAGGTGATGATCACCTGGTCAGTTTCCAGGTGCTGGGTCAGTGAACATGTCCTGGATTAGGTGATGATCACCTGGTCAGTTTCCAGGTACTGGGTCAGTGAACATGTCCTGGGTTAGGTGATGATCACCTGGTCAGTTTCCAGGTACTGGGTCAGTGAACATGTCCTGGGTGAGGTGATGATCACCTGGTCAGTTTCCAGGTGCTGGGTCAGTGATCATGTCCTGGGTTAGGTGATGATCACTTGGTCAGTTTCCAGGTGCTGTGTCAGTGAACATGTCTTGGATTAGGTGATGATCACCTGGTCAGTTTCCAGGTGCTGTGTCAGTGAACATGTCCTGGGTTAGGTGATGATCACCTGGTCAGTTTCCAGGTGCTGGGTCAGTGAACATGTCCTGGGTTAGGTGATGATCACCTGGTCAGTTTCCAGGTGCTGTGTCAGTGAACATGTCCTGGGTTAGGTGATGATGAACTGGTCAGTTTCCAGGTGCTGGGTGAGTGAACATGTCTTGGATTAGGCGAGGCACACCTGGTCAGATTCCAGGTGCTGTGTCAGTGAACATGTCCTGGGTTAGGTGATGCTCATATGGTCAGTTTCCAGGTGCTGGGTCAGTGAACATGTCCTGGGTTAGGCGATGATCACCTGGTCAGTTTCCAGGTACTGGGTCAGTGAACATGTCCTGGATTAGGTGATGATCACCTGGTCAGTTTCCAGGTGCTGTGTCAGTGAACATGTCCTGGGTTAGGTGATGATCACCTGGTCAGTTTCCAGGTGCTGTGTCAGTGAACATGTCCTGGGTTAGGTGATGATCACCTGGTCAGTTTCCAGGTGCTGTGTCAGTGAACATGTCCTGGGTTAGGTGATGATGAACTGGTCAGTTTCCAGGTGCTGGGTGAGTGGACATGTCTTGGATTAGGCGAGGCACACCTGGTCAGATTCCAGGTGCTGTGTCAGTGAACATGTCCTGGGTTAGGTGATGCTCATATGGTCAGTTTCCAGGTGCTGGGTCAGTGAACATGTCCTGGGTTAGGCGATAATCACCTGGTTAGTTTCCAGGTGCTGGGTCAGTGAACATGTCCTGGGTTAGGTGATGATGAACTGGTTAGTTTCCAGGTGCTGGGTCAGTGAACATGTCCTGGGTTAGGTGATGATGAACTGGTTAGTTTCCAGGTACTGGGTCAGTGAACATGTCCTGGGTTAGGTGATGATGAACTGGTTAGTTTCCAGGTGCTGTGTCAGTGAACATGTCCTGGATTAGGTGATGATCACCTGGTCAGTTTCCAGGTGCTGTGTCAGTGAACATGTCCTGGGTTAGGTGATGTACACCTGGTCAGTTTCCAGGTGCTGGGTCAGTGAACATGTCCTGGGTTAGGTGATGATCACCTGGTCAGTTTCCAGGTGCTGGTTCAGTGAACATGTCCTGGATTAGGTGATGATCACCTGGTCAGTTTCCAGGTGCTGTGTCAGTGAACATGTCCTGGGTTAGGTGATGTACACCTGGTCAGTTTCCAGGTGCTGGGTCAGTGAACATGTCCTGGATTAGGTGATGATCACCTGGTCAGTTTCCAGGTACTGGGTCAGTGAACATGTCCTGGGTTAGGTGATGATCACCTGGTCAGTTTCCAGGTACTGGGTCAGTGAACATGTCCTGGGTGAGGTGATGATCACCTGGTCAGTTTCCAGGTGCTGGGTCAGTGAACATGTCCCGGACTAGGTGATGATCACCTGGTTAGTTTCCAGGTGCTGGGTCAGTGAACATGTCCTGGGTTAGGTGATGCTCACCTGGTCAGTTTCCAGGTACTGGGTCAGTGAACATGTCCTGGGTTAGGTGATGATCACCTGGTCAGTTTCCAGGTGCTGGGTCAGTGAACATGTCCTGGATTAGGTGATGATCACCTGGTCAGTTTCCAGGTACTGGGTCAGTGAACATGTCCTGGGTTAGGTGATGATCACCTGGTCAGTTTCCAGGTACTGGGTCAGTGAACATGTCCTGGGTGAGGTGATGATCACCTGGTCAGTTTCCAGGTGCTGGGTCAGTGAACATGTCCCGGACTAGGTGATGATCACCTGGTTAGTTTCCAGGTGCTGGGTCAGTGAACATGTCCTGGGTTAGGTGATGCTCACCTGGTCAGTTTCCAGGTACTGGGTCAGTGAACATGTCCTGGGTTAGGGGATGATCACCTGGTCAGTTTCCAGGTGCTGGGTCAGTGAACATGTCCTGGGTTAGGTGATGTACACCTGGTCAGTTTCCAGGTGCTGGGTCAGTGAACATGTCCTGGGTTAGGTGATGATCACCTGGTCAGTTTCCAGGTGCTGGGTCAGTGAACATGTCCTGGATTAGGTGATGATCACCTGGTCAGTTTCCAGGTACTGGGTCAGTGAACATGTCCTGGGTTAGGTGATGATCACCTGGTCAGTTTCCAGGTGCTGGGTCAGTGAACATGTCCTGGTTTAGGTGATGATCACCTGGTTAGTTTCCAGGTGCTGGTTCAGTGAACATGTCCTGGACTAGGTGATGATCACCTGGTCAGTTTCCAGGTGCTGGGTCAGTGAACATGTCCTGGGTTAGGTGATGATCACCTGGTTAGTTTCCAGGTGCTGGGTCAGTGAACATGTCCTGGGTTAGGCGATGATCTCCTGGTCAGTTTCCAGGTACTGGGTCAGTGAACATGTCCTGGGTTAGGTGATGATCACCTGGTCAGTTTCCAGGTGCTGGGTCAGTGAACATGTCCTGGGTTAGGTGGTGTACATCTGGTTAGTTTCCAGGTGCTGGGTCAGTGAACATGTCCTGGATTAGGTGATGTTCACCTGGTCAGTTTCCAGGTGCTGGGTCAGTGAACATGTCCTGGGTTAGGCGATGATCACCTGGTCAGTTTCCAGGTACTGGGTCAGTGAACATGTCCTGGGTTAGGTGATGATCACCTGGTAAGTTTCCAGGTGCTGGGACAGTGAACATGTCCTGGGTTAGGTGATGATCACCTGGTCAGTTTCCAGGTGCTGTGTCAGTGAACATGTCCTGGGTTAGGTGATGAACACCTGGTCAGTTTCCAGGTGCTGGGTCAGTGAACATGTCCTGGGTTAGGTGATGATCACCTGGTTAGTTTCCAGGTGCTGGGTCAGTGAACATGTCCTGGGTTAGGCGATGATCACCTGGTCAGTTTCCAGGTGCTGTGTCAGTGAACATGTCCTGGGTTAGGTGATGTTCACCTGGTCAGTTTCCAGGTGCTGTGTCAGTGAACATGTCCTGGGTTAGGTGATGCTCACCTGGTCAGTTTCCAGGTACTGGGTCAGTGAACATGTCCTGGGTTAGGTGATGATCACCTGGTCAGTTTCCAGGTGCTGGGTCAGTGAACATGTCCTGGATTAGGTGATGATCACCTGGTCAGTTTCCAGGTACTGGGTCAGTGAACATGTCCTGGGTGAGGTGATGATCACCTGGTCAGATTCCAGGTACTGGGTCAGTGAACATGTCCTGGGTTAGGTGATGATCACCTGGTCAGTTTCCAGGTACTGGGTCAGTGAACATGTCCTGGGTTAGGTGATGATCACCTGGTCAGTTTCCAGGTACTGGGTCAGTGAACATGTCCTGGGTTAGGTGATGATCACCTGGTTAGTTTCCAGGTGATAGGTCAGTGAACATGTCCTGGATTAGGTGATGATCACCTGGTCAGTTTCCAGGTGCTGGGTCAGTGAACATGTCCTGGGTTAGGTGATGATCACCTGGTCAGTTTCCAGGTACTGGTTCAGTGAACATATCCTGGATTAGGCGATGATCACCTGGTTAGTTTCCAGGTACTGGGTCAGTGAACATGTCCTGGGTTAGGTGATGATCACCTGGTTAGTTTCCAGGTGCTGGGTCAGTGAACATGTCCTGGGTTAGGTGATGCTCACCTGGTCAGTTTCCAGGTACTGGGTCAGTGAACATGTCCTGGATTCGGTGATGATCACCTGGTCAGTTTCCAGGTACTGGGTCAGTGAACATGTCCTGGGTTAGGCGATGATCACCTGGTCAGTTTCCAGGTACTGGGTCAGTGAACATGTCCTGGGTTAGGTGATGATCACCTGGTCAGTTTCCAGGTGCTGGGTCAGTGAACATGTCCTGGGTTAGATGATGATCACCTGGTCAGTTTCCAGGTACTGGGTCAGTGAACATGTCCTGGTTTAGGTGATGATCACCTGGTCAGTTTCCAGGTACTGGGTCAGTGAACATGTCCTGGGTTAGGTGATGATCACCTGGTCAGTTTCCAGGTGCTGGGTCAGTGAACATGTCCTGGGTGAGGTGATGATCACCTGGTCAGTTTCCAGGTGCTGGGTCAGTGAACATGTCCCGGACTAGGTGATGATCACCTGGTTAGTTTCCAGGTGCTGGGTCAGTGAACATGTCCTGGGTTAGGTGATGCTCACCTGGTCAGTTTCCAGGTGCTGGGTCAGTGAACATGTCCTGGGTTAGGTGATGATCACCTGGTTAGTTTCCAGGTGCTGTGTCAGTGAACATGTCCTGGGATAGGTGATGATCACCTGGTCAGTTTCCAGGTGCTGTGTCAGTGAACATGTCCTGGGTTAGGTGATGCTCACCTGGTCAGTTTCCAGGTACTGGGTCAGTGAACATGTCCTGGGTTAGGCGATGATCACCTGGTCAGTTTCCAGGTGCTGGGTCAGTGAACATGTCCTGGGTTAGGTGATGTACACCTGGTCAGTTTCCAGGTACTGGGTCAGTGAACATGTCCTGGGTTAGGTGATGATCACCTGGTCAGTTTCCAGGTACTGGGTCAGTGAACATGTCCTGGGTTAGGTGATGATCACCTGGTCAGTTTCCAGGTGCTGGGTCAGTGAACATGTCCTGGGTTAGGTGATAATCACCTGGTCAGTTTCCAGGTGCTGGGTCAGTGAACATGTCCTGGGTTAGGTGATGATCACCTGGTCAGTTTCCAGGTACAGGATCAGTGAACATGTCCTGGGTTAGGCGATGATCACCTGGTCAGTTTCCAGGTACTGGGTCAGTGAACATGTCCTGGATTAGGCGATGATCACCTGGTCAGTTTCCAGGTGCTGGGTCAGTGAATATGTCCTGGATTAGGTGATGATCACCTGGTCAGTTTCCAGGGGCTGGGTCAGTGAACATGTCCTGGGTTAGGTGATGATCACCTGGTCAGTTTCCAGGTACTGGGTCAGTGAACATGTGCTGGGTTAGGTGATGATCACCTGGTCAGTTTCCAGGTACTGGGTCAGTGAACATGTCCTGGATTAGGCGATGATCACCTGGTTAGTTTCCAGGTGATAGGTCAGTGAACATGTCCCGGATTAGATGATGATCACCTGGTCAGTTTCCAGGTGCTGTGTCAGTGAACATGTCCCGGATTAGGTGATGATCACCTGGTCAGTTTCCAGGTGCTGGGTCAGTGAACATGTCCTGGGTTAGGTGATGATCACCTGGTCAGTTTCCAGGTACTGGGTCAGTGAACATGTCCTGGGTTAGGTGATGATCACCTGGTCAGTTTCCAGGTGCTGGGTCAGTGAACATGTCCCGGATTAGGTGATGATCACCTGGTCAGTTTCCAGGTACTGGGTCAGTGAACATGTCCCGGATTAGGTGATGATCACCTGGTCAGTTTCCAGGTGCTGTGTCAGTGAACATGTCCCGGATTAGGTGATGATCACCTGGTCAGTTTCCAGGTGCTGGGTCAGTGAACATGTCCTGGGTTACGTGATGATCACCTGGTTAGTTTCCAGGTGCTAGGTCAGTGAACATGTCCTGGGTTAGGTGATGATCACCTGGTTAGTTTCCAGGTGCTGGGTCAGTGAACATGTCCCGGATTAGGTGATGATCACCTGGTTAGTTTCCAGGTACTGGGTCAGTGAACATGTCCTGGGTTAGGTGATGATCACCTGGTTAGTTTCCAGGTGCTGGGTCAGTGAACATGTCCCGGATTAGGTGATGATCACCTGGTCAGTTTCCAGGTGCTGGGTCAGTGAACATGTCCTGGGTTAGGTGATGATCACCTGGTTAGTTTCCAGGTGCTGGGTCAGTGAACATGTCCTGGGTTAGGTGATGATCACCTGGTCAGTTTCCAGGTACTGGGTCAGTGAACATGTCCTGGATTAGGTGATGCTCACCTGGTCAGTTTCCAGGTGCTGTGTCAGTGAACATGTGCTGGGTTAGGTGATGATCACCTGGTCAGTTTCCAGGTACTGGGTCAGTGAACATGTCCTGGGTTAGGTGATGTTCACCTGGTCAGTTTCCAGGTGCTGTGTCAGTGAACATGTCCTGGGTTAGGTGATGCTCACCTGGTCAGTTTCCAGGTACTGGTTCAGTGAACATGTCCTGGGTTAGGTGATGTACACCTGTTTAGTTTCCAGGTGCTGGGTCAGTGAACATGTCCTGGGTTACGTGATGATCACCTGGTTAGTTTCCAGGTGCTGGGTCAGTGAACATGTCCTGGGTTACGTGATGATCACCTGGTTAGTTTCCCGGTGCTAGGTCAGTGAACATGTCCTGGGTTAGGTGATGATCACCTGGTGAGTTTCCAGGTGCTGGGTCAGTGAACATGTCCCGGATTAGGTGATGATCACCTGGTCAGTTTCCAGGTGCTGGGTCAGTGAACATGTCCTGGGTTAGGTGATGATCACCTGGTTAGTTTCCAGGTGCTGGGTCAGTGAACATGTCCTGGGTTAGGTGATGATCACCTGGTCAGTTTCCAGGTACTGGGTCAGTGAGCATGTCCTGGATTAGGTGATGCTCACCTGGTCAGTTTCCAGGTGCTGGGTCAGTGAACATGTCCTGGGTTAGGTGATGATCACCTGGTCAGTTTCCAGGTGCTGTGTCAGTGAACATGTGCTGGGTTAGGTGATGATCACCTGGTCAGTTTCCAGGTACTGGGTCAGTGAACATGTCCTGGGTTAGGTGATGTTCACCTGGTCAGTTTCCAGGTGCTGTGTCAGTGAACATGTCCTGGGTTAGGTGATGCTCACCTGGTCAGTTTCCAGGTACTGGGTCAGTGAACATGTCCTGGGTTAGGTGATGATCACCTGGTCAGTTTCCAGGTACTGTGTCAGTGAACATGTCCCGGATTAGGCGATGATCACCTGGTCAGTTTCCAGGTGCTGGTTCAGTGAACATGTCCTGGATTAGGTGATGATCACCTGGTCAGTTTCCAGGTACTGGGTCAGTGAACATGTCCTGGATTAGGTGATGATCACCTGGTTAGTTTCCAGGTGCTGGGTCAGTGAACATGTCCTGGATTAGGTGATGATCACCTGGTCAGTTTCCTGTTACTGGGTCAGTGAACATGTCCTGGGTTAGGTGATGCCCACCTGGTTAGTTTCCAGGTACTGGGTCAGTGAACATGTCCTGGGTTAGGTGATGATCACCTGGTCAGTTTCCTGTTACTGGGTCAGTGAACATGTCCTGGATTAGGTGATGATCACCTGGTTAGTTTCCAGGTACTGGGTCAGTGAACATGTCCTGGGTTAGGTGATGATCACCTGGTCAGTTTCCAGGTACTGGGTCAGTGAACATGTCCTGGGTTAGGTGATGATCACCTGGTCAGTTTCCAGGTACTGGGTCAGTGAACATGTCCTGGGTTAGGTGATGATCACCTGGTCAGTTTCCTGTTACTGGGTCAGTGAACATGTCCTGGATTAGGTGATGATCACCTGGTTAGTTTCCAGGTACTGGGTCAGTGAACATGTCCTGGGTTAGGTGATGATCACCTGGTCAGTTTCCAGGTACTGGGTCAGTGACCATGTCCTGGATTAGGTGATGATCACCTGGTCAGTTTCCAGGTGCTGTGTCAGTGAACATGTCCTGGGTTAGGTGATGATCACCTGGTCAGTTTCCAGGTGCTGGGTCAGTGAACATGTCCTGGGTTAGGTGGTGTACACCTGGTCAGTTTCCAGGTGCTGGGTCAGTGAACATGTCCTGGGTTAGGTGATGATCACCTGGTCAGTTTCCAGGTGCTGGGTCAGTGAACATGTCCTGGGTTAGGTGATGATCACCTGGTTAGTTTCCAGGTGCTGGGTCAGTGAACATGTCCCGGATTAGGCGATGATCACCTGGTTAGTTTCCAGGTGCTGGGTCAGTGAACATGTCCTGGGTTAGGTGATGCTCACCTGGTCAGTTTCCAGGTACTGGGTCAGTGAACATGTCCTGGGTTAGGTGATGATCACCTGGTCAGTTTCCAGGTACTGTGTCAGTGAACATGTCCCGGATTAGGCGATGATCACCTGGTCAGTTTCCAGGTGCTGGTTCAGTGAACATGTCCTGGATTAGGTGATGATCACCTGGTCAGTTTCCAGGTACTGGGTCAGTGAACATGTCCTGGATTAGGTGATGATCACCTGGTTAGTTTCCAGGTGCTGGGTCAGTGAACATGTCTTGGATTAGGTGATGCTCACCTGGTCAGTTTCCTGTTACTGGGTCAGTGAACATGTCCTGGGTTAGGTGATGCCCACCTGGTTAGTTTCCAGGTACTGGGTCAGTGAACATGTCCTGGATTAGGTGATGATCACCTGGTTAGTTTCCAGGTACTGGGACAGTGAACATGTCCTGGGTTAGGTGATGATCACCTGGTCAGTTTCCAGGTACTGGGTCAGTGAACATGTCCTGGGTTAGGTGATGATCACCTGGTCAGTTTCCAGGTACTGGGTCAGTGAACATGTCCTGGGTTAGGTGATGATCACCTGGTCAGTTTCCTGTTACTGGGTCAGTGAACATGCCCTGGATTAGGTGATGATCACCTGGTTAGTTTCCAGGGACTGGGTCAGTGAACATGTCCTGGGTTAGGTGATGATCACCTGGTCAGTTTCCAGGTACTGGGTCAGTGACCATGTCCTGGATTAGGTGATGATCACCTGGTCAGTTTCCAGGTGCTGTGTCAGTGAACATGTCCTGGGTTAGGTGATGATCACCTGGTCAGTTTCCAGGTGCTGGGTCAGTGAACATGTCCTGGGTTAGGTGGTGTACACCTGGTCAGTTTCCAGGTGCTGGGTCAGTGAACATGTCCTGGGTTAGGTGATGATCACCTGGTCAGTTTCCAGGTGCTGGGTCAGTGAACATGTCCTGGGTTAGGTGATGATCACCTGGTTAGTTTCCAAGTGCTGGGTCAGTGAACATGTCCCGGATTAGGCGATGATCACCTGGTTAGTTTCCAGGTGCTGGGTCAGTGAACATGTCCCGGATTAGGTGATGATCACCTGGTCAGTTTCCAGGTGCTGGGTCAGTGAACATGTCCCGGATTAGGTGATGCTCACCTGGTCAGTTTCCAGGTGCTGGGTCAGTGAACATGTCCTGGGTTAGGTGATGATCACCTGGTCAGTTTCCAGGTGCTGGGTCAGTGAACATGTCCTGGGTTAGGTGGTGTACACCTGGTCAGTTTCCAGGTGCTGGGTCAGTGAACATGTCCTGGGTTAGGTGATGATCACCTGGTAAGTTTCCAGGTACTGGGTCAGTGAACATGTCCTGGGTTAGGTGATGATCACCTGGTTAGTTTCCAGGTGCTGGGTCAGTGAACATGTCCTGGGTTAGGTGATGATCACCTGGTGAGTTTCCAGGTGCTGGGTCAGTGAACATGTCCTGGATTAGGTGATGATCACCTGGTGAGTTTCCAGGTGCTGGGTCAGTGAACATGTCCTGGGTTAGGTGATGATCACCTGGTGAGTTTCCAGGTGCTGGGTCAGTGAACATGTCCTGGATTAGGTGATGATCACCTGGTGAGTTTCCAGGTGCTGTGTCAGTGAACATGTCCTGGATTAGGTGATGATCACCTGGTCAGTTTCCAGGTACTGGGTCAGTGAACATGTCCTGGATTAGGTGATGATCACCTGGTCAGTTTCCAGGTGCTGTGTCAGTGAACATGTCCTGGGTTAGGTGATGATCACCTGGTCAGTTTCCAGGTGCTGGGTCAGTGAACATGTCCTGGATTAGGCGATGCTCACCTGGTCAGTTTCCAGGTGCTGTGTCAGTGAACATGTCCCGGATTAGGCGATGATCACCTGGTCAGTTTCCAGGTACTGGGTCAGTGAACATGTCCTGGGTTAGGGGATGATCACCTGGTAAGTTTCCAGGTGCTGTGTCAGTGAACATGTCCTGGATTAGGTGATGATCACCTGGTCAGTTTCCAGGTGCTAGGTCAGTGAACATGTCCTGGATTAGGTGATGCTCACCTGGTCAGTTTCCAGGTGCTGGGTCAGTGAACATGTCCTGGGTAAGGTGATGATCGCCTGGTTAGTTTCCAGGTACTGGGTCAGTGAACATGTCCTGGGTTAGGTGATGATCACCTGGTCAGTTTCCAGGTGCTGTGTCAGTGAACATGTCCTGGATTAGGTGATGATCACCTGGTCAGTTTCCAGGTGCTAGGTCAGTGAACATGTCCTGGATTAGGTGATGCTCACCTGGTCAGTTTCCAGGTGCTGGGTCAGTGAACATGTCCCGGATTAGGTGATGATCGCCTGGTTAGTTTCCAGGTACTGGGTCAGTGAACATGTCCTGGGTTAGGTGATGATCACCTGGTCAGTTTCCAGGTGCTGTGTCAGTGAACATGTCCTGGGTAAGGTGATGATCACCTGGTTAGTTTCCAGGTACTGGGTCAGTGAACATGTCCTGGGTTAGGTGATGATCACCTGGTCAGTTTCCAGGTGCTGGGTCAGTGAACATGTCCTGGGTAAGGCGATGATCACCTGGTTAGTTTCCAGGTGCTAGGTCAGTGAACATGTCCTGGATTAGGTGATGATCACCTGGTCAGTTTCCAGGTGCTGGGTCAGTGAACATGTCCTGGGTTAGGTGATGATCACCTGGTCAGTTTCCAGGTGCTGGGTCAGTGAACATGTCCTGGGTTAGGTGATGTAAACCTGGTCAGTTTCCAGGCACTGGGTCAGTGAACATGTCCTGGGTTAGGTGATGATCACCTGGTCAGTTTCCAGGTGCTGGGTCAGTGAACATGTCCTGGGTTAGGTGATGATCACCTGGTCAGTTTCCAGGTGCTGGGTCAGTGAACATGTCCTGGATTAGGTGATGATCACCTGGTCAGTTTCCAGGTGCTGGGTCAGTGAACATGTCCTGGGTTAGGTGATGATCACCTGGTCAGTTTCCAGGTGCTGGGTCAGTGAACATGTCCTGGGTTAGGTGATGATCACCTGGTCAGTTTCCAGGTGCTGGGTCAGTGAACATGTCCTGGATTAGGTGATGATCACCTGGTTAGTTTCCAGGTGCTGTGTCAGTGAACATGTCCTGGGTTAGGTGATGATCACCTGGTTAGTTTCCAGGTACTGGGTCAGTGAACATGTCCTGGGTTAGGTGATGATCACCTGGTCAGTTTCCAGGTGCTGGGTCAGTGAACATGTCCTGGGTTAGGTGATGATCACCTGGTCAGTTTCCAGGTGCTGGTTCAGTGAACATGTCCTGGGTTAGGTGATGATCACCTGGTTAGTTTCCAGGTACTGGGTCAGTGAACATGTCCTGGGTTAGGTGATGATCACCTGGTTAGTTTCCAGGTACTGGGTCAGTGAACATGTCCTGGGTTAGGTGATGATCACCTGGTCAGTTTCCAGGTGCTGGTTCAGTGAACATGTCCTGGGTTAGGTGATGATCACCTGGTTAGTTTCCAGGTACTGGGTCAGTGAACATGTCCTGGGTTAGGTGATGATCACCTGGTCAGTTTCCAGGTGCTGGGTCAGTGAACATGTCCTGGGTTAGGTGATGATCACCTGGTCAGTTTCCAGGTGCTGTGTCAGTGAACATGTCCTGGATTAGGCGATGATCACCTGGTCAGTTTCCAGGTGCTGTGTCAGTGAACATGTCCTGAATTAGGTGATGATCACCTGGTTAGTTTCCAGGTGCTGTGTCAGTGAACATGTCCCGGATTCGGCGATGATCACCTGTTCAGTTTCCAGGTACTGGGTCAGTGAACATGTCCTGGATTAGGTGATGATCACCTGGTCAGTTTCCAGGTACTGGGTCAGTGAACATGTCCTGGATTAGGTGATGATCACCTGGTTAGTTTCCAGGTGCTGGGTCAGTGAACATGTCCTGGATTAGGCGATGATCACCTGGTTAGTTTCCAGGTACTGGGTCAGTGAACATGTCCTGGGTTAGGTGATGATCACCTGGTCAGTTTCCAGGTGCTGGGTCAGTGAACATGTCCTGGGTTAGGTGATGATCACCTGGTCAGTTTCCAGGTGCTGGGTCAGTGAACATGTCCTGGGTTAGGTGATGATCACCTGGTCAGTTTCCAGGTGCTGGGTCAGTGAACATGTCCTGGGTTAGGCGATGATCACCTGGTTAGTTTCCAGGTACTGGGTCAGTGAACATGTCCTGGGTTAGGTGATGATCACATGGTTAGTTTCCAGGTGATAGGTCAGTGAACATGTCCTGGATTAGGCGATGATCACCTGGTCAGTTTCCAGGTGCTGTGTCAGTGAACATGTCCTGGGTTAGGTGATGATCACCTGGTTAGTTTCCAGGTGCTGTTTCAGTGAACATGTCCTGGGTTAGGTGATGATCAACTGGTCAGTTTCCAGGTACTGGGTCAGTGAACATGTCCTGGATTAGGTGATGATCACCTGGTCAGTTTCCAGGTGCTGGGTCAGTGAACATGTCCTGGGTTAGGTGATGATCACCTGGTTATTTTCCAGGTGCTGGGTCAGTGAACATGTCCTGGGTTAGGTGATGTTCACCTGGTCAGTTTCCAGGGGCTGGGTCAGTGAACATGTCCTGGGTTAGGTGATGATCACCTGGTCAGTTTCCAGGTACTGGGTCAGTGAACATGTCCTGGGTTAGGTGATGATCACCTGGTCAGTTTCCAGGTACTGGGTCAGTGAACATGTCCTGGGTTAGGTGATGATCACCTGGTTAGTTTCCAGGTGCTGGGTCAGTGAACATGTCCTGGGTTAGGTGATGATCACCTGGTTAGTTTCCAGGTGCTGGGTCAGTGAACATGTCCTGGGTTAGGTGATGATCACCTGGTTAGTTTCCAGGTACTGGGTCAGTGAACATGTCCTGGGTTAGGCGATGATCACCTGGTTAGTTTCCAGGTGCTGGGTCAGTGAACATGTCCTGGATTAGGTGATGATCACCTGGTCAGTTTCCAGGTGCTGGGTCAGTGAACATGTCCTGGATTAGGCGATGATCACCTGGTCAGTTTCCAGGTGCTGGGTCAGTGAACATGTCCTGGGTTAGGTGATGATCACCTGGTTAGTTTCCAGGTGCTGGGTCAGTGAACATGTCCTGGATTAGGCGATGATCACCTGGTCAGTTTCCAGGTGCTGGGTCAGTGAGCATGTCCTGGGTTAGGTGATGATCACCTGGTTAGTTTCCAGGTGCTGGGTCAGTGAACATGTCCTGGATTAGGTGATGATCACCTGGTCAGTTTCCAGGTGCTGGGTCAGTGAACATGTCCTGGATTAGGCGATGATCACCTGGTCAGTTTCCAGGTGCTGGGTCAGTAAACATGTCCTGGATTAGGTGATGATCACCTGGTCAGTTTCCAGGTGCTGTGTCAGTGAACATGTCCTGGGTTAGGTGATGATCACCTGGTTAGTTTCCAGGTACTGGGTCAGTGAACATGTCCTGGGTTAGGTGATGATCACCTGGTCAGTTTCCAGGTGCTGTGTCAGTGAACATGTCCTGGGTTTGGTGATGATCACCTGGTTAGTTTCCAGGTACTGGGTCAGTGAACATGTCCCGGATTAGGCGATGATCACCTGGTCAGTTTCCAGGTGCTGGGTCAGTGAACATGTCCTGGGTTAGGTGATGTAAACCTGGTCAGTTTCCAGGTGCTGTGTCAGTGGACATGTCCTGGGTTAGGTGATGATCACCTGGTCAGTTTCCAGGTGCTGTGTCAGTGAACATGTCCTGGGTTAGGTGATGATCACCTGGTCAGTTTCCGGGTGCTGGGTCAGTGAACATGTCCTGGGTTAGGTGATGATCACCTGGTTAGTTTCCAGGTGCTGGGTCAGTGAACATGTCCTGGATTAGGTGATGATCACCTGGTCAGTTTCCAGGTGCTGGGTCAGTGAACATGTCCTGGATTAGGCGATGATCACCTGGTCAGTTTCCAGGTGCTGGGTCAGTGAACATGTCCTGGATTAGGTGATGATCACCTGGTCAGTTTCCAGGTGCTGTGTCAGTGAACATGTCCTGGGTTAGGTGATGATCACCTGGTTACTTTCCAGGTACTGGGTCAGCGAACATGTCCTGGGTTAGGTGATGATCACCTGGTCAGTTTCCAGGTGCTGTGTCAGTGAACATGTCCTGGGTTAGGTGATGATCACCTGGTTAGTTTCCAGGTACTGGGTCAGTGAACATGTCCCGGATTAGGCGATGATCACCTGGTCAGTTTCCAGGTGCTGGGTCAGTGAACATGTCCTGGGTTAGGTGATGTAAACCTGGTCAGTTTCCAGGTGCTGTGTCAGTGGACATGTCCTGGGTTAGGTGATGATCACCTGGTCAGTTTCCAGGTGCTGTGTCAGTGAACATGTCCTGGGTTAGGTGATGATCACCTGGTCAGTTTCCAGGTGCTGGGTCAGTGAACATGTCCTGGGTTAGGTGATGTAAACCTGGTCAGTTTCCAGGTGCTGTGTCAGTGAACATGTCCTGGGTTAGGTGATGATCACCTGGTCAGTTTCCAGGTGCTGTGTCAGTGAACATGTCCTGGGTTAGGTGATGATCACCTGGTCAGTTTCCAGGTGCTGGGTCAGTGAACATGTCCTGGGTTAGGTGATGATCACCTGGTCAGTTTCCAGGTGCTGGGTCAGTGAACATGTCCTGGGTTAGGTGATGATCACCTGGTCAGTTTCCAGGTGCTGTGTCAGTGAACATGTCCTGGGTTAGGCGATGATCACCTTTTCAGTTTCCAGGTGCTGGGTCAGTGAACATGTCCTGGGTTAGGCGATGATCACCTGGTCAGTTTCCAGGTGCTGGGTCAGTGAACATGTCCTGGGTTAGGCGATGATCACCTGGTCAGTTTCCAGGTGCTGTGTCAGTGAACATGTCCTGGATTAGGCGATGATCACCTGGTCAGTTTCCAGGTGCTGGGTCAGTGAACATGTCCTGGGTTAGGTGATGATGAACTGGTTAGTTTCCAGGTGCTGTGTCAGTGAACATGTCCTGGGTTAGGTGATGATCACCTGGTCAGTTTCCAGGTACTGGGTCAGTGAACATGTCCTGGGTTAGGTGATGATCACCTGGTCATTTTCCAGGTGCTGTTTCAGTGAACATGTCCTGGGTTAGGTGATGATCACCTGGTCAGTTTCCAGGTGCTGGGTCAGTGAACATGTCCTGGGTTAGGTGATGATCACCTGGTCAGTTTCCAGGTGCTGGGTCAGTGAACATGTCCTGGGTTAGGTGATGTAAACCTGGTCAGTTTCCAGGTGCTGTGTCAGTGAACATGTCCTGGGTTAGGTGATGATCACCTGGTCAGTTTCCAGGTGCTGTGTCAGTGAACATGTCCTGGGTTAGGTGATGATCACCTGGTCAGTTTCCAGGTGCTGGGTCAGTGAACATGTCCTGGGTTAGGCGATGATCACCTGGTTAGTTTCCAGATGCTGGGTCAGTGAACATGTCCTGGATTAGGTGATGATCACCTGGTTAGTTTCCAGGTACTGGGTCAGTGAACATGTCCTGGATTAGGTGATGATCACCTGGTCAGTTTCCAGGTGCTGTGTCAGGGAACATGTCCTGGATTAGGTGATGATCACCTGGTTAGTTTCCAGGTACTGTGTCAGTGAACATGTCCTGGGTTAGGTGATGATCACCTGGTCAGTTTCCAGGTCCTGGGTCAGTGAACATGTCCTGGGTTAGGCGATGATCACCTGGTCAGTTTCCAGGTGCTGGGTCAGTGAACATGTCCTGGATTAGGTGATGATCACCTGGTTAGTTTCCAGGTGCTGGGTCAGTGAACATGTCCTGGGTTAGGTGATGATCACCTGGTCAGTTTCCAGGTGCTGGGTCAGTGAACATGTCCTGGGTTAGGTGATGATCACCTGGTTAGTTTCCAGGTGCTGGGTCAGTGAACATGTCCTGGATTAGGTGATGATCACCTGGTTAGTTTCCAGGTACTGTGTCAGTGAACATGTCCTGGGTTAGGTGATGATCACTGGTCAGTTTCCAGGTACTGGGTCAGTGAACATGTCCTGGGTTAGGCGATGATCACCTGGTCAGTTTCCAGGTGCTGGGTCAGTGAACATTTCCTGGATTAGGTGATGATCACCTGGTTAGTTTCCAGGTGCTGGGTCAGTGAACATGTCCTGGGTTAGGTGATGATCACCTGGTCAGTTTCCAGGTGCTGGTTCAGTGAACATGTCCTGGGTTAGGTGATGATCACCTGGTTAGTTTCCAGGTGCTGGGTCAGTGAACATGTCCTGGATTAGGTGATGATCACCTGGTTAGTTTCCAGGTACTGGGTCAGTGAACATGTCCTGGGTTAGGTGATGATCACCTGGTGAGTTTCCAGGTACTGGGTCAGTGAACATGTCCTGGATTAGGCGATGATCACCTGGTCAGTTTCCAGGTGCTAGGTCAGTGAACATGTCCTGGATTAGGTGATGATCACCTGGTCAGTTTCCAGGTGCTGTGTCAGTGAACATGTCCTGGGTTAGGTGATGATCACCTGGTTAGTTTCCAGGTGCTGTTTCAGTGAACATGTCCTGGGTTAGGTGATGATCACCTGGTTAGTTTCCAGGTGCTGGGTCAGTGAACATGTCCTGGGTTAGGTGATGATCACCTGGTCAGTTTCCAGGTGCTGGGTCAGTGAACATGTCCTGGGTTAGGCTATGATCACCTGGTTAGTTTCCAGGTACTGGGTCAGTGAACATGTCCTGGATTAGGCGATGATCACCTGGTCAGTTTCCAGGTGCTGGGTCAGTGAACATGTCCTGGATTAGGCGATGATCACCTGGTTAGTTTCCAGGTGCTGGTTCAGTGAACATGTCCTGGATTAGGCGATGATCACCTGGTCAGTTTCCAGGTGCTGTGTCAGTGAACATGTCCTGGGTTAGGTGATGATCACCTGGTTAGTTTCCAGGTGCTGTTTCAGTGAACATGTCCTGGGTTAGGTGATGATCACCTGGTCAGTTTCCAGGTGCTGGGTCAGTGAACATATCCTGGATTAGGCGATGATCACCTGGTTAGTTTCCAGGTACTGGGTCAGTGAACATGTCCTGGATTAGGTGATGATCACCTGGTCAGTTTCCAGGTACTGGGTCAGTGAACATGTCCTGGATTAGGTGATGATCACCTGGTCAGTTTCCAGGTGCTGGGTCAGTGAACATGTCCTGGGTTAGTTGATGATCACCTGGTCAGTTTCCAGTTGCTGGGTCAGTGAACATGTCCTGGGTTAGGTGATGATCACCTGGTTAGTTTCCAGGTGCTGGGTCAGTGAACATGTCCTGGGTTAGGCGATGATCACCTGGTCAGTTTCCAGGTGCTGGGTCAGTGAACATGTCCTGGGTTAGGTGATGATCACCTGGTTAGTTTCCAGGTGCTGGGTCAGTGAACATGTCCTGGGTTAGGTGATGATCACCTGGTCAGTTTCCAGGTGCTGTGTCAGTGAACATGTCCTGGGTTAGGTGATGCTCACCTGGTCAGTTTCCAGGTACAGGGTCAGTGAACATGTCCTGGGTTAGGTGATGATCACCTGATCAGTTTCCAGGTGCTGGGTCAGTGAACATGTCCTGGGTTAGGTGATGACCACCTGGTCAGTTTCCAGGTGCTGTGTCAGTGAACATGTCCTGGGTTAGGTGATGTTCACCTGGTCAGTTTCCAGGTACTGTGTCAGTGAACATGTCCTGAATTAGTTGATGATCACCTGGTCAGTTTCCAGGTGCTGTGTCACTGAACATGTCCTGGATTAGGCGATGATCACCTGGTCAGTTTCCAGGTACTGTGTCAGTGAACATGTCCTGGGTTAGGTGATGATCACCTGGTCAGTTTCCAGGTGCTGGGTCAGTGAACATGTCCTGGGTTAGGTGATGATCACCTGGTCAGTTTCCAGGTGCTGTGTCAGTGAACATGTCCTGGGTTAGGTGATGATCACCTGGTGAGTTTCCAGGTGCTAGGTCAGTGAACATGTCCTGGATTAGGTGATGATCACCTGGTGAGTTTCCAGGTGCTAGGTCAGTGAACATGTCCTGGGTTAGGTGATGTTCACCTGGTCAGTTTCCAGGTGCTGTGTCAGTGAACATGTCCTGGGTTAGGTGATGATCACCTGGTCAGTTTCCAGGTGCTGTGTCAGTGAACATGTCCTGGGTTAGGTGATGCTCACCTGGTCAGTTTCCAGGTACAGGGTCAGTGAACATGTCCTGGGTTAGGTGATGATCACCTGATCAGTTTCCAGGTGCTGGGTCAGTGAACATGTCCTGGGTTAGGTGATGACCACCTGGTCAGTTTCCAGGTGCTAGGTCAGTGAACATGTCCTGGGTTAGGTGATGTTCACCTGGTCAGTTTCCAGGTACTGTGTCAGTGAACATGTCCTGAATTAGTTGATGATCACCTGGTCAGTTTCCAGGTGCTGTGTCACTGAACATGTCCTGGATTAGGCGATGATCACCTGGTCAGTTTCCAGGTACTGTGTCAGTGAACATGTCCTGGGTTAGGTGATGATCACCTGGTCAGTTTCCAGGTGCTGGGTCAGTGAACATGTCCTGGGTTAGGTGATGATCACCTGGTCAGTTTCCAGGTGCTGTGTCAGTGAACATGTCCTGGGTTAGGTGATGATCACCTGGTGAGTTTCCAGGTGCTAGGTCAGTGAACATGTCCTGGATTAGGTGATGATCACCTGGTGAGTTTCCAGGTGCTAGGTCAGTGAACATGTCCTGGGTTAGGTGATGTTCACCTGGTCAGTTTCCAGGTGTTGTGTCAGTGAACATGTCCTGGGTTAGGTGATGATCACCTGGTCAGTTTCCAGGTGCTGTGTCAGTGAACATGTCCTGGGTTAGGTGATGATCACCTGGTCAGTTTCCAGGTGCTGGGTCAGTGAACATGTCCTGGGTTAGGTTGATGTTCACCTGGTCAGTTTCCAGGTGCTGTGTTAGTGAACATGTCCTGGGTTAGGTGATGATCACCTGGTCAGTTTCCAGGTGCTGGGTCAGTGAACATGTCCTGGGTTGGGTGATGTACACCTGGTCAGTTTCCAGGTGCTGGGTCAGTGAACATGTTCTGGGTTGGGTGATGTACACCTGGTCAGTTTCCAGGTGCTGGGTCAGTGAACATGTCCTGGGTTAGGTGATGATCACCTGGTCAGTTTCTGGAACTGTTCCAGAGTTGAGGTGTTTGGTCGGTCCTCCAGTATATTCTCCAATTCATAATCAGTATATGTACTTAACTGGAAAACGTATAATTTACAATACTGCTACAATGTAATCTCCAGATCATACAGTCAAATATATATGTTGCGTGACTGGTATGTATTACTGTCAGGGAATGATCTGCCTTCTAGATGCTATAAAAATAGGAAAGGGTTGAAAGCAGGATATGTGAGACACTTCAATAGTGGTAATGGGTAATTATGGGTCATTCAATTAAACTAAAAGAACATTAGAAATAAAAGAACAGAACAGCAAACAGAGGCAGCCTTGTTCCCATGGGAATGTAGACTATGCATCTTATTTGGAATGTGATTATGAGTAAAGGAGCACTGGTGTTCTGGTTCAAGACAGGACAGGGGATGGTGTTGGGAGGAACCTCTATTTGGAATCATTGGTCCATCAAGAATGTTACATGTCTACAGTGTAAAAGATGCCTCTTTGCATTGTCACAGCTAGACTGATAACTTCAGCGGGAGGAAAAATGTGATCTCAGTGGTTATTAGACTGAAACCTGAGTAAAAGAGGGCCTTGTGAATGTCTATATCTGCAATTGTAATAAGAGGATAGTAGTTATTCAATGATTGGTCTAGTGTAATTTTGTATGTTTGTATTATTGTAAGGGTTATACAAAGAGTGTCCAAATAGACAGAAGGTGTAGAAGATTTCAAAAGGCACAAAGACAAGTGATTTCACCCACAGCTACAGATATTTATTACCATGAATTTTACCCAAGGGAAAAACCGGGTCATATAAATGACACATTGTAAACTACTGTTCAGATACTGTGAGGTATCATATCTTACTTGTGCAGAATAAAGTTTTATCACTGCCATCAATTTGGGCCGATGTCGACTCAATGTAATTAATTAACTGTAATTAATCAAATGCAGGACTGAACCATGACAGAGGGTGCAGTCACTCTGGGTTCAGCATGAATTATTCAATAATTTAAACTTAATCACATCAGAGAACATTATTTCCAAATTTTTGAAGGAAACCTCAATGGCGGCCGTGGTACCCAGCATTCCAAGCGGGAATGAATATGCCGTACACACTCAACAGGAGGCCACCGCGCAGGCGCAAATCCAGCCGCACAGAGACACTGCGCATGCTCCAGAGACAGGCGGCCATTGCGGTGGAAGGCGGTTAAAGTCGGTGACGCACATAAGACTAATGTAGCCGGCGAGCGGGGAGGAGGCTTCAGAAGGACTTGGTGTAGCCCGCAAACGCGAATAAGAATGTCAATGTCCCGCTTTGGTAACTCAGGCTCCTTTCACCTGCGAAGAGAATCCGGGGAAGGAAAAAGAGGCGGGAAGATTCAGATCGCCGCCATTTTGCTGCTGGGGCAATAGAGCGCATGCGCAATATCCTGGTGATGTCAGTGAGTGGGCGTGGCTTCGGAATCCTCTGTGTTGAGTTGGAGCTGAAACAGCACAGGCTGGGGATGGAGGCTGGGATCTTCCTGTGCTCACTCAGCACAGGCTGGGATCTTCCTGTGCTCACTCAGCACAGGCTGGGGATGGAGGCTGGGATCTTCCTGTGCTCACTCAGCACAGGCTGGGGATGGAGGCTGGGATCTTCCTGTGCTCACTCAGCACAGGCTGGGGAAGGAGGCTGGGATCTTCCTGTGCTCACTCAGCACAGGCTGGGGATGGAGGCTGGGATCTTCCTGTGCTCACTCAGCACAGGCTGGGGATGGAGGCTGGGATCTTCCTGTGCTCACTCAGCACAGGCTGGGGATGGAGGCTGGGATCTTCCTGTGCTCACTCAGAACAGGCTGGGGATGGAGGCTGGGATCTTCCTGTGCTCACTCAGCACAGGCTGGGGATGGAGGCTGGGATCTTCCTGTGCTCACTCAGCACAGGCTGGGGATGGAGGCTGGGATCTTCCTGTGCTCACTCAGCACAGGCTGGGGATGGAGGCTGGGATCTTCCTGTGCTCACTCAGCGCAGGCTGGGGATGGAGGCTGGGATCTTCCTGTGCTCACTCAGCGCAGGCTGGGGATGGAGGCTGGGATCTTCCTGTGCTCACTCAGCGCAGGCTGGGGATGGAGGCTGGGATCTTCCTGTGCTCACTCAGCGCAGGCTGGGGATGGAGGCTGGGATCTTCCTGTGCTCACTCAGCGCAGGCTGGGGATGGAGGCTGGGATCTTCCTGTGCTCACTCAGCACAGGCTGGGGATGGAGGCTGGGATCTCCCTGTGCTCACTCAGCACAGGCTGGGGATGGAGGCTGGGATCTCCCTGTGCTCACTCAGCACAGGCTGGGGATGGAGGCTGGGATCTCCCTGTGCTCACTCAGCACAGGCTGGGGATGGAGGCTGGGATCTTCCTGTGCTCACTCAGCACAGGCTGGGGATGGAGGCTGGGATCTCCCTGTGCTCACTCAGCACAGGCTGGGGATGGAGGCTGGGATCTTCCTGTGCTCACTCAGCACAGGCTGGGGATGGAGGCTGGGATCTCCCTGTGCTCACTCAGCACAGGCTGGGGATGGAGGCTGGGATCTTCCTGTGCTCAGCACAGGCTGGGGATGGAGGCTGGGATCTTCCTGTGCTCACTCAGCACAGGCTGTGGATGGAGGCTGGGATCTTCCTGTGCTCACTCAGCACAGGCTGGGGATGGAGGCTGGGATCTTCCTGTGCTCACTCAGCACAGGCTGGGGATGGAGGCTGGGATCTTCCTGTGCTCACTCAGCACAGGCTGGGGATGGAGGCTGGGATCTTCCTGTGCTCACTCAGCACAGGCTGGGGATGGAGGCTGGGATCTTCCTGTGCTCACTCAGCGCAGGCTGGGGATGGAGGCTGGGATCTTCCTGTGCTCACTCAGCGCAGGCTGGGGATGGAGGCTGGGATCTTCCTGTGCTCACTCAGCGCAGGCTGGGGATGGAGGCTGGGATCTTCCTGTGCTCACTCAGCGCAGGCTGGGATCTTCCTGTGCTCACTCAGCACAGGCTGGGGATGGAGGCTGGGATCTTCCTGTGCTCACTCAGAGCAGGCTGGGGATGGAGGCTGGGATATTCCTGTGCTCACTCAGCGCAGGCTGGGATCTTCCTGTGCTCACTCAGCACAGGCTGGGGATGGAGGCTGGGATCTTCCTGTGCTCACTCAGCGCAGGCTGGGGATGGAGGCTGGGTTCTTCCTGTGCTCACTCAGCGCAGGCTGGGGATGGAGGCTGGGTTCTTCCTGTGCTCACTCAGCGCAGGCTGGGGATGGAGGCTGGGATCTTCCTGTGCTCGTTGGGTGGGGCTCAGTGCCAGACTGGTTGAGAACAGCTCACTCATCAGAGGCTGTGGATGGAGTCTGGGATCTCCCTGTGCTCTGTATTGGGCTCAGTACTGTACTGTGTGTTTAACCCTCATTGTGTTGTTCTAATTGCTGCCTCTCTCTCTCTCTCTCTTGCAGTGGGTCTGGGAGTTCCTGACTGATCACAATGTCCTGATCCTTTCCACACATCACACACACTCAAGTTGGATGAGCCGCTGGTGGTGATGCAGGAGATGGAGAACTCCAGCCTTCCATCCACTCCACAGTGAGGTAAGATCACACACTGATAATAACTCGTACAACAGGGTGTGAACACAGCAGAAGCTGGGAATGGGGCCTGGGATCTTCCTGTGCTCTGAAAATGGGAATCAGTAACACATTATGTGAGAACAGCTAAATCAGCACAGGCTGGGGATGGAGGCTGGGATCTTCCTGTGCTCACTCAGCACAGGCTGGGGATGGAGGCTGGGATCTTCCTGTGCTCACTCAGCACAGGCTGTGGATGGAGTCTGGGATCTCCCTGTGCTCTGTATTGGGCTCAGTACTGTACTGTGCGTTTAACCCTCATTGTGTTGTTCTAATTGCTGCCTCTCTCTCTCTCTCTCTTGCAGTGGGTCTGGGAGTTCCTGACTGATCACAATGTCCTGATCCTTTCCACACATCACACACACTCAAGTTGGATGAGCCGCTGGTGGTGATGCAGGAGATGGAGAACTCCAGCCTTCCATCCACTCCACAGTGAGGTAAGATCACACACTGATAATAACTCGGACAACAGGGTATTAACACAGCAGAAGCTGGGAATGGAGCCTGGGATCTTCCTGTGCTCTGAGAATGGGAATCAGTAACACATTATGTGAGAACAGCTAAATCAGCACAGGCTGGGGATGGAGGCTGTGATCTCCCCGTGCTCACTGTCCCCACTCACTGACCCCACTCACTATCCACACTCACTGTCCCCACTCACTGTCCGCACTCACTGTCCCCACTCACTGACTCCACTCACTGTCCCCACTCACTGACACCACTCAATGACCCCACTCACTGTCCGCACTCACTGTCCGCACTCACTGTCCGCACTCACTGTCCCCACTCACTGTCCCCACTCACTGACTCCACTCACTGTCCCCACTCACTGTCCGCACTCACTGTCCGCACTCACTGTCCGCACTCACTGTCCGCACTCACTGTCCCCACTCACTGTCCCCACTCACTGTCCCCAATCACTGTCCCCAATCACTGTCCCCAATTACTGTCCCCAATCACTGTCCGCACTCACTGTCCGCACTCACTGTCCGCACTCACTGTCCGCACTCACTGTCCGCACTCACTGTCCGCACTCACTGTCCCCAATCACTGTCCCCAATCACTGTCCCCACTCACTGTCCCCACTCACTGTCCCCACTCACTGTCCGCACTCACTGTCCCCAATTACTGTCCCCAATCACTGTCCGCACTCACTGTCCGCACTCACTGTCCGCACTCACTGTCCCCAATCACTGTCCCCAATCACTGTCCCCACTCACTGTCCCCACTCAATGTCCCCACTCACTGTCCCCAATCACTGTCCCCACTCACTGTCCGCACTCACTGTCCCCAGTTACTGTCCCCAATCACTGTCCGCACTCACTGTCCCCACTCACTGTCCCCAATCACTGTCCCCACTCACTGTCCGCACTCACTGTCCCCAATTACTGTCCCCAATCACTGTCCGCACTCACTGTCCGCACTCACTGTCCGCACTCACTGTCCCCAATCACTGTCCCCACTCACTGTCCCCACTCACTGTCCTCACTCACTGTCCCCGCTCTCCGTCCCCGCTCTCCGTCCCCGCTCTCCGTCCCCGCTCTCCGTCCCCGCTCTCCGTCCCCAGTCTCCGTCCCCAGTCTCCGTCCCCACTCTCCGTCCCCAGTCTCCGTCCCCACTCTCCGTCCCCACTCACCGTCCCCACTCTCCGTCCCCACTCTCCGTCCCCACTCTCCGTCCCCACTCTCCGTCCCCTCTCCCCGTCCCCTCTCGCCGTCCCCTCTCGCCGTCCCCACTCCCCGTCCCCACTCCCCGTCCCCACTACCCGTCCCCACTCCCCGTCCCCACTCCCCGTCCCCACTCTCCGTCCCCTCTCGCCGTCCACTCTCTCCGTCCCCTCTCTCCGTCCCCTCTCGCCGTCCCCTCTCGCCGTCCCCTATCGCCGTCCCCTCTCGCCGTCCCCACTCCCCGTCCCCACTCCCCGTCCCCACTCCCCGTCCCCTCTGGCCGTCCCCTCTGGCCGTCCCCTCTGGCCGTCCCCACTCCCCGTCCACACTCCCCGTCCGAACTCCCCGTCCGAACTCCCCGTCCGAACTCCCCGTCCCCTCTCGCCGTCCCCTCTCGCCGTCCCCGCTCCCCGTCCCCGCTCCCCGTCCCCGCTCCCCGTCCCCGCTCCCCGTCCCCACTCTCCGTCCCCACTCTCCGTCCCCACTGTCCGTCCCCACTCTCCGACCCCACTCTCCGACCCCACTCTCCGACCCCACTCTCCGACCCCTCTCACTGCAGTCACTCACCATCCCCACTCTCCGTCCCCGCTCCCCGCCCCCGCTCCCCGCCCCCGCTCCCCGTCCCCGCCTCCCGTCCCAGCTCCCCGCCTCCCGTCCCCGCTCCCCGATCCCCCTCCCCGTCCCCCGCCTCCCGCCCCCGTCTCCCGCCCCCGCTCCCCGTCCCCACACCGCGTCCCCACACCCCGTCCCCACACCCCGTCCCCACACCCCGTCCCCACTCCCCGTCCCCACACCCCGTCCCCACACCCCGTCCCCACACCCCGTCCCCACACCCCGTCCCCACTCCCCGTCCCCACTCTCCGTCCCCACACCCCGTCCCCATTCCAGATCCCCACTCCCCGTCCCCACTCCCCGTCCCCACTCCCCGTCCCCACTCCCCGTCCCCTCTCACCGTCCCCACTCCCCGTCCCCTCTCACCGTCCCCACTCCCCGTCCCCTCTCCCCGTCCCCACTCTCCGACCCCACTCTCCGTCCCCGCTCCCCGTCCCCACTCACTGTAGCCACTCTCCGTCCCCGCTTCCCGTCCCCACTCACTGTAGCCACTCTCCGTCCCCGCTCTCCGTCCCCGCTCTCCGTCCCCGCTCTCCGTCCCCGCTCTCCGTCCCCACTCTCCGTCCCCACTCTCCGTCCCCACTCACCGTCCCCACTCACTGTAGCCACTCTCCGTCCCCGCTCCCCGTTCCCACTCACTGTAGCCACTCTCCGTCCCCACTCTCCGTCCCCACTCTCCGTCCCCACTCCTCGTCCCCACTCCCCGTCCCCACACTCCGTCCCCACTCTCCGTCCCCAGTCTCCGTCCCCGCTCACCGTCCCCGCTCTCCTTCCCCGCTCTCCGTCCCCACTCTCCGTCCCCTCTCCCCGTCCCCTCTCCCCGTCCCCACTCCCCGTCCCCTCTCCCCGTCCCATCTCCCCGATCCCCCTCCCCGTCCCCCGCCTCCCGCCCCCGTCTCCCGCCCCCGCTCCCCGTCCCCACACCGCGTCCCCACACCCCGTCCCCACACCCCGTCCCCACACCCCGTCCCCACACCCCGTCCCCACTCCCCGTCCCCACACCCCATCCCCACACCCCGTCCCCACACCCCGTCCCCACACCCCGTCCCCACTCCCCGTCCCCACTCTCCGTCCCCACACCCCGTCCCCATTCCAGATCCCCACTCCCCGTCCCCACTCCCCGTCCCCACTCCCCGTCCCCACTCCCCGTCCCCTCTCACCGTCCCCACTCCCCGTCCCCTCTCACCGTCCCCACTCCCCGTCCCCTCTCCCCGTCCCCGCTCTCCGACCCCACTCTCCGTCCCCGCTCCCCGTCCCCGCTCACTGTAGCCACTCTCCGTCCCCGCTCCCCGTCCCCACTCACTGTAGCCACTCTCCGTCCCCGCTCTCCGTCCCCGCTCTCCGTCCCCACTCTCCGTCCCCACTCTCCGTCCCCACTCACCGTCCCCACTCACTGTAGCCACTCTCCGTCCCCGCTCCCCGTTCCCACTCACTGTAGCCACTCTCCGTCCCCACTCTCCGTCCCCACTCTCCGTCCCCACTCCTCGTCCCCACTCCCCGTCCCCACACTCCGTCCCCACTCTCCGTCCCCAGTCTCCGTCCCCGCTCACCGTCCCCGCTCTCCGTCCCCGCTCTCCGTCCCCACTCTCCGTCCCCTCTCCCCGTCCCCTCTCCCCGTCCCCACTCCCCGTCCCCACTCCCCGTCCCCACTCCCCGTCCCCTCTCGCCGTCCCCTCTCGCCGTCCCATCTCCCCGTCCCCTCTCCCCGTCCCCTCTCCCCGTCCCCACTCCCCGTCCCCACTCCCCGTCCCCACTCCCCGTCCCCACTCCCCGTCCCCGCTCCCCGTCCCCACTCCCCGTCCCCACTCACGGCCCCCACTCTCCGCCCCCACTCTCCGTCCCCGTTCTCCGTCCCGACTCACTTTAGCCACTCTCCGTCCCCACTCTCCGTCCCCACTCTCCGTCCCCACTCTCCGTCCCCACTCTCCGTCCCCACTCTCCGACCCCACTCTCCGACCCCACTCTACGACCCCACTCAACGCCCCCGCTCCCCGCTCCCCGCTCCCCGCCCCCGCCCCCCGTCCCCGCCTCCCGCCCCCGTCTCCCGCCCCCGCTCCCCGTCCCCACACCCCGTCCCCATTCCAGTTCCCCATTCCAGTTCCCCACTCCCCGTCCCCACTCCCCGTCCCCACTCCCCGTCCCCACTCTCCGTCCCCACTCTCCGTCCCCGCTCTCCGTCCCCGCTCTCCGTCCCCACTCTCCGTCCCCACTCTCCGTCCCCACACTCCGACCCCACTCCCCGTCCCCACTCTCCGTCCCCACTCTCCGTCCCCGCTCTCCGTCCCCACTCTCCGTCCCCACTCTCCGTCCCCACTCTCCGACCCCACTCCCCGTCCCCACTCTCCGTCCCCACTCTCCGTCCCCGCTCTCCGTCCCCACTCTCCGTCCCCACTCTCCGTCCCCGCTCTCCATCCCCGCTCTCCGTCCCCACTCACCGTCCCCACTCTCCGTCCCCGCACTCCGTCCCCGCTCTCCGTCCCCGCTCTCCGTCCCCGCTCTCCGTCCCCGCTCCCCGTCCCCACTCTCCGACCCCACTCTCCGTCCCCGCTCCCCGTCCCCACTCACTGTAGCCACTCTCCGTCCCCGCTCCCCGTCCCCACTCACTGTAGCCACTCTCCGTCCCCGCTCTCCGTCCCCACTCTCCGTCCCCACTCTCCGTCCCCACTCTCCGTCCCCACTCACCGTGCCCACTCACTGTAGCCACTCTCCGTCCCCGCTCCCCGTTCCCACTCACTGTAGCCACTCTCCGTCCCCGCTCTCCGTCCCCACTCTCCGTCCCCACTCTCCGTCCCCGCTCTCCGTCCCCGCTCTCCGTCCCCACTCACCGTCCCCACTCTCCGTCCCCGCACTCCGTCCCCACTCTCCGTCCCCGCTCTCCGTCCCCGCTCTCCGTCCCCGCTCCCCGTCCCCACTCTCCGACCCCACTCTCCGTCCCCGCTCCCCGTCCCCACTCACTGTAGTCACTCTCCGTCCCCGCTCCCCGTCCCCACTCACTGCAGCCACTCTCCATCCCCGCTCTCCGTCCCCACTCTCCGTCCCCACTCTCCGTCCCCACTCACCGTCCCCACTCACTGTAGCCACTCTCCGTCCCCACTCTCCGTCACCACACTCCGTCCCCACTCTCCGTCCCCAGTCTCCGTCCCCGCTCACCGTCCCCGCTCTCCGTCCCCGCTCTCCGTCCCCACTCTCCGTCCCCGCTCTCCGTCCCCGCTCTCCGTCCCCGCTCTCCGTCCCCACTCTCCGTCCCCGCTCTCCGTCCCCGCTCACCGTCCCCGCTCTCCGTCCCCGCTCTCCGTCCCCGCTCACCGTCCCCGCTCTCCGTCCCCACTCTCCGTCCCCACTCACCGTCCCCACTCTCCGTCCCCACTCACCGTCCCCACTCTCCGTCACCACTCTCCGTCCCCACTCACCGTCCCCACTCACCGTCCCCACTCTCCGTACCCACTCACCGTCCCCACTCTCCGTCCCCACTCACCGTCCCCACTCTCCGTCCCCACTCACCGTCCCCACTCTCCGTCCCCGCTCACCGTCCCCACTCTCCGTCCCCACTCACCGTCCCCACTCTCCGTCCCCACTCTCCGTTCCCACTCACCGTCCCCACTCTCCGTCCCCACTCACCGTCCCCACTCTCCGTCCCCACTCACCGTCCCCACTCACCGTCCCCACTCTCCGTCCCCACTCACCGTCCCCACTCACCGTCCCCACTCACCGTCCCCACTCACCGTCCCCACTCTCCGTCCCCACTCACCGTCCCCACTCTCCGTCCCCACTCACCGTCCCCACTCACCGTCCCCACTCTCCGTCCCCACTCTCCGTCCCCACTCACCGTCCCCACTCTCCGTCCCCACTCACCGTCCCCACTCTCCGTCCCCACTCTCCGTCCCCACTCTCCGTCCCCACTCTCCGTCCCCACTCACCGTCCCCACTCACCGTCCCCACTCTCCGTCCCCACTCTCCGTCCCCACTCACCGTCCCCACTCTCCGTCCCCACTCTCCGCCCCCACTTCCCGTCCCCGCCTCCCGTCCCAGCTCCCCGCCTCCCGTCCCCGCTCCCCGATCCCCCTCCCCTTCCCCCGCCTCCCGCCCCCGTCTCCCGCCCCCGCTCCCCGTCCCCACACCCCGTCCCCACACCCCGTCCCCACTCCCCGTGCCCACTCTCCGTCCCCACACCCCGTCCCCATTCCAGTTCCCCACTCCCCGTCCCCACTCCCCGTCCCCACTCCCCGTCCCCACTCCCCGTCCCCTCTCACCGTCCCCACTCCCCGTCCCCTCTCACCGTCCCCACTCCCCGTCCCCTCTCCCCGTCCCCTCTCCCCGTCCCTGCTCCCCGTCCCCTCTCCCCGTCCCCTCTCCCCATCCCCACTCCCCGTCCCCACTCCCCGTCCCCACTCCCCGTCCCCTCTCGCCGTCCCCTCTCCCCGTCCCCTCTCCCCGTCCCCTCTCCCCGTCCCCACTCCCCGTCCCCACTCCCCGTCACCTCTCCCCGTCCCCTCTCCCCGTCCCCACTCCCCGTCCCCACTCCCCGTCCCCACTCCCCGTCCCCACTCCCCGCCCCCACTCACCGCCCCCACTCTCCGCCCCCACTCTCCGTCCCCGTTCTCCGTCCCGACTCACTTTAGCCACTCTCCGTCCCCACTCTCCGTCCCCACTCTCCGTCCCCACTCTCCGTCCCCACTCTCCGACCCCACTCTCCGACCCCACTCTCCGTCCCCGTTCTCCGTCCCGACTCACTTTAGCCACTCTCCGTCCCCACTCTCCGTCCCCACTCTCCGTCCCCACTCTCCGACCCCACTCTCCGACCCCACTCTCCGACCCCACTCAACGCCCCCGCTCCCCGCCCCCGCTCCCCGCCCCCGCTCCCCACTCCCCGTCCCCACTCTCCGTCCCCACTCCCCGTCCCCACTCCCCGTCCCCACTCACCGTCCCCACTCACCGTCCCCGCTCTCCGTCCCCACTCCCCGTCCCCACTCCCCGTCCCCACTCTCCGTCCCCGCTCTCCGTCCCCACTCCCCGTCCCCACTCTCCGTCCCCGCTCTCCGTCCCCGCTCACCGTCCCCACTCTCCGTCCCCGCTCTCCGTCCCCGCTCTCCGTCCCCGCTCTCCGTCCCCAATCTCCGTCCCCGCTCTCCTTCCCCGCTCTCCGTCCCCGCTCTCCGTCCCCGCTCTCCGTCCCCAGTCTCCGTCCCCACTCCTCGTCCCCACTCCCCGTCCCCACACTCCGTCCCCACTCTCCGTCCCCACTCCCCGTCCCCACTCCCCGTCCCCGCTCTCCGTCCCCACTCTCCGTCCCCACTCCCCGTCCCCACTCTCCGTCCCCGCTCACCGTCCCCACTCTCCGTCCCCGCTCACCGTCCCCACTCTCCGTCCCCGCTCTCCGTCCCCGCTCTCCGTCCCCGCTCTCCGTCCCCACACTCCGTCCCCACTCTCCGTCCCCAGTCTCCGTCCCCGCTCACCGTCCCCGCTCTCCGTCCCCGCTCTCCGTCCCCACTCTCCGTCCCCGCTCTCCGTCCCCGCTCTCCGTCCCCGCTCTCCGTCCCCACTCTCCGTCCCCACTCTCCGTCCCCGCTCACCGTCCCCGCTCTCCGTCCCCGCTCTCCGTCCCCGCTCTCCGTCCCCGCTCTCCGTCCCCACTCTGCGTCCCCACTCTGCGTCCCCACTCTCCGTCCCCACTCACCGTCCCCACTCTCCGTCACCACTCTCCGTCCCCACTCACCGTCCCCACTCTCCGTCCCCACTCACCGTCCCCACTCTCCGTCCCCACTCACCGTCCCCACTCTCCGTCCCCGCTCACCGTCCCCACTCTCCGTCCCCACTCACCGTCCCCACTCTCCGTCCCCACTCTCCGTCCCCACTCACCGTCCCCACTCTCCGTCCCCACTCACCGTCCCCACTCTCCGTCCCCACTCACCGTCCCCACTCACCGTCCCCACTCTCCGTCCCCACTCACCGTCCCCACTCACCGTCCCCACTCTCCGTCCCCACTCACCGTCCCCACTCACCGTCCCCACTCTCTGTCCCCACTCACCGTCCCCACTCTCCGTCCCCACTCACCGTCCCCACTCACCGTCCCCACTCTCCGTCCCCACTCTCCGTCCCCACTCACCGTCCCCACTCTCCGTCCCCACTCTCCGTCCCCACTCTCCGTCCCCACTCACCGTCCCCACTCTCCGTCCCCACTCTCCGTCCCCACTCTCCGTCCCCACTCTCCGTCCCCACTCACCGTCCCCACTCTCCGTCCCCACTCTCCGCCCCCACTCCCCGTCCCCGCCTCCCGTCCCAGCTCCCCGCCTCCCGTCCCCGCTCCCCGATCCCCCTCCCCGTCCCCCGCCTCCCGCCCCCGTCTCCCGCCCCCGCTCCCCGTCCCCACACCCCGTCCCCACACCCCGTCCCCACTCCCCGTCCCCACTCTCCGTCCCCACACCCCGTCCCCATTCCAGTTCCCCACTCCCCGTCCCCACTCCCCGTCCCCACTCCCCGTCCCCACTCCCCGTCCCCTCTCACCGTCCCCACTCCCCGTCCCCTCTCACCGTCCCCACTCCCCGTCCCCTCTCACCGTCCCCTCTCCCCGTCCCCGCTCCCCGTCCCCTCTCCCCGTCCCCTCTCCCCGTCCCCACTCCCTGTCCCCACTCCCCGTCCCCACTCCCCGTCCCCTCTCGCCGTCCCCTCTCCCCGTCCCCTCTCCCCGTCCCCACTCCCCGTCCCCACTCCCCGTCCCCTCTCCCCGTCCCCTCTCCCCGTCCCCACTCCCCGTCCCCACTCCCCGTCCCCACTCCCCGTCCCCACTCACCGCCCCCACTCTCCGCCCCCACTCTCCGTCCCCGTTCTCCGTCCCGACTCACTTTAGCCACTCTCCGTCCCCACTCTCCGTCCCCACTCTCCGTCCCCACTCTCCGTCCCCACTCTCCGACCCCACTCTCCGACCCCACTCTCCGTCCCCGTTCTCCGTCCCGACTCACTTTAGCCACTCTCCGTCCCCACTCTCCGTCCCCACTCTCCGTCCCCACTCTCCGACCCCACTCTCCGACCCCACTCAACGCCCCCGCTCCCCGCCCCCGCTCCCCACTCCCCGTCCCCACTCTCCGTCCCCACTCCCCGTCCCCACTCCCCGTCCCCACTCCCCGTCCCCACTCACCGTCCCCACTCACCGTCCCCGCTCTCCGTCCCCACTCCCCGTCCCCACTCCCCGTCCCCACTCTCCGTCCCCGCTCTCCGTCCCCACTCCCCGTCCCCACTCTCCATCCCCGCTCTCCGTCCCCGCTCACCGTCCCCGCTCCCCACTCCCCGTCCCCACTCTCCGTCCCCAGTCTCCGTCCCCGCTCTCCGTCCCCGCTCTCCGTCCCCACTCTCCGTCCCCACTGTCCGTCCCCACTCTCCGTCCCCACTCCCCGTCCCCTCTCCCCGTCCCCTCTGGACTTCCCCTCTGGCCTTCCCCTCTGGCCTTCCCCTCTGGCCGTCCCCTCTGGCCGTCCCCTCTGGCCTTCCCCTATGGCCGTCCCCTCTGGCCTTCCCCTCTGGCCGTCCCCTCTGGCCGTCCCCTCTGGCCGTCCCTGTCCCCGCTCCCCGCTCCCCGGTCCCCGCTCCCCGCTCCCCTCCCCCGCTCCCCGCCCCCGCTCCACGCCCCCGCTCCCCACCCCCGCCCCCGCCCCCGCTCCCCGTCCCCACTCACCTTCCCCACTCTCCGTCCCCACTCACTTTAGCCACTCTCCGTCCCCACTCTCCGCCCCACTCTCCGTCCCCACTCTCCGTCCCCGCTCTCCGTCCCCGCTCTCCGTCCCCGCTCTCCGTCCCCGCTCTCCGTCCCCGCTCTCCGTCCCGCTCTCCGTCCCCACTCTCCGTCCCCACTCTCCGTCCCCACTCTCCGTCCCCACTCTCCCTCCCCACTCTCCGTCCCCTCTCACTGTAGTCACTCACCATCCCCACTCCCCGTCCCCGCTCCCCGCTCCCCGCTCCCCGTCCCCGCTCCCCGTCCCCGCTCCCCGTCCCCGCTCTCCGTCCCCTCTCACTGTAGTCACTCACCATCCCCGCCTCCCGCCCCCGTCTCCCGTCCCCACTCCCCGTCCCCACTCCCCGTCCCCACTCCCCGTCCCAACTCTCCGTCCCCACTCACCGTCCCCACTCTCCGTCCCCGTTCTCCGTCCCCACTCACTTTAGCCACTCTCCGACCCCACTCTCCGTCCCCACTCTCCGTCCCCACTCTCCGTCCCCGCTCTCCGTCCCCACTCTCCGTCCCCGCTCTCCGTCCCCGCTCTCCGTCCCCGCTCTCCGTCCCCACTCCCCGTCCCCACTCTCCGTCCCCACTCTCCGTCCCCGCTCTCCGTCCCCACTCTCCGTCCCCACTCCCCGTCCCCACTCTCCGTCCCAACTCTCCGTCCCCGCTCTCCGTCCCCGCTCTCCGTCCCCACTCTCCGTCCCCACTCTCCGTCCCCGCTCTCCGTCCCCGCTCTCCGTCCCCACTCCCCGTCCCCACTCTCCGTCCCAACTCTCCGTCCCCGCTCTCCGTCCCCGCTCTCCGTCCCCACTCCCCGTCCCCACACCCCGTCCCCACTCTCCATCCCAACTCTCCGTCCCCACTCTCCGTCCCCACTCTCCGTCCCCACTCACCGTCCCCACTCTCCGTCCCCACTCACCGTCCCCACTCTCCGTCCCAACTCTCCGTCCCCACTCTCCGTCCCCACTCTCCGTCCCCACTCACCGTCCCAACTCTCCGTCCCCACTCTCCGTCCCCACTCTCCATCCCCGCTCACCGTCCCCGCTCACCGTCCTCGCTCTCCGTCCCCGCTCTCCGTCCCCGCTCTCGGTCCCCGCTCTACGTCCCCGCTCTCCGTCCCCACTCTCCGTCCCCACTCTCCGTCCCCACTCACCGTCCCAACTCTCTGTCCCCACTCTCCGTCCCCACTCTCCGTCCCCACTCACCGTCCCCAATCTCCATCCCCGCTCACCGTCCCCGCTCACCGTCCTCGCTCTCCGTCCCCGCTCTCCGTCCCCGCTCTCGGTCCCCGCTCTCGGTCCCCGCTCTCCGTCCCCACTCTCCGTCCCCACTCCCCGTCCCCACTCTCCGTCCCCGCTCTCCGTCCCCACTCTCCGTCCCCACTCACCGTCCCCGCTCTCCGTCCCCGCTCTCCGTCCCCACTCTCGGTCCCCACTCTCGGTCCCCGCTCTCCGTCCCCGCTCTCCGTCCCCGCTCTCGGTCCCCACTCTCGGTCCCCACTCTCCGTCCCCGCACTCGGTCCCCGCTCTCCATCCCCGCTCTCGGTCCCCACTCTCCGTCCCCACTCACCGTCCCAACTCACCGTCCCCGCTCACCGTCCTCGCTCTCCGTCCCCGCTCTCGGTCCCCGCTCTCCGTCCCCGCTCTCGGTCCCCACTCTCCGTCCCCACTCACCGTCCCCACTCTCCGTCCCCACTCTCCGTCCCCACTCACCGTCCCCGCTCACCGTCCCCGCTCTCCGTCCCCACTCTCCGTCCCCACTCTCCGTCCCCACTCTCCGTCCCAACTCTCCGTCCCCACTCA
This sequence comes from Heterodontus francisci, assembly GCF_036365525.1. Lineage (NCBI taxonomy): Eukaryota > Metazoa > Chordata > Chondrichthyes > Heterodontiformes > Heterodontidae > Heterodontus > Heterodontus francisci. Next base: position 184,417 of record NW_027141995.1, on the reverse strand, counting down.
CCGTCCCCACTCTCCGTCCCCACTCACCGTCCCCGCTCTCCGTCCCCGCTCTCCGTCCCCGCTCTCCGTCCCCACTCCCCGTCCCAACTCTCCGTCCCCACTCCCCGTCCCCACTCTCCGTCCCAACTCTCCGTCCCCGCACTCCGTCCCCGCTCACCGTCCCCACTTTCCGTCCCCACTCACCGTCCCCACTCTCCGTCCCAACTTTCCGTCCCCACTCCCCGTCCCCACTCCCCGTCCCCACTCACCGTCCCCACTCACCGTCCCCGCTCTCCGTCCCCACTCCCCGTCCCCACTCTCCGTCCCCGCTCTCCGTCCCCACTCCCCGTCCCCACTCTCCGTCCCCGCTCTCCGTCCCCGCTCACCGTCCCCACTCTCCGTCCCCACTCTCCGTCCCCGCTCTCCGTCCCCGCTCTCCGTCCCCGCTCTCCGTCCCCACTCTCCGTCCCCGCTCTCCGTCCCCGCTCTCCGTCCCCGCTCTCCGTCCCCACTCTCCGTCCCCACTCTCCGTCCCCGCTCACCGTCCCCGCTCTCCGTCCCCACTCTCCGTCCCCACTCTCCGTCCCCACTCTCCGTCCCCGCTCTCCGTCCCCGCTCACCGTCCCCGCTCTCCGTCCCCACTCACCGTCCCCACTCTCCGTCCCCACTCTCCGTCCCAACTCACCGTCCCCACTCTCTGTCCCCACTCTCCGTCCCCACTCCCCGTCCCCTCTCCCCGTCCCCTCTGGCCTTCCCCTCTCTCCGTCCCCTCTGGCCGTCCCCTCTGGCCGTCCCCTCTGGCCGTCCCCGTCCCCGCTCCCCGGTCCCCGCACCCCGCTCCCCTCCCCCGCTCCCCGCCCCCGCTCCCCGCCCCCGCTCCCCGCCCCCGCCCCCGCTCCCCGTCCCCACTCACCTTCCCCACTCTCCGTCCCCACTCTCCGTCCGCGCTCTCCGTCCCCGCTCTCCGTCCCCGCTCTCCGTCCCCGCTCTCCGTCCCCGCTCTCCGTCCCCGCTCTCCGTCCCCGCTCTCCGTCCCCACTCTCCGTCCCCACTCCCCGCCCCCACTCACCGTCCCCGCTCTCCGTCCCCGCTCCCCGTCCCCACTCACCGTCCCCGCTCTCCGTCCCCGCTCCCCGTCCCCACTCACCGTCCCCGCTCTCCGTCCCCACTCTCCGTCCCCACTCTCCGTCCCCACTCACCTTCCCCGGTCACCGTCCCCACCCTCCGTCCCCGCTCTCCGTCCCCGCTCTCCGTCCCCGCTCTCCGTCCCCGGTCACCGTCCCCACTCTCCGTCCCCGCTCTCCGTCCCCATTCCCCGTCCCCACTCTCCGTCCCCACTCTCCGTCCCCACTCACCGTCGCCACTCTCCGTCCCCACTCACTTTAGCCACTCTCCGTCCCCACTCTCCGTCCCCACTCTCCGTCCCCACTCTCCGTCCCCGCTCTCCGTCCCCGCTCTCCGTCCCCGCTCTCCGTCCCCGCTCTCCGTCCCCACTCTCCGTCCCCACTCTCCGTCCCCACTCTCCGACCCCACTCTCCCTCCCCACTCTCCGTCCCCTCTCACTGTAGTCACTCACCATCCCCACTCCCCGTCCCCGCTCCCCGCTCCCCGCTCCCCGCTCCCCGCTCCCCGTCCCCGCTCCCCGTCCCCGCTCCCCGTCCCCTCTCACTGTAGTCACTCACCATCCCCGTCTCCCGTCCCCGTCTCCCGTCCCCACTCCCCGTCCCCACTCCCCGTCCCCACTCCCCGTCCCCACTCCCCGTCCCAACTCTCCGTCCCCACTCACCGTCCCCACTCTCCGTCCCCGTTCTCCGTCCCCACTCACTTTAGCCACTCTCCGACCCCACTCTCCGTCCCCACTCTCCGTCCCCACTCTCCGTCCCCACTCTCCGTCCCCGCTCTCCGTCCCCGCTCTCCGTCCCCACTCCCCGTCCCCACTCTCCGTCCCAACTCTCCGTCCCCGCTCTCCGTCCCCGCTCTCCGTCCCCACTCTCCGTCCCCACTCCCCGTCCCCACTCTCCGTCCCAACTCTCCGTCCCCGCTCTCCGTCCCCGCTCTCCGTCCCCACTCTCCGTCCCCACTCTCCGTCCCCGCTCTCCATCCCCGCTCTCCGTCCCCACTCCCCGTCCCCACTCTCCGTCCCAATTCTCCGTCCCCGCTCTCCGTCCCCGCTCTCCGTCCCCACTCCCCGTCCCCACTCCCCGTCCCCACTCTCCGTCCCAACTCTCCGTCCCCACTCTCCGTCCCCACTCTCCGTCCCCACTCACCGTCCCCACTCTCCGTCCCCACTCACCGTCCCCACTCTCCGTCCCAACTCTCCGTCCCCACTCTCCGTCCCCACTCTCCGTCCCCACTAACCATCCCAACTCTCCGTCCCCACTCTCCGTCCCCACTCTCCATCCCCGCTCACCGTCCCCGCTCACCGTCCTCGCTCTCCGTCCCCGCTCTCCGTCCCCGCTCTCGGTCCCCGCTCTCCGTCCCCGCTCTCCGTCCCCACTCTCCATCCCCACTCTCCGTCCCCACTCACCGTCCCAACTCTCTGTCCCCACTCTCCGTCCCCACTCTCTGTCCCCACTCACCGTCCCCAATCTCCATCCCCGCTCACCGTCCCCGCTCACCGTCCTCGCTCTCCGTCCCCGCTCTCCGTCCCCGCTCTCGGTCCCCGCTCTCCGTCCCCGCTCTCCGTCCCCACTCTCCGTCCCCACTCCCCGTCCCCACTCTCCGTCCCCGCTCTCCGTCCCCACTCTCCGTCCCCACTCACCGTCCCCGCTCTCCGTCCCCGCTCTCCGTCCCCACTCTCGGTCCCCACTCTCGGTCCCCGCTCTCCGTCCCCGCTCTCGGTCCCCACTCTCCGTCCCCACTCACCGTCCCCACTCACTGTCCCCGCTCTCGGTCCCCGCTCTCCGTCCCCGCACTCGGTCCCCACTCTCCGTCCCCACTCACCGTCCCCGCTCTCCGTCCCCGCTCTCGGTCCCCGCTCTCCGTCCCCGCTCTCGGTCCCCACTCTCGGTCCCCACTCTCCGTCCCCGCACTCGGTCCCCGCACTCCATCCCCGCTCTCGGTCCCCACTCTCCGTCCCCACTCACCGTCCCCACTCACCGTCCTCGCTCTCCGTCCCCGCTCTCGGTCCCCGCTCTCCGTCCCCGCTCTCGGTCCCCACTCTCCGTCCCCACTCACCGTCCCCACTCTCCGTCCCCACTCACCGTCCCCGCTCACCGTCCCCGCTCTCCGTCCCCACTCTCCGTCCCCACTCTCCGTCCCCACTCTCCGTCCCAACTCTCCGTCCCCACTCACCGTCCCCACTCTCCGTCCCCACTCACCGTCCCCGCTCTCCGTCCCCGCTCTCCGTCCCCGCTCTCCGTCCCCACTCCCCGTCCCAACTCTCCGTCCCCACTCCCCGTCCCCACTCTCCGTCCCAACTCTCCGTCCCCGCACTCCGTCCCCGCTCACCGTCCCCACTTTCCGTCCCCACTCACCGTCCCCACTCTCCGTCCCAACTCTCCGTCCCCACTCCCCGTCCCCACTCCCCGTCCCCACTCACCGTCCCCACTCACCATCCCCGCTCTCCGTCCCCGCTCTCCGTCCCCACTCCCCGTCCCCACTCTCCGTCCCCGCTCTCCGTCCCCACTCCCCGTCCCCACTCTCCGTCCCCGCTCTCCGTCCCCGCTCACCGTCCCCACTCTCCGTCCCCACTCTCCGTCCCCGCTCTCCGTCCCCGCTCTCCGTCCCCGCTCTCCGTTTCCGCTCTCCGTCCCCGCTCTCCGTCCCCACTCTCCGTCCCCGCTCTCCGTCCCCGCTCTCCGTCCCCGCTCTCCGTCCCCGCTCTCCGTCCCCACTCTCCGTCCCCGCTCTCCGTCCCCGCTCACCGTCCCCGCTCTCCGTCCCCACTCTCCGTCCCCACTCTCCGTCCCCACTCTCCGTCCCCGCTCTCCGTCCCCGCTCACCGTCCCCGCTCTCCGTCCCCACTCACCGTCCCCACTCTCCGTCCCCACTCTCCGTCCCAACTCACCGTCCCCACTCTCCGTCCCCACTCTCCGTCCCCACTCCCCATCCCCTCTCCCCGTCCCCTCTGGCCGTCCCCTCTGGCCGTCCCCTCTGGCCGTCCCCTCTGGCCGTCCCCTCTGGCCGTCCCCGTCCCCGCTCCCCGGTCCCCGCACCCCGCTCCCCGCCCCCGCTCCCCGCCCCCGCTCCCCGCCCCCGCTCCCCGTCCCCACTCACCTTCCCCACTCTCCGTCCCCACTCTCCGTCCGCGCTCTCCGTCCCCGCTCTCCGTCCCCGCTCTCCGTCCCCGCTCTCCGTCCCCACTCTCCGTCCCCACTCCCCGCCCCCACTCACCGTCCCCGCTCTCCGTCCCCGCTCCCCGTCCCCACTCACCGTCCCCGCTCTCCGTCCCCACTCTCCGTCCCCACTCTCCGTCCCCACTCACCTTCCCCGGTCACCGTCCCCACCCTCCGTCCCCGCTCTCCGTCCCCGCTCTCCGTCCCCGCTCTCCGTCCCCGGTCACCGTCCCCACTCTCCGTCCCCGCTCTCCGTCCCCACTCCCCGTCCCCACTCTCCGTCCCCACTCTCCGTCCCCACTCACCGTCGCCACTCACCGTCCCCACTCTCCGTCCCCGCTCTCCGTCCCCACTCCCCGTCCCCACTCTCCGTCCCCGCTCTCCGTCCCCACTCTCCGTCCCCACTCACCGTCCCCACTCTCCGTCCCCACTCTCCGTCCCCGCTCACCGTCCCCACTCACCGTCCCCACTCTCCGTCCCCGCTCTCCGTCCCCGCTCTCCGTCCCCACTCTCCGTCCCCGCTCCCCGTCCCCACTCTCCGTCCCCACTCACCGTCCCCGCTCACCGTCCCCGCTCACCGTCCCCACTCTCCGTCCCCACTCTCCGTCCCCGCTCTCCGTCCCCACTCTCCGTCCCCGCTCCCCGTCCCCACTCTCCGTCCCCACTCACCGTCCCCGCTCACCGTCCCCACTCACCATCCCAACTCTCCGTCCCCACTCTCCGTCCCCGCTCCCCGTCCCCACTCCCCGTCCCCACTCTCCGTCCCCGCTCTCCGTCCCCACACTCCGTCCCCACTCACCGTCCCCACTCTCCGTCCCCACTCTCCGTCCCCGCTCACCGTCCCCTCTCACCGTCCCCACTCTCCGTCCCCGCTCACCGTCCCCGCTCACCGTCCCCGCTCCCCGTCCCCACTCTCCGTCCCCACTCTCCGTCCCCTCTCTCCGTCCCCGCTCTCCGTCCCCGCTCTCCGTCCCCGCTCTCCGTCCCCGCTCTCCGTCCCCACTCTCCGTCCCCACTCTCCTTCCCCGCTCTCCGTCCCCGCTCCCCGTCCCCACTCTCCGTCCCCAGTCTCCGTCCCCACTCCCCGCCCCCACTCACCGTCCCCGCTCTCCGTCCCCACTTACCGTCCCCGCTCTCCGTCCCCGCTCCCCGTCCCCACTCACCGTCCCCGCTCCCCGTCCCCACTCACCGTCCCCACTCTCCGTCCCCACTCTCCGTCCCTGCTCTCCGTTCCCACTCCCCGTCCCCGCTCCCCGCTCCCCGCTCCCCGTCCCCGCTCCCCGTCCCCGCTCCCCGTCCCCGCTCCCCGTCCCCGCTCTCCGTCCCCTCTCACTGTAGTCACTCACCATCCCCGCCTCCCGCCCCCGTCTCCCGTCCCCACTCCCCGTCCCCACTCCCCGTCCCCACTCCCCGTCCCAACTCTCCGTCCCCACTCACCGTCCCCACTCTCCGTCCCCGTTCTCCGTCCCCACTCACTTTAGCCACTCTCCGACCCCACTCTCCGTCCCCACTCTCCGTCCCCACTCTCCGTCCCCACTCTCCGTCCTCACTCTCCGTCCCCGCTCTCCGTCCCCGCTCTCCGTCCCCGCTCTCCGTCCCCACTCCCCGTCCCCACTCTCCGTCCCAACTCTCCGTCCCCGCTCTCCGTCCCCGCTCTCCGTCCCCACTCTCCGTCCCCACTCCCCGTCCCCACTCTCCGTCCCAACTCTCCGTCCCCAATCTCCGTCCCCGCTCTCCGTCCCCACTCTCCGTCCCCGCTCTCCGTCCCCGCTCTCTGTCCCCACTCCCCGTCCCCACTCTCCGTCCCAACTCTCCGTCCCCGCTCTCCGTCCCCGCTCTCCGTCCCCACTCCCCGTCCCCACTCCCCGTCCCCACTCTCCGTCCCAACTCTCCGTCCCCACTCTCCGTCCCCACTCTCCGTCCCCCCTCACCGTCCCCACTCTCCGTCCCCACTCACCGTCCCCACTCTCCGTCCCAACTCTCCGTCCCCACTCTCCGTCCCCACTCTCCGTCCCCACTCACCGTCCCAAATCTCCGTCCCCACTCTCCGTCCCCACTCTCCGTCCCCACTCACCGTCCCCACTCTCCATCCCCGCTCACCGTCCCCGCTCACCGTCCTTGCTCTCTGTCCCCGCTCTCCGTCCCCGCTCTCGGTCCCCGTTCTCCATCCCCGCTCTCCGTCCCCACTCTCCGTCCCCACTCTCCGTCCCCACTCACCGTCCCAACTCTCCGTCCCCACTCTCCGTCCCCACTCTCCGTCCCCACTCACCGTCCCCACTCTCCATCCCCGCTCACCGTCCCCGCTCACCGTCCTCGCTCTCCATCCCCGCTCTCCGTCCCCGCTCTCGGTCCCCGCTCTCCGTCCCCGCTCTCCGTCCCCACTCTCCGTCCCCACTCCCCGTCCCCACTCTCCGTCCCCGCTCTCCGTCCCCACTCTCCGTCCCCACTCACCGTCCCCGCTCTCCGTCCCCGCTCTCCGTCCCCACTCTCGGTCCCCACTCTCGGTCCCCGCTCTCCGTCCCCGCTCTCGGTCCCCACTCTCCGTCCCCACTCACCGTCCCCACTCACTTTCCCCGCTCTCGGTCCCCGCTCTCCGTCCCCGCTCTCGGTCCCCACTCTCCGTCCCCACTCACCGTCCCCGCTCTCCGTCCCCGCTCTCGGTCCCCGCTCTCCGTCCCCGCTCTCGGTCCCCACTCTCCGTCCCCACTCTCCGTCCCCGCTCTCCGTCCCCGCTCTCGGTCCCCACTCTCCGTCCCCACTCACCGTCCACTCACCGTCCCTGCTCACCGTCCTCGCTCTCCGTCCCCGCTCTCGGTCCCCGCTCTCCGTCCCCGCTCTCGGTCCCCACTCTCCGTCCCCACTCACCGTCCCCACTCACCGTCCCCGCTCTCCGTCCCCACTCTCCGTCCCCACTCTCCGTCCCCACTCTCCGTCCCAACTCTCCGTCCCCACTCACCGTCCCCACTCTCCGTCCCCACTCACCGTCCCCGCTCTCCGTCCCCGCTCTCCGTCCCCGCTCTCCGTCCCCACTCCCCGTCCCCACTCTCCGTCCCAACTCTCCGTCCCCACTCCCCGTCCCCACTCTCCGTCCCAACTCTCCGTCCCCGCACTCCGTCCCCGCTCACCGTCCCCACTCTCCGTCACCACTCACCGTCCCCACTCTCCGTCCCAACTCTCCGTCCCCACTCCCCGTCCCCACTCCCCGTCCCCACTCACCGTCCCCACTCACCGTCCCCGCTCTCCGTCCCCACTCCCCGTCCCCACTCTCCGTCCCCGCTCTCCGTCCCCACTCCCCGTCCCCACTCTCCGTCCCCGCTCTCCGTCCCCGCTCACCGTCCCCACTCTCCGTCCCCACTCTCCGTCCCCGCTCTCCGTCCCCACTCTCCGTCCCCGCTCTCCGTCCCCGCTCTCCGTCCCCACTCTCCGTCCCCACTCTCCGTCCCCGCTCTCCGTCCCCGCTCTCCGTCCCCACTCTCCGTCCCCACTCTCCGTCCCCACTCTCCGTCCCCGCTCACCGTCCCCGCTCTCCGTCCCCACTCTCCGTCCCCACTCTCCGTCCCCACTCTCCGTCCCCGCTCTCCGTCCCCGCTCACCGTCCCCGCTCTCGGTCACCACTCACCGTCCCCACTCTCCGTCCCCACTCTCCGTCCCCACTCACCGTCCCCACTCTCCGTCCCCACTCTCCGTCCCCACTCTCCGTCCCCACTCCCCGTCCCCTCTGGCCTTCCCCTCTGGCCTTCCCCTCTGGCCTTCCCCTCTGGCCGTCCCCTCTGGCCGTCCCCTCTGGCCGTCCCCTCTGGCCGTCCCCTGTGGCCGTCCCCGTCCCCGCTCCCCGGTCCCCGCTCCCCGCTCCCCTCCCACGCTCCCCGCCCCCGCTCCCCGCCCCCGCTCCCCGCCCCCGCCCCCGCTCCACGTCCCCACTCACCTTCCCCACTCTCCGTCCCCACTCTCCGTCCGCGCTCTCCGTCCCCGCTCTCCGTCCCCGCTCTCCGTCCCCACTCTCCGTCCCCGCTCTCCGTCCCCGCTCTCCGTCCCCACTCTCCGTCCCCACTCTCCGTCCCCGCTCTCCGTCCCCGCTCCCCGTCCCCACTCTCCGTCCCCAGTCTCCGTCCCCACTCCCCGCGCCCACTCACCGTCCCCGCTCTCCGTCCCCGCTCCCCGTCCCCGCTCTCCGTCCCCGCTCTCCGTCCCCGCTCCCCGTCCCCACTCACCGTCCCCGCTCTCCGTCCCCACTCTCCGTCCCCACTCTCCGTCCCCACTCACCTTCCCCTGTCACCGTCCCCACCCTCCGTCCCCGCTCTCCGTCCCCGCTCCCCGTCCCCGCTCTCCGTCCCCGGTCACCGTCCCCACTCTCCGTCCCCGCTCTCCGTCCCCACTCCCCGTCCCCACTCTCCGTCCCCACTCTCCGTCCCCACTCACCGTCGCCACTCACCGTCCCCACTCTCCGTCCCCGCTCTCCGTCCCCACTCCCCGTCCCCACTCTCCGTCCCCGCTCTCCTTCCCCACTCTCCGTCCCCACTCACCGTCCCCACTCTCCGTCCCCACTCTCCGTCCCCGCTCACCGTCCCCACTCACCGTCCCCGCTCTCCGTCCCCGCTCACTGGGTCAGTGAACATGTCCTGGGTTAGGTGATGATCACCTGGTCAGTTTCCAGGTGCTGGGTCAGTGAACATGTCCTGGGTTAGGTGATGATCACCTGGTCAGTTTCCAGGTGCTGGGTCAGTGAACATGTCCTGGATTAGGCGATGATCACCTGGTCAGTTTCCAGGTACTGGGTCAGTGAACATGTCCTGGGTTAGGTGATGATCACCTGGTTAGTTTCCAGGTGCTGGGTCAGTGAACATGTCCTGGGTTAGGCGATGATCACCTGGTCAGTTTCCAGGTGCTGGGTCAGTGAACATGTCCTGGTTTAGGTGATGATCACCTGGTTAGTTTCCAGGTGCTGGTTCAGTGAACATGTCCTGGACTAGGTGATGATCACCTGGTCAGTTTCCAGGTGCTGGGTCAGTGAACATGTCCTGGGTTAGGTGATGATCACCTGGTTAGTTTCCAGGTGCTGGGTCAGTGAACATGTCCTGGGTTAGGCGATGATCTACTGGTCAGTTTCCAGGTACTGGGTCAGTGAACATGTCCTGGGTTAGGTGATGATCACCTGGTCAGTTTCCAGGTGCTGGGTCAGTGAACATGTCCTGGGTTAGGTGGTGTACATCTGGTTAGTTTCCAGGTGCTGGGTCAGTGAACATGTCCTGGATTAGGTGATGTTCACCTGGTCAGTTTCCAGGTGCTGGGTCAGTGAACATGTCCTGGGTTAGGCGATGATCACCTGGTCAGTTTCCAGGTACTGGGTCAGTGAACATGTCCTGGGTTAGGTGATGATCACCTGGTCAGTTTCCAGGTGCTGGGTCAGTGAACATGTCCTGGGTTAGGTGATGATCACCTGGTCAGTTTCCAGGTGCTGTGTCAGTGAACATGTCCTGGGTTAGGTGATGAACACCTGGTCAGTTTCCAGGTGCTGGGTCAGTGAACATGTCCTGGGTTAGGTGATGATCACCTGGTTAGTTTCCAGGTGCTGGGTCAGTGAACATGTCCTGGGTTAGGCGATGATCACCTGGTCAGTTTCCAGGTGCTGTGTCAGTGAACATGTCCTGGGTTAGGTGATGTTCACCTGGTCAGTTTCCAGGTGCTGTGTCAGTGAACATGTCCTGGGTTAGGTGATGCTCACCTGGTCAGTTTCCAGGTACTGGGTCAGTGAACATGTCCTGGGTTAGGTGATGATCACCTGGTCAGTTTCCAGGTGCTGGGTCAGTGAACATGTCCTGGATTAGGTGATGATCACCTGGTCAGTTTCCAGGTACTGGGTCAGTGAACATGTCCTGGGTGAGGTGATGATCACCTGGTCAGATTCCAGGTACTGGGTCAGTGAACATGTCCTGGGTTAGGCGATGATCACCTGGTCAGTTTCCAGGTGCTGGGTCAGTGAACATGTCCTGGGTTAGGTGATGATCACCTGGTCAGTTTCCAGGTACTGGGTCAGTGAACATGTCCTGGGTTAGGTGATGATCACCTGGTCAGTTTCCAGGTGCTGGGTCAGTGAACATGTCCTGGGTTAGGTGATGATCACCTGGTCAGTTTCCAGGTGCTGGGTCAGTGAACATGTCCTGGATTAGGCGATGATCACCTGGTCAGTTTCCAGGTACTGGGTCAGTGAACATGTCCTGGGTTAGGTGATGATCACCTGGTCAGTTTCCAGGTGCTGGGTCAGTGAACATGTCCTGGTTTAGGTGATGATCACCTGGTTAGTTTCCAGGTGCTGGTTCAGTGAACATGTCCTGGACTAGGTGATGATCACCTGGTCAGTTTCCAGGTGCTGGGTCAGTGAACATGTCCTGGGTTAGGTGATGATCACCTGGTTAGTTTCCAGGTGCTGGGTCAGTGAACATGTCCTGGGTTAGGCGATGATCACCTGGTCAGTTTCCAGGTACTGGGTCAGTGAACATGTCCTGGGTTAGGTGATGATCACCTGGTCAGTTTCCAGGTGCTGGGTCAGTGAACATGTCCTGGGTTAGGTGGTGTACACCTGGTCAGTTTCCAGGTGCTGGGTCAGTGAACATGTCCTGGGTTAGGTGATGATCACCTGGTCAGTTTCCAGGTACTGGGTCAGTGAACATGTCCTGGGTTAGGTGATGATCACCTGGTTAGTTTCCAGGTGCTGGGTCAGTGAACATGTCCTGGGTTAGGCGATGATCACCTGGTCAGTTACCAGGTACTGGGACAGTGAACATGTCCTGGGTTAGGTGATGTACACCTGGTCAGTTTCCAGGTGCTGGGTCAGTGAACATGTCCTGGGTTTGGTGATGATCACCAGGTCAGTTTCCAGGTGCTGGGTCAGTGAACATGTCCTGGGTTAGGTGATGATCACCTGGTCAGTTTCCAGGTGCTGGGTCAGTGAACATGTCCTGGGTTAGGTGATGATCACCTGGTCAGTTTCCAGGTGCTGGGTCAGTGAACATGTCCTGGGTTAGGTGATGATCACCTGGTTAGTTTTCAGGTGCTGGGTCAGTGAACATGTCCTGGGTTAGGCGATGATCACCTGGTCAGTTTCCAGGTACTGGGTCAGTGAACATGTCCTGGGTTAGGTGATGATCACCTGGTCAGTTTCCAGGTACTGGGTCAGTGAACATGTCCTGGGTTAGGTGATGATCACCTGGTTAGTTTCCAGGTGATAGGTCAGTGAACATGTCCTGGATTCGGTGATGATCACCTGGTCAGTTTCCAGGTGCTGGGTCAGTGAACATGTCCTGGGTTAGGTGATGATCACCTGGTCAGTTTCCAGGTACTGGTTCAGTGAACATATCCTGGATTAGGCGATGATCACCTGGTTAGTTTCCAGGTACTGGGTCAGTGAACATGTCCTGGGTTAGGTGATGATCACCTGGTTAGTTTCCAGGTGCTGGGTCAGTGAACATGTCCTGGGTTAGGTGATGCTCACCTGGTCAGTTTCCAGGTACTGGGTCAGTGAACATGTCCTGGATTAGGTGATGATCACCTGGTCAGTTTCCAGGTACTGGGTCAGTGAACATGTCCTGGGTTAGGCGATGATCACCTGGTCAGTTTCCAGGTACTGGGTCAGTGAACATGTCCTGGGTTAGGTGATGATCACCTGGTCAGTTTCCAGGTGCTGGGTCAGTGAACATGTCCTGGGTTAGATGATGATCACCTGGTCAGTTTCCAGGTACTGGGTCAGTGAACATGTCCTGGTTTAGGTGATGATCACCTGGTCAGTTTCCAGGTACTGGGTCAGTGAACATGTCCTGGGTTAGGTGATGCTCACCTGGTCAGTTTCCAGGTGCTGGGTCAGTGAACATGTCCTGGGTTAGGTGATGATCACCTGGTTAGTTTCCAGGTGCTGGGTCAGTGAACATGTCCTGGGTTAGGTGATGATCACCTGGTCAGTTTCCAGGTACTGGGTCAGTGAACATGTCCTGGATTAGGCGATGATCACCTGGTTAGTTTCCAGGTGCTGTGTCAGTGAACATGTCCTGGGATAGGTGATGATCACCTGGTCAGTTTCCAGGTGCTGTGTCAGTGAACATGTCCTGGGTTAGGTGATGCTCACCTGGTCAGTTTCCAGGTACTGGGTCAGTGAACATGTCCTGGGTTAGGCGATGATCACCTGGTCAGTTTCCAGGTGCTGGGTCAGTGAACATGTCCTGGGTTAGGTGATGTACACCTGGTCAGTTTCCAGGTACTGGGTCAGTGAACATGTCCTGGGTTAGGTGATGATCACCTGGTCAGTTTCCAGGTACTGGGTCAGTGAACATGTCCTGGGTTAGGTGATGATCACCTGGTCAGTTTCCAGGTGCTGGGTCAGTGAACATGTCCTGGGTTAGGTGATGATCACCTGGTCAGTTTCCAGGTGCTGGGTCAGTGAACATGTCCTGGGTTAGGTGATGATCACCTGGTCAGTTTCCAGGTACTGGATCAGTGAACATGTCCTGGGTTAGGCGATGATCACCTGGTCAGTTTCCAGGTACTGGGTCAGTGAACATGTCCTGGATTAGGCGATGATCACCTGGTCAGTTTCCAGGTGCTGTGTCAGTGAACATGGCCCGGATTAGGTGATGATCACCTGGTCAGTTTCCAGGTGCTGGGTCAGTGAACATGTCCTGGGTTACGTGATGATCACCTGGTTAGTTTCCAGGTGCTAGGTCAGTGAACATGTCCTGGGTTAGGTGATGATCACCTGGTTAGTTTCCAGGTGCTGGGTCAGTGAACATGTCCCGGATTAGGTGATGATCACCTGGTTAGTTTCCAGGTACTGGGTCAGTGAACATGTCCTGGGTTAGGTGATGATCACCTGGTTAGTTTCCAGGTGCTGGGTCAGTGAACATGTCCCGGATTAGGTGATGATCACCTGGTCAGTTTCCAGGTGCTGGGTCAGTGAACATGTCCTGGGTTAGGTGATGATCACCTGGTTAGTTTCCAGGTGCTGGGTCAGTGAACATGTCCTGGGTTCGGTGATGATCACCTGGTCAGTTTCCAGGGACTGGGTCAGTGAACATGCCCTGGATTAGGTGATGCTCACCTGGTCAGTTTCCAGGTGCTGTGTCAGTGAACATGTGCTGGGTTAGGTGATGATCACCTGGTCAGTTTCCAGGTACTGGGTCAGTGAACATGTCCTGGGTTAGGTGATGTTCACCTGGTCAGTTTCCAGGTGCTGTGTCAGTGAACATGTCCTGGGTTAGGTGATGCTCACCTGGTCAGTTTCCAGGTACTGGTTCAGTGAACATGTCCTGGGTTAGGTGATGTACACCTGTTTAGTTTCCAGGTGCTGGGTCAGTGAACATGTCCTGGGTTACGTGATGATCACCTGGTTAGTTTCCAGGTGCTGGGTCAGTGAACATGTCCTGGGTTACGTGATGATCACCTGGTTAGTTTCCAGGTGCTAGGTCAGTGAACATGTCCTGGGTTAGGTGATGATCACCTGGTGAGTTTCCAGGTGCTGGGTCAGTGAACATGTCCCGGATTAGGTGATGATCACCTGGTCAGTTTCCAGGTGCTGGGTCAGTGAACATGTCCTGGGTTAGGTGATGATCACCTGGGTAGTTTCCAGGTGCTGGGTCAGTGAACATGTCCTGGGTTAGGTGATGATCACCTGTTCAGTTTCCAGGTACTGGGTCAGTGAACATGTCCTGGATTAGGTGATGCTCACCTGGTCAGTTTCCAGGTGCTGGGTCAGTGAACATGTCCTGGGTTAGGTGATGATCACCTGGTCAGTTTCCAGGTGCTGTGTCAGTGAACATGTGCTGGGTTAGGTGATGATCACCTGGTCAGTTTCCAGGTACTGGGTCAGTGAACATGTCCTGGGTTAGGTGATGTTCACCTGGTCAGTTTCCAGGTGCTGTGTCAGTGAACATGTCCTGGGTTAGGTGATGCTCACCTGGTCAGTTTCCAGGTACTGGGTCAGTGAACATGTCCTGGGTTAGGTGATGATCACCTGGTCAGTTTCCAGGTACTGTGTCAGTGAACATGTCCCGGATTAGGCGATGATCACCTGATCAGTTTCCAGGTGCTGGTTCAGTGAACATGTCCTGGATTAGGTGATGATCACCTGGTCAGTTTCCAGGTACTGGGTCAGTGAACAATACCTGGATTAGGTGATGATCACCTGGTTAGTTTCCAGGTGCTGGGTCAGTGAACATGTCCTGGATTAGGTGATGATCACCTGGTCAGTTTCCTGTTACTGGGTCAGTGAACATGTCCTGGGTTAGGTGATGCCCACCTGGTTAGTTTCCAGGTACTGGGTCAGTGAACATGTCCTGGGTTAGGTGATGATCACCTGGTCAGTTTCCTGTTACTGGGTCAGTGAACATGTCCTGGATTAGGTGATGATCACCTGGTTAGTTTCCAGGTACTGGGTCAGTGAACATGTCCTGGGTTAGGTGATGATCACCTGGTCAGTTTCCAGGTACTGGGTCAGTGAACATGTCCTGGGTTAGGTGATGATCACCTGGTCAGTTTCCAGGTACTGGGTCAGTGAACATGTCCTGGGTTAGGTGATGATCACCTGGTCAGTTTCCTGTTACTGGGTCAGTGAACATGTCCTGGATTAGGTGATGATCACCTGGTTAGTTTCCAGGTACTGGGTCAGTGAACACGTCCTGGGTTAGGTGATGATCACCTGGTCAGTTTCCAGGTACTGGGTCAGTGACCATGTCCTGGATTAGGTGATGATCACCTGGTCAGTTTCCAGGTGCTGTGTCAGTGAACATGTCCTGGGTTAGGTGATGATCACCTGGTCAGTTTCCAGGTGCTGGGTCAGTGAACATGTCCTGGGTTAGGTGGTGTACACCTGGTCAGTTTCCAGGTGCTGGGTCAGTGAACATGTCCTGGGTTAGGTGATGATCACCTGGGTAGTTTCCAGGTGCTGGGTCAGTGAACATGTCCTGGGTTAGGTGATGATCACCTGGTCAGTTTCCAGGTACTGGGTCAGTGAACATGTCCTGGATTAGGTGATGCTCACCTGGTCAGTTTCCAGGTGCTGGGTCAGTGAACATGTCCTGGGTTAGGTGATGATCACCTGGTCAGTTTCCAGGTGCTGTGTCAGTGAACATGTGCTGGGTTAGGTGATGATCACCTGGTCAGTTTCCAGGTACTGGGTCAGTGAACATGTCCTGGGTTAGGTGATGTTCACCTGGTCAGTTTCCAGGTGCTGTGTCAGTGAACATGTCCTGGGTTAGGTGATGCTCACCTGGTCAGTTTCCAGGTACTGGGTCAGTGAACATGTCCTGGGTTAGGTGATGATCACCTGGTCAGTTTCCAGGTACTGTGTCAGTGAACATGTCCCGGATTAGGCGATGATCACCTGATCAGTTTCCAGGTGCTGGTTCAGTGAACATGTCCTGGATTAGGTGATGATCACCTGGTCAGTTTCCAGGTACTGGGTCAGTGAACAATACCTGGATTAGGTGATGATCACCTGGTTAGTTTCCAGGTGCTGGGTCAGTGAACATGTCCTGGATTAGGTGATGATCACCTGGTCAGTTTCCTGTTACTGGGTCAGTGAACATGTCCTGGGTTAGGTGATGCCCACCTGGTTAGTTTCCAGGTACTGGGTCAGTGAACATGTCCTGGGTTAGGTGATGATCACCTGGTCAGTTTCCTGTTACTGGGTCAGTGAACATGTCCTGGATTAGGTGATGATCACCTGGTTAGTTTCCAGGTACTGGGTCAGTGAACATGTCCTGGGTTAGGTGATGATCACCTGGTCAGTTTCCAGGTACTGGGTCAGTGAACATGTCCTGGGTTAGGTGATGATCACCTGGTCAGTTTCCAGGTACTGGGTCAGTGAACATGTCCTGGGTTAGGTGATGATCACCTGGTCAGTTTCCTGTTACTGGGTCAGTGAACATGTCCTGGATTAGGTGATGATCACCTGGTTAGTTTCCAGGTACTGGGTCAGTGAACACGTCCTGGGTTAGGTGATGATCACCTGGTCAGTTTCCAGGTACTGGGTCAGTGACCATGTCCTGGATTAGGTGATGATCACCTGGTCAGTTTCCAGGTGCTGTGTCAGTGAACATGTCCTGGGTTAGGTGATGATCACCTGGTCAGTTTCCAGGTGCTGGGTCAGTGAACATGTCCTGGGTTAGGTGGTGTACACCTGGTCAGTTTCCAGGTGCTGGGTCAGTGAACATGTCCTGGGTTAGGTGATGATCACCTGGTCAGTTTCCAGGTGCTGTGTCAGTGAACATGTCCTGGGTTAGGTGATGATCACCTGGTTAGTTTCCAGGTGCTGGGTCAGTGAACATGTCCCGGATTAGGCGATGATCACCTGGTTAGTTTCCAGGTGCTGGGTCAGTGAACATGACCTGGGTTAGGTGATGCTCACCTGGTCAGTTTCCAGATACTGGGTCAGTGAACATGTCCTGGGTTAGGTGATGATCACCTGGTCAGTTTCCAGGTACTGTGTCAGTGAACATGTCCCGGATTAGGCGATGATCACCTGGTCAGTTTCCAGGTGCTGGTTCAGTGAACATGTCCTGGATTAGGTGATGATCACCTGGTCAGTTTCCAGGTACTGGGTCAGTGAACATGTCCTGGGTTAGGTGATGCCCACCTGGTTAGTTTCCAGGTACTGGGTCAGTGAACATGTCCTGGGTTAGGTGATGATCACCTGGTCAGTTTCCTGTTACTGGGTCAGTGAACATGTCCTGGATTAGGTGATGATCACCTGGTTAGTTTCCAGGTACTGGGTCAGTGAACATGTCCTGGGTTAGGTGATGATCACCTGGTCAGTTTCCAGGTACTGGGTCAGTGAACATGTCCTGGGTTAGGTGATGATCACCTGGTCAGTTTCCAGGTACTGGGTCAGTGAACATGTCCTGGGTTAGGTGATGATCACCTGGTCAGTTTCCTGTTACTGGGTCAGTGAACATGTCCTGGATTAGGTGATGATCACCTGGTTAGTTTCCAGGTACTGGGTCAGTGAACATGTCCTGGGTTAGGTGATGATCACCTGGTCAGTTTCCAGGTACTGGGTCAGTGAACATGTCCTGGGTTAGGTGATGATCACCTGGTCAGTTTCCAGGTACTGGGTCAGTGAACATGTCCTGGGTTAGGTGATGATCACCTGGTCAGTTTCCTGTTACTGGGTCAGTGAACATGTCCTGGATTAGGTGATGATCACCTGGTTAGTTTCCAGGTACTGGGTCAGTGAACACGTCCTGGGTTAGGTGATGATCACCTGGTCAGTTTCCAGGTACTGGGTCAGTGACCATGTCCTGGATTAGGTGATGATCACCTGGTCAGTTTCCAGGTGCTGTGTCAGTGAACATGTCCTGGGTTAGGTGATGATCACCTGGTCAGTTTCCAGGTGCTGGGTCAGTGAACATGTCCTGGGTTAGGTGGTGTACACCTGGTCAGTTTCCAGGTGCTGGGTCAGTGAACATGTCCTGGGTTAGGTGATGATCACCTGGTCAGTTTCCAGGTGCTGTGTCAGTGAACATGTCCTGGGTTAGGTGATGATCACCTGGTTAGTTTCCAGGTGCTGGGTCAGTGAACATGTCCCGGATTAGGCGATGATCACCTGGTTAGTTTCCAGGTGCTGGGTCAGTGAACATGTCCTGGGTTAGGTGATGCTCACCTGGTCAGTTTCCAGATACTGGGTCAGTGAACATGTCCTGGGTTAGGTGATGATCACCTGGTCAGTTTCCAGGTACTGTGTCAGTGAACATGTCCCGGATTAGGCGATGATCACCTGGTCAGTTTCCAGGTGCTGGTTCAGTGAACATGTCCTGGATTAGGTGATGATCACCTGGTCAGTTTCCAGGTACTGGGTCAGTGAACATGTCCTGGATTAGGTGATGATCACCTGGTTAGTTTCCAGGTGCTGGGTCAGTGAACATGTCCTGGATTAGGTGATGATCACCTGGTCAGTTTCCTGTTACTGGGTCAGTGAACATGTCCTGGGTTAGGTGATGCCCACCTGGTTAGTTTCCAGGTACTGGGTCAGTGAACATGTCCTGGGTTAGGTGATGATCACCTGGTCAGTTTCCTGTTACTGGGTCAGTGAACATGTCCTGGATTAGGTGATGATCACCTGGTCAGTTTCCAGGTACTGGGTCAGTGAACATGTCCTGGGTTAGGTGATGATCACCTGGTCAGTTTCCTGTTACTGGGTCAGTGAACATGTCCTGGGTTAGGTGATGCTCACCTGGTTAGTTTCCAGGTACTGGGTAAGTGAACATGTCCTGGGTTAGGTGATGATCACCTGGTCAGTTTCCAGGTACTGGGTCAGTGAACATGTCCTGGGTTAGGTGATGATCACCTGGTCAGTTTCCAGGTACTGGGTCAGTGAACATGTCCTGGGTTAGGTGATGATCACCTGGTCAGTTTCCTGTTACTGGGTCAGTGAACATGTCCTGGATTAGGTGATGATCACCTGGTTAGTTTCCAGGTACTGGGTCAGTGAACATGTCCTGGGTTAGGTGATGATCACCTGGTCAGTTTCCAGGTACTGGGTCAGTGACCATGTCCTGGATTAGGTGATGATCACCTGGTCAGTTTCCAGGTGCTGTGTCAGTGAACATGTCCTGGGTTAGGTGATGATCACCTGGTCAGTTTCCAGGTGCTGGGTCAGTGAACATGTCCTGGGTTAGGTGGTGTACACCTGGTCAGTTTCCAGGTGCTGGGTCAGTGAACATGTCCTGGGTTAGGTGATGATCACCTGGTCAGTTTCCAGGTGCTGGGTCAGTGAACATGTCCTGGGTTAGGTGATGATCACCTGGTTAGTTTCCAGGTGCTGGGTCAGTGAACATGTCCCGGATTAGGCGATGATCACCTGGTTAGATTCCAGGTGCTGGGTCAGTGAACATGTCCCGGATTAGGTGATGATCACCTGGTTAGTTTCCAGGTACTGGGTCAGTGAACATGTCCTGGATTAGGTGATGATCACCTGGTCAGTTTCCAGGTGCTGGGTCAGTGAACATGTCCCGGATTAGGTGATGCTCACCTGGTCAGTTTCCAGGTGCTGGGTCAGTGAACATGTCCTGGGTTAGGTGATGATCACCTGGTCAGTTTCCAGGTGCTGGGTCAGTGAACATGTCCTGGGTTATGTGGTGTACACCTGGTCAGTTTCCAGGTGCTGGGTCAGTGAACATGTCCTGGGTTAGGTGATGATCACCTGGTAAGTTTCCAGGTACTGGGTCAGTGAACATGTCCTGGGTTAGGTGATGATCACCTGGTTAGTTTCCAAGTGCTGGGTCAGTGAACATGTCCTGGGTTAGGTGATGATCACCTGGTGAGTTTCCAGGTGCTGGGTCAGTGAACATGTCCTGGATTAGGTGATGATCACCTGGTGAGTTTCCAGGTGCTGGGTCAGTGAACATGTCCTGGGTTAGGTGATGATCACCTGGTGAGTTTCCAGGTGCTGGGTCAGTGAACATGTCCTGGATTAGGTGATGATCACCTGGTGAGTTTCCAGGTGCTGTGTCAGTGAACATGTCCTGGATTAGGTGATGATCACCTGGTCAGTTTCCAGGTACTGGGTCAGTGAACATGTCCTGGATTAGGTGATGATCACCTGGTCAGTTTCCAGGTGCTGTGTCAGTGAACATGTCCTGGGTTAGGTGATGATCACCTGGTCAGTTTCCAGGTGCTGGGTCAGTGAACATGTCCTGGATTAGGCGATGCTCACCTGGTCAGTTTCCAGGTGCTGTGTCAGTGAACATGTCCCGGATTAGGCGATGATCACCTGGTCAGTTTCCAGGTACTGGGTCAGTGAACATGTCCTGGGTTAGGGGATGATCACCTGGTAAGTTTCCAGGTGCTGTGTCAGTGAACATGTCCTGGATTAGGTGATGATCACCTGGTCAGTTTCCAGGTGCTAGGTCAGTGAACATGTCCTGGATTAGGTGATGCTCACCTGGTCAGTTTCCAGGTGCTGGGTCAGTGAACATGTCCTGGGTAAGGTGATGATCGCCTGGTTAGTTTCCAGGTACTGGGTCAGTGAACATGTCCTGGGTTAGGTGATGATCACCTGGTCAGTTTCCAGGTGCTGTGTCAGTGAACATGTCCTGGATTAGGTGATGATCACCTGGTCAGTTTCCAGGTGCTAGGTCAGTGAACATGTCCTGGATTAGGTGATGCTCACCTGGTCAGTTTCCAGGTGCTGGGTCAGTGAACATGTCCCGGATTAGGTGATGATCGCCTGGTTAGTTTCCAGGTACTGGGTCAGTGAACATGTCCTGGGTTAGTTGATGATCACCTGGTCAGTTTCCAGGTGCTGTGTCAGTGAACATGTCCTGGGTAAGGTGATGATCACCTGGTTAGTTTCCAGGTACTGGGTCAGTGAACATGTCCTGGGTTAGGTGATGTTCACCTGGTCAGTTTCCAGGTGCTGGGTCAGTGAACATGTCCTGGATTAGGCGATGATCACCTGGTCAGTTTCCAGGTGCTGGGTCAGTGAACATGTCCTGGGTTAGGTGATGATCACCTGGTTAGTTTCCAGGTGCTGGGTCAGTGAACATGTCCTGGGTTAGGTGATGATCACCTGGTCAGTTTCCAGGTGCTGTGTCAGTGAACATGTCCCGGATTAGGCGATGATCACCTGGTTAGTTTCCAGGTGCTAGGTCAGTGAACATGTCCTGGATTAGGTGATGATCACCTGGTCAGTTTCCAGGTGCTGGGTCAGTGAACATGTCCTGGGTTAGGTGATGATCACCTGGTCAGTTTCCAGGTGCTGGGTCAGTGAACATGTCCTGGGTTAGGAGATGTAAACCTGGTCAGTTTCCAGGCACTGGGTCAGTGAACATGTCCTGGGTTAGGTGATGATCACCTGGTCAGTTTCCAGGTGCTGGGTCAGTGAACATGTCCTGGGTTAGGTGATGATCACCTGGTCAGTTTCCAGGTGCTGGGTCAGTGAACATGTCCTGGGTTAGGTGATGATCACCTGGTCAGTTTCCAGGTGCTGGGTCAGTGAACATGTCCTGGATTAGGTGATGATCACCTGGTTAGTTTCCAGGTGCTGTGTCAGTGAACATGTCCTGGGTTAGGTGATGATCACCTGGTTAGTTTCCAGGTACTGGGTCAGTGAACATGTCCTGGGTTAGGTGATGATCACCTGGTCAGTTTCCAGGTGCTGCGTCAGTGAACATGTCCTGGGTTAGGTGATGATCACCTGGTCAGTTTCCAGGTGCTGGTTCAGTGAACATGTCCTGGGTTAGGTGATGATCACCTGGTTAGTTTCCAGGTACTGGGTCAGTGAACATGTCCTGGGTTAGGTGATGATCACCTGGTTAGTTTCCAGGTACTGGGTCAGTGAACATGTCCTGGGTTAGGTGATGATCACCTGGTCAGTTTCCAGGTGCTGGTTCAGTGAACATGTCCTGGGTTAGGTGATGATCACCTGGTTAGTTTCCAGGTACTGGGTCAGTGAACATGTCCTGGGTTAGGTGATGATCACCTGGTCAGTTTCCAGGTGCTGGGTCAGTGAACATGTCCTGGGTTAGGTGATGATCACCTGGTCAGTTTCCAGGTGCTGTGTCAGTGAACATGTCCTGGATTAGGCGATGATCACCTGGTCAGTTTCCAGGTGCTGTGTCAGTGAACATGTCCTGAATTAGGTGATGATCACCTGGTTAGTTTCCAGGTGCTGGGTCAGTGAACATGTCCCGGATTCGGCGATGATCACCTGGTCAGTTTCCAGGTACTGGGTCAGTGAACATGTCCTGGATTAGGTGATGATCACCTGGTCAGTTTCCAGGTACTGGGTCAGTGAACATGTCCTGGATTAGGTGATGATCACCTGGTTAGTTTCCAGGTGCTGGGTCAGTGAACATGTCCTGGATTAGGCGATGATCACCTGGTTAGTTTCCAGGTACTGGGTCAGTGAACATGTCCTGGGTTAGGTGATGATCACCTGGTCAGTTTCCAGGTGCTGGGTCAGTGAACATGTCCTGGGTTAGGTGATGATCACCTGGTCAGTTTCCAGGTGCTGGGTCAGTGAACATGTCCTGGGTTAGGTGATGATCACCTGGTCAGTTTCCAGGTGCTGGGTCAGTGAACATGTCCTGGGTTAGGCGATGATCACCTGGTTAGTTTCCAGGTACTGGGTCAGTGAACATGTCCTGGGTTAGGTGATGATCACCTGGTTAGTTTCCAGGTGATAGGTCAGTGAACATGTCCTGGATTAGGCGATGATCACCTGGTCAGTTTCCAGGTGCTGTGTCAGTGAACATGTCCTGGGTTAGGTGATGATCACCTGGTCAGTTTCCAGGTACTGGGTCAGTGAACATGTCCTGGATTAGGTGATGATCACCTGGTCAGTTTCCAGGAGCTGGGTCAGTGAACATGTCCTGGGTTAGGTGATGATCACCTGGTCATTTTCCAGGTGCTGGGTCAGTGAACATGTCCTGGGTTAGGTGATGATCACCTGGTTATTTTCCAGGTGCTGGGTCAGTGAACATGTCCTGGGTTAGGTGATGTTCACCTGGTCAGTTTCCAGGGGCTGGGTCAGTGAACATGTCCTGGGTTAGGTGATGATCACCTGGTCAGTTTCCAGGTACTGGGTCAGTGAACATGTGCTGGGTTAGGTGATGATCACCTGGTCAGTTTCCAGGTACTGGGTCAGTGAACATGTCCTGGGTTAGGTGATGATCACCTGGTTAGTTTCCAGGTGCTGGGTCAGTGAACATGTCCTGGGTTAGGTGATGATCACCTGGTTAGTTTCCAGGTGCTGGGTCAGTGAACATGTCCTGGGTTAGGTGATGATCACCTGGTTAGTTTCCAGGTACTGGGTCAGTGAACATGTCCTGGGTTAGGCGATGATCACCTGGTTAGTTTCCAGGTGCTGGGTCAGTGAACATGTCCTGGATTAGGTGATGATCACCTGGTCAGTTTCCAGGTGCTGGGTCAGTGAACATGTCCTGGATTAGGCGATGATCACCTGGTCAGTTTCCAGGTGCTGGGTCAGTGAACATGTCCTGGGTTCGGTGATGATCACCTGGTTAGTTTCCAGGTGCTGGGTCAGTGAACATGTCCTGGATTAGGCGATGATCACCTGGTCAGTTTCCAGGTGCTGGGTCAGTGAGCATGTCCTGGGTTAGGTGATGATCACCTGGTTAGTTTCCAGGTGCTGGGTCAGTGAACATGTCCTGGATTAGGTGATGATCACCTGGTCAGTTTCCAGGTGCTGGGTCAGTGAACATGTCCTGGATTAGGCGATGATCACCTGGTCAGTTTCCAGGTGCTGGGTCAGTGAACATGTCCTGGATTAGGTGATGATCACCTGGTCAGTTTCCAGGTGCTGGGTCAGTGAACATGTCCTGGGTTAGGTGATGATCACCTGGTCAGTTTCCAGGTGCTGGGTCAGTGAACATGTCCTGGGTTAGGAGATGTAAACCTGGTCAGTTTCCAGGCACTGGGTCAGTGAACATGTCCTGGGTTAGGTGATGATCACCTGGTCAGTTTCCAGGTGCTGGGTCAGTGAACATGTCCTGGGTTAGGTGATGATCACCTGGTCAGTTTCCAGGTGCTGGGTCAGTGAACATGTCCTGGGTTAGGTGATGATCACCTGGTCAGTTTCCAGGTGCTGGGTCAGTGAACATGTCCTGGATTAGGTGATGATCACCTGGTTAGTTTCCAGGTGCTGTGTCAGTGAACATGTCCTGGGTTAGGTGATGATCACCTGGTTAGTTTCCAGGTACTGGGTCAGTGAACATGTCCTGGGTTAGGTGATGATCACCTGGTCAGTTTCCAGGTGCTGCGTCAGTGAACATGTCCTGGGTTAGGTGATGATCACCTGGTCAGTTTCCAGGTGCTGGTTCAGTGAACATGTCCTGGGTTAGGTGATGATCACCTGGTTAGTTTCCAGGTACTGGGTCAGTGAACATGTCCTGGGTTAGGTGATGATCACCTGGTTAGTTTCCAGGTACTGGGTCAGTGAACATGTCCTGGGTTAGGTGATGATCACCTGGTCAGTTTCCAGGTGCTGGTTCAGTGAACATGTCCTGGGTTAGGTGATGATCACCTGGTTAGTTTCCAGGTACTGGGTCAGTGAACATGTCCTGGGTTAGGTGATGATCACCTGGTCAGTTTCCAGGTGCTGGGTCAGTGAACATGTCCTGGGTTAGGTGATGATCACCTGGTCAGTTTCCAGGTGCTGTGTCAGTGAACATGTCCTGGATTAGGCGATGATCACCTGGTCAGTTTCCAGGTGCTGTGTCAGTGAACATGTCCTGAATTAGGTGATGATCACCTGGTTAGTTTCCAGGTGCTGGGTCAGTGAACATGTCCCGGATTCGGCGATGATCACCTGGTCAGTTTCCAGGTACTGGGTCAGTGAACATGTCCTGGATTAGGTGATGATCACCTGGTCAGTTTCCAGGTACTGGGTCAGTGAACATGTCCTGGATTAGGTGATGATCACCTGGTTAGTTTCCAGGTGCTGGGTCAGTGAACATGTCCTGGATTAGGCGATGATCACCTGGTTAGTTTCCAGGTACTGGGTCAGTGAACATGTCCTGGGTTAGGTGATGATCACCTGGTCAGTTTCCAGGTGCTGGGTCAGTGAACATGTCCTGGGTTAGGTGATGATAACCTGGTCAGTTTCCAGGTGCTGGGTCAGTGAACATGTCCTGGGTTAGGTGATGATCACCTGGTCAGTTTCCAGGTGCTGGGTCAGTGAACATGTCCTGGGTTAGGCGATGATCACCTGGTTAGTTTCCAGGTACTGGGTCAGTGAACATGTCCTGGGTTAGGTGATGATCACCTGGTTAGTTTCCAGGTGATAGGTCAGTGAACATGTCCTGGATTAGGCGATGATCACCTGGTCAGTTTCCAGGTGCTGTGTCAGTGAACATGTCCTGGGTTAGGTGATGATCACCTGGTCAGTTTCCAGGTACTGGGTCAGTGAACATGTCCTGGATTAGGTGATGATCACCTGGTCAGTTTCCAGGTGCTGGGTCAGTGAACATGTCCTGGGTTAGGTGATGATCACCTGGTCATTTTCCAGGTGCTGGGTCAGTGAACATGTCCTGGGTTAGGTGATGATCACCTGGTTATTTTCCAGGTGCTGGGTCAGTGAACATGTCCTGGGTTAGGTGATGTTCACCTGGTCAGTTTCCAGGGGCTGGGTCAGTGAACATGTCCTGGGTTAGGTGATGATCACCTGGTCAGTTTCCAGGTACTGGGTCAGTGAACATGTGCTGGGTTAGGTGATGATCACCTGGTCAGTTTCCAGGTACTGGGTCAGTGAACATGTCCTGGGTTAGGTGATGATCACCTGGTTAGTTTCCAGGTGCTGGGTCAGTGAACATGTCCTGGGTTAGGTGATGATCACCTGGTTAGTTTCCAGGTGCTGGGTCAGTGAACATGTCCTGGGTTAGGTGATGATCACCTGGTTAGTTTCCAGGTACTGGGTCAGTGAACATGTCCTGGGTTAGGCGATGATCACCTGGTTAGTTTCCAGGTGCTGGGTCAGTGAACATGTCCTGGATTAGGTGATGATCACCTGGTCAGTTTCCAGGTGCTGGGTCAGTGAACATGTCCTGGATTAGGCGATGATCACCTGGTCAGTTTCCAGGTGCTGGGTCAGTGAACATGTCCTGGGTTCGGTGATGATCACCTGGTTAGTTTCCAGGTGCTGGGTCAGTGAACATGTCCTGGATTAGGCGATGATCACCTGGTCAGTTTCCAGGTGCTGGGTCAGTGAGCATGTCCTGGGTTAGGTGATGATCACCTGGTTAGTTTCCAGGTGCTGGGTCAGTGAACATGTCCTGGATTAGGTGATGATCACCTGGTCAGTTTCCAGGTGCTGGGTCAGTGAACATGTCCTGGATTAGGCGATGATCACCTGGTCAGTTTCCAGGTGCTGGGTCAGTGAACATGTCCTGGATTAGGTGATGATCACCTGGTCAGTTTCCAGGTGCTGTGTCAGTGAACATGTCCTGGGTTAGGTGATGATCACCTGGTTAGTTTCCAGGTACTGGGTCAGTGAACATGTCCTGGGTTAGGTGATGATCACCTGGTCAGTTTCCAGGTGCTGTGTCAGTGAACATGTCCTGGGTTTGGTGATGATCACCTGGTTAGTTTCCAGGTACTGGGTCAGTGAACATGTCCCGGATTAGGCGATGATCACCTGGTCAGTTTCCAGGTGCTGGGTCAGTGAACATGTCCTGGGTTAGGTGATGTAAACCTGGTCAGTTTCCAGGTGCTGTGTCAGTGGACATGTCCTGGGTTAGGTGATGATCACCTGGTCAGTTTCCAGGTGCTGTGTCAGTGAACATGTCCTGGGTTAGGTGATAAATCACCTGGTCAGTTTCCGGGTGCTGGGTCAGTGAACATGTCCTGGGTTAGGTGATGATCACCTGGTTAGTTTCCAGGTGCTGGGTCAGTGAACATGTCCTGGATTAGGTGATGATCACCTGGTTAGTTTCCAGGTGCTGGGTCAGTGAACATGTCCTGGATTAGGTGATGATCACCTGGTCAGTTTCCAGGTGCTGGGTCAGTGAACATGTCCTGGATTAGGCGATGATCACCTGGTCAGTTTCCAGGTGCTGGGTCAGTGAACATGTCCTGGATTAGGTGATGATCACCTGGTCAGTTTCCAGGTGCTGTGTCAGTGAACATGTCCTGGGTTAGGTGATGATCACCTGGTTACTTTCCAGGTACTGGGTCAGTGAACATGTCCTGGGTTAGGTGATGATCACCTGGTCAGTTTCCAGGTGCTGTGTCAGTGAACATGTCCTGGGTTAGGTGATGATCACCTGGTTAGTTTCCAGGTACTGGGTCAGTGAACATGTCCCGGATTAGGCGATGATCACCTGGTCAGTTTCCAGGTGCTGGGTCAGTGAACATGTCCTGGGTTAGGTGATGTAAACCTGGTCAGTTTCCAGGTGCTGTGTCAGTGGGCATGTCCTGGGTTAGGTGATGATCACCTGGTCAGTTTCCAGGTGCTGTGTCAGTGAACATGTCCTGGGTTAGGTGATGATCACCTGGTCAGTTTCCAGGTGCTGGGTCAGTGAACATGTCCTGGGTTAGGTGATGTAAACCTGGTCAGTTTCCAGGTGCTGTGTCAGTGAACATGTCCTGGGTTAGGTGATGATCACCTGGTCAGTTTCCAGGTGCTGTGTCAGTGAACATGTCCTGGGTTAGGTGATGATCACCTGGTCAGTTTCCAGGTGCTGGGTCAGTGAACATGTCCTGGGTTAGGTGATGATCACCTGGTCAGTTTCCAGGTGCTGGGTCAGTGAACATGTCCTGGGTTAGGTCATGATCACCTGGTCAGTTTCCAGGTGCTGTGTCAGTGAACATGTCCTGGGTTAGGCGATGATCACCTGGTCAGTTTCCAGGTGCTGGGTCAGTGAACATGTCCTGGGTTAGGCGATGATCACCTGGTCAGTTTCCAGGTGCTGGGTCAGTGAACATGTCCTGGGTTAGGCGATGATCACCTGGTCAGTTTCCAGGTGCTGTGTCAGTGAACATGTCCTGGATTAGGCGATGATCACCTGGTCAGTTTCCAGGTGCTGGGTCAGTGAACATGTCCTGGGTTAGGTGATGATGAACTGGTTAGTTTCCAGGTGCTGTGTCAGTGAACATGTCCTGGGTTAGGTGATGATCACCTGGTCAGTTTCCAGGTACTGGGTCAGTGAACATGTCCTGGGTTAGGTGATGATCACCTGGTCATTTTCCAGGTGCTGTTTCAGTGAACATGTCCTGGGTTAGGTGATGATCACCTGGTCAGTTTCCAGGTGCTGGGTCAGTGAACATGTCCTGGATTAGGTGATGATCACCTGGTCAGTTTCCAGGTGCTGGGTCAGTGAACATGTCCTGGATTAGGCGATGATCACCTGGTCAGTTTCCAGGTGCTGGGTCAGTGAACATGTCCTGGATTAGGTGATGATCACCTGGTCAGTTTCCAGGTGCTGTGTCAGTGAACATGTCCTGGGTTAGGTGATGATCACCTGGTTACTTTCCAGGTACTGGGTCAGTGAACATGTCCTGGGTTAGGTGATGATCACCTGGTCAGTTTCCAGGTGCTGTGTCAGTGAACATGTCCTGGGTTAGGTGATGATCACCTGGTTAGTTTCCAGGTACTGGGTCAGTGAACATGTCCCGGATTAGGCGATGATCACCTGGTCAGTTTCCAGGTGCTGGGTCAGTGAACATGTCCTGGGTTAGGTGATGTAAACCTGGTCAGTTTCCAGGTGCTGTGTCAGTGGGCATGTCCTGGGTTAGGTGATGATCACCTGGTCAGTTTCCAGGTGCTGTGTCAGTGAACATGTCCTGGGTTAGGTGATGATCACCTGGTCAGTTTCCAGGTGCTGGGTCAGTGAACATGTCCTGGGTTAGGTGATGTAAACCTGGTCAGTTTCCAGGTGCTGTGTCAGTGAACATGTCCTGGGTTAGGTGATGATCACCTGGTCAGTTTCCAGGTGCTGTGTCAGTGAACATGTCCTGGGTTAGGTGATGATCACCTGGTCAGTTTCCAGGTGCTGGGTCAGTGAACATGTCCTGGGTTAGGTGATGATCACCTGGTCAGTTTCCAGGTGCTGGGTCAGTGAACATGTCCTGGGTTAGGTCATGATCACCTGGTCAGTTTCCAGGTGCTGTGTCAGTGAACATGTCCTGGGTTAGGCGATGATCACCTGGTCAGTTTCCAGGTGCTGGGTCAGTGAACATGTCCTGGGTTAGGCGATGATCACCTGGTCAGTTTCCAGGTGCTGGGTCAGTGAACATGTCCTGGGTTAGGCGATGATCACCTGGTCAGTTTCCAGGTGCTGTGTCAGTGAACATGTCCTGGATTAGGCGATGATCACCTGGTCAGTTTCCAGGTGCTGGGTCAGTGAACATGTCCTGGGTTAGGTGATGATGAACTGGTTAGTTTCCAGGTGCTGTGTCAGTGAACATGTCCTGGGTTAGGTGATGATCACCTGGTCAGTTTCCAGGTACTGGGTC
Source organism: Heterodontus francisci (assembly GCF_036365525.1). Taxonomy (NCBI): domain Eukaryota; kingdom Metazoa; phylum Chordata; class Chondrichthyes; order Heterodontiformes; family Heterodontidae; genus Heterodontus; species Heterodontus francisci. The sequence goes on along the minus strand of NW_027141995.1, from coordinate 155,204 downwards.
AGTGAACATGTCCTGGGTTAGGTGATGATCACCTGGTCATTTTCCAGGTGCTGTTTCAGTGAACATGTCCTGGGTTAGGTGATGATCACCTGGTCAGTTTCCAGGTGCTGGGTCAGTGAACATGTCCTGGGTTATGTGATGATCACCTGGTCAGTTTCCAGGTACTGGGTCAGTGAACATGTCCTGGGTTAGGCGATGATCACCTGGTCAGTTTCCAGGTACTGGGTCAGTGAACATGTCCTGGGTTAGGTGATGATCACCTGGTCAGTTTCCAGGTACTGGGTCAGTGAACATGTCCTGGGTTAGGTGATGATCACCTGGTCAGTTTCCAGGTGCTGGGTCAGTGAACATGTCCTGGGTTAGGCGATGATCACCTGGTTAGTTTCCAGGTGCTGGGTCAGTGAACATGTCCTGGATTAGGTGATGATCACCTGGTTAGTTTCCAGGTACTGGGTCAGTGAACATGTCCTGGATTAGGTGATGATCACCTGGTCAGTTTCCAGGTGCTGTGTCAGTGAACATGTCCTGGATTAGGTGATGATCACCTGGTTAGTTTCCAGGTACTGTGTCAGTGAACATGTCCTGGGTTAGGTGATGATCACCTGGTCAGTTTCCAGGTACTGGGTCAGTGAACATGTCCTGGGTTAGGCGATGATCACCTGGTCAGTTTCCAGGTGCTGGGTCAGTGAACATGTCCTGGATTAGGTGATGATCACCTGGTTAGTTTCCAGGTGCTGGGTCAGTGAACATGTCCTGGGTTAGGTGATGATCACCTGGTCAGTTTCCAGGTGCTGGGTCAGTGAACATGTCCTGGGTTAGGTGATGATCACCTGGTTAGTTTCCAGGTGCTGGGTCAGTGAACATGTCCTGGATTAGGTGATGATCACCTGGTTAGTTTCCAGGTACTGGGTCAGTGAACATGTCCTGGGTTAGGTGATGATCACCTGGTGAGTTTCCAGGTACTGGGTCAGTGAACATGTCCTGGATTAGGCGATGATCACCTGGTCAGTTTCCAGGTGCTAGGTCAGTGAACATGTCCTGGATTAGGTGCTGATCACCTGGTCAGTTTCCAGGTGCTGTGTCAGTGAACATGTCCTGGGTTAGGTGATGATCACCTGGTTAGTTTCCAGGTGCTGTTTCAGTGAACATGTCCTGGGTTAGGTGATGATCACCTGGTTAGTTTCCAGGTGCTGGGTCAGTGAACATGTCCTGGGTTAGGTGATGATCACCTGGTCAGTTTCCAGGTGCTGGGTCAGTGAACATGTCCTGGGTTAGGCGATGATCACCTGGTTAGTTTCCAGGTACTGGGTCAGTGAACATGTCCTGGGCGAGGTGATGATCACCTGGTTAGTTTCCAGGTGCTGGGTCAGTGAACATGTCCTGGGTTAGGCGATGATCACCTGGTTAGTTTCCAGGTGCTGGTTCAGTGAACATGTCCTGGATTAGGCGATGATCACCTGGTCAGTTTCCAGGTGCTGTGTCAGTGAACATGTCCTGGGTTAGGTGATGATCACCTGGTTAGTTTCCAGGTGCTGTTTCAGTGAACATGTCCTGGGTTAGGTGATGATCACCTGGTCAGTTTCCAGGTGCTGGGTCAGTGAACATATCCTGGATTAGGCGATGATCACCTGGTTAGTTTCCAGGTACTGGGTCAGTGAACATGTCCTGGATTAGGTGATGATCACCTGGTCAGTTTCCAGGTACTGGGTCAGTGAACATGTCCTGGATTAGGTGATGATCACCTGGTCAGTTTCCAGGTGCTGGGTCAGTGAACATGTCCTGGGTTAGTTGATGATCACCTGGTCAGTTTCCAGTTGCTGGGTCAGTGAACATGTCCTGGGTTAGGTGATGATCACCTGGTTAGTTTCCAGGTGCTGGGTCAGTGAACATGTCCTGGGTTAGGCGATGATCACCTGGTCAGTTTCCAGGTGCTGGGTCAGTGAACATGTCCTGGGTTAGGTGATGATCACCTGGTTAGTTTCCAGGTGCTGGGTCAGTGAACATGTCCTGGGTTAGGTGATGATCACCTGGTCAGTTTCCAGGTGCTGTGTCAGTGAACATGTCCTGGGTTAGGTGATGCTCACCTGGTCAGTTTCCAGGTACAGGGTCAGTGAACATGTCCTGGGTTAGGTGATGATCACCTGATCAGTTTCCAGGTGCTGGGTCAGTGAACATGTCCTGGGTTAGGTGATGATCGCCTGGTTAGTTTCCAGGTGCTAGGTCAGTGAACATGTCCTGGGTTAGGTGATGTTCACCTGGTCAGTTTCCAGGTACTGTGTCAGTGAACATGTCCTGAATTAGTTGATGATCACCTGGTCAGTTTCCAGGTGCTGTGTCACTGAACATGTCCTGGATTAGGCGATGATCACCTGGTCAGTTTCCAGGTACTGTGTCAGTGAACATGTCCTGGGTTAGGTGATGATCACCTGGTCAGTTTCCAGGTGCTGGGTCAGTGAACATGTCCTGGGTTAGGTGATGATCACCTGGTCAGTTTCCAGGTGCTGTGTCAGTGAACATGTCCTGGGTTAGGTGATGATCACCTGGTGAGTTTCCAGGTGCTAGGTCAGTGAACATGTCCTGGATTAGGTGATGATCACCTGGTGAGTTTCCAGGTGCTAGGTCAGTGAACATGTCCTGGGTTAGGTGATGTTCACCTGGTCAGTTTCCAGGTGCTGTGTCAGTGAACATGTCCTGGGTTAGGTGATGATCACCTGGTCAGTTTCCAGGTGCTGTGTCAGTGAACATGTCCTGGGTTAGGTGATGCTCACCTGGTCAGTTTCCAGGTACAGGGTCAGTGAACATGTCCTGGGTTAGGTGATGATCACCTGATCGGTTTCCAGGTGCTGGGTCAGTGAACATGTCCTGGGTTAGGTGATGACCACCTGGTCAGTTTCCAGGTGCTAGGTCAGTGAACATGTCCTGGGTTAGGTGATGTTCACCTGGTCAGTTTCCAGGTACTGTGTCAGTGAACATGTCCTGAATTTGTTGATGATCACCTGGTCAGTTTCCAGGTGCTGTGTCACTGAACATGTCCTGGATTAGGCGATGATCACCTGGTCAGTTTCCAGGTACTGTGTCAGTGAACATGTCCTGGGTTAGGTGATGATCACCTGGTCAGTTTCCAGGTGCTGGGTCAGTGAACATGTCCTGGGTTAGGTGATGATCACCTGGTCAGTTTCCAGGTGCTGTGTCAGTGAACATGTCCTGGGTTAGGTGATGATCACCTGGTGAGTTTCCAGGTGCTAGGTCAGTGAACATGTCCTGGATTAGGTGATGATCACCTGGTGAGTTTCCAGGTGCTAGGTCAGTGAACATGTCCTGGGTTAGGTGATGTTCACCTGGTCAGTTTCCAGGTGCTGTGTCAGTGAACATGTCCTGGGTTAGGTGATGATCACCTGGTCAGTTTCCAGGTGCTGTGTCAGTGAACATGTCCTGGGTTAGGTGATGATCACCTGGTCAGTTTCCAGGTGCTGGGTCAGTGAACATGTCCTGGGTTAGGTGATGTTCACCTGGTCAGTTTCCAGGTGCTGTGTTAGTGAACATGTCCTGGGTTAGGTGATGATCACCTGGTCAGTTTCCAGGTGCTGGGTCAGTGAACATGTCCTGGGTTGGGTGATGTACACCTGGTCAGTTTCCAGGTGCTGGGTCAGTGAACATGTTCTGGGTTGGGTGATGTACACCTGGTCAGTTTCCAGGTGCTGGGTCAGTGAACATGTCCTGGGTTAGGTGATGATCACCTGGTCAGTTTCTGGAACTGTTCCAGAGTTGATGTGTTTGGTCGGTCCTCCAGTATATTCTCCAATTCATAATCAGTATATGTACTTAACTGGAAAACGTATAATTTACAATACTGCTACAATGTAATCTCCAGATCATACAGTCAAATATATATGTTGCGTGACTGGTATGTATTACTGTCAGGGAATGATCTGCCTTCTAGATGCTATAAAAATAGGAAAGGGTTGAAAGCAGGATATGTGAGACACTTCAATAGTGGTAATGGGTAATTATGGGTCATTCAATTAAACTAAAAGAACATTAGAAATAAAAGAACAGAACAGCAAACAGAGGCAGCCTTGTTCCCATGGGAATGTAGACTATGCATCTTATTTGGAATGTGATTATGAGTAAAGGAGCACTGGTGTTCTGGTTCAAGACAGGACAGGGGATGGTGTTGGGAGGAACCTCTATTTGGAATCATTGGTCCATCAAGAATGTTACATGTCTACAGTGTAAAAGATGCCTCTTTGCATTGTCACAGCTAGACTGATAACTTCAGCGGGAGGAAAAATGTGATCTCAGTGGTTATTAGACTGAAACCTGAGTAAAAGAGGGCCTTGTGAATGTCTATATCTGCAATTGTAATAAGAGGATAGTAGTTATTCAATGATTGGTCTAGTGTAATTTTGTATGTTTGTATTATTGTAAGGGTTATACAAAGAGTGTCCAAATAGACAGAAGGTGTAGAAGATTTCAAAAGGCACAAAGACAAGTGATTTCACCCACAGCTGCAGATATTTATTACCATGAATTTTACCCAAGGGAAAAACCGGGTCATATAAATGACACATTGTAAACTACTGTTCAGATACTGTGAGGTATCATATCTTACTTGTGCAGAATAAAGTTTTATCACTGCCATCAATTTGGGCCGATGTCGACTCAATGTAATTAATTAACTGTAATTAATCAAATGCAGGACTGAACCATGACAGAGGGTGCAGTCACTCTGGGTTCAGCATGAATTATTCAATAATTTAAACTTAATCACATCAGAGAACATTATTTCCAAATTTTTGAAGGAAACCTCAATGGCGGCCGTGGTACCCAGCATTCCAAGCGGGAATGAATATGCCGTACACACTCAACAGGAGGCCACCGCGCAGGCGCAAATCCAGCCGCACAGAGACACTGCGCATGCTCCAGAGACAGGCGGCCATTGCGGTGGAAGGCGGTTAAAGTCGGTGACGCACATAAGACTAATGTAGCCGGCGAGCGGGGAGGAGGCTTCAGAAGGACTTGGTGTAGCCCGCAAACGCGAATAAGAATGTCAATGTCCCGCTTTGGTAACTCAGGCTCCTTTCACCTGCGAAGAGAATCCGGGGAAGGAAAAAGAGGCGGGAAGATTCAGATCGCCGCCATTTTGCTGCTGGGGCAATAGAGCGCATGCGCAATATCCTGGTGATGTCAGTGAGTGGGCGTGGCTTCGGAATCCTCTGTGTTGAGTTGGAGCTGAAACAGCACAGGCTGGGGATGGAGGCTGGGATCTTCCTGTGCTCACTCAGCACAGGCTGGGATCTTCCTGTGCTCACTCAGCACAGGCTGGGGATGGAGGCTGGGATCTTCCTGTGCTCACTCAGCACAGGCTGGGGATGGAGGCTGGGATCTTCCTGTGCTCACTCAGCACAGGCTGGGGAAGGAGGCTGGGATCTTCCTGTGCTCACTCAGCACAGGCTGGGGATGGAGGCTGGGATCTTCCTGTGCTCACTCAGCACAGGCTGGGGATGGAGGCTGGGATCTTCCTGTGCTCACTCAGCACAGGCTGGGGATGGAGGCTGGGATCTTCCTGTGCTCACTCAGAACAGGCTGGGGATGGAGGCTGGGATCTTCCTGTGCTCACTCAGCACAGGCTGGGGATGGAGGCTGGGATCTTCCTGTGCTCACTCAGCACAGGCTGGGGATGGAGGCTGGGATCTTCCTGTGCTCACTCAGCACAGGCTGGGGATGGAGGCTGGGATCTTCCTGTGCTCACTCAGCGCAGGCTGGGGATGGAGGCTGGGATCTTCCTGTGCTCACTCAGCGCAGGCTGGGGATGGAGGCTGGGATCTTCCTGTGCTCACTCAGCGCAGGCTGGGGATGGAGGCTGGGATCTTCCTGTGCTCACTCAGCGCAGGCTGGGGATGGAGGCTGGGATCTTCCTGTGCTCACTCAGCGCAGGCTGGGGATGGAGGCTGGGATCTTCCTGTGCTCACTCAGCACAGGCTGGGGATGGAGGCTGGGATCTCCCTGTGCTCACTCAGCACAGGCTGGGGATGGAGGCTGGGATCTCCCTGTGCTCACTCAGCACAGGCTGGGGATGGAGGCTGGGATCTCCCTGTGCTCACTCAGCACAGGCTGGGGATGGAGGCTGGGATCTTCCTGTGCTCACTCAGCACAGGCTGGGGATGGAGGCTGGGATCTCCCTGTGCTCACTCAGCACAGGCTGGGGATGGAGGCTGGGATCTTCCTGTGCTCACTCAGCACAGGCTGGGGATGGAGGCTGGGATCTCCCTGTGCTCACTCAGCACAGGCTGGGGATGGAGGCTGGGATCTTCCTGTGCTCAGCACAGGCTGGGGATGGAGGCTGGGATCTTCCTGTGCTCACTCAGCACAGGCTGGGGATGGAGGCTGGGATCTTCCTGTGCTCACTCAGCACAGGCTGGGGATGGAGGCTGGGATCTTCCTGTGCTCACTCAGCACAGGCTGGGGATGGAGGCTGGGATCTTCCTGTGCTCACTCAGCACAGGCTGGGGATGGAGGCTGGGATCTTCCTGTGCTCACTCAGCACAGGCTGGGGATGGAGGCTGGGATCTTCCTGTGCTCACTCAGCGCAGGCTGGGGATGGAGGCTGGGATCTTCCTGTGCTCACTCAGCGCAGGCTGGGGATGGAGGCTGGGATCTTCCTGTGCTCACTCAGCGCAGGCTGGGGATGGAGGCTGGGATCTTCCTGTGCTAACTCAGCGCAGGCTGGGATCTTCCTGTGCTCACTCAGCACAGGCTGGGGATGGAGGCTGGGATCTTCCTGTGCTCACTCAGCGCAGGCTGGGGATGGAGGCTGGGATCTTCCTGTGCTCACTCAGCGCAGGCTGTGATCTTCCTGTGCTCACTCAGCACAGGCTGGGGATGGAGGCTGGGATCTTCCTGTGCTCACTCAGCGCAGGCTGGGGATGGAGGCTGGGTTCTTCCTGTGCTCACTCAGCGCAGGCTGGGGATGGAGGCTGGGATCTTCCTGTGCTCGTTGGGTGGGGCTCAGTGCCAGACTGGTTGAGAACAGCTCACTCATCAGAGGCTGTGGATGGAGTCTGGGATCTCCCTGTGCTCTGTATTGGGCTCAGTACTGTACTGTGTGTTTAACCCTCATTGTGTTGTTCTAATTGCTGCCTCTCTCTCTCTCTCTCTTGCAGTGGGTCTGGGAGTTCCTGACTGATCACAATGTCCTGATCCTTTCCACACATCACACACACTCAAGTTGGATGAGCCGCTGGTGGTGATGCAGGAGATGGAGAACTCCAGCCTTCCATCCACTCCACAGTGAGGTAAGATCACACACTGATAATAACTCGTACAACAGGGTGTGAACACAGCAGAAGCTGGGAATGGGGCCTGGGATCTTCCTGTGCTCTGAAAATGGGAATCAGTAACACATTATGTGAGAACAGCTAAATCAGCACAGGCTGGGGATGGAGGCTGGGATCTTCCTGTGCTCACTCAGCACAGGCTGGGGATGGAGGCTGGGATCTTCCTGTGCTCACTCAGCACAGGCTGTGGATGGAGTCTGGGATCTCCCTGTGCTCTGTATTGGGCTCAGTACTGTACTGTGCGTTTAACCCTCATTGTGTTGTTCTAATTGCTGCCTCTCTCTCTCTCTCTCTTGCAGTGGGTCTGGGAGTTCCTGACTGATCACAATGTCCTGATCCTTTCCACACATCACACACACTCAAGTTGGATGAGCCGCTGGTGGTGATGCAGGAGATGGAGAACTCCAGCCTTCCATCCACTCCACAGTGAGGTAAGATCACACACTGATAATAACTCGGACAACAGGGTATTAACACAGCAGAAGCTGGGAATGGAGCCTGGGATCTTCCTGTGCTATGAGAATGGGAATCAGTAACACATTATGTGAGAACAGCTAAATCAGCACAGGCTGGGGATGGAGGCTGTGATCTCCCCGTGCTCACTGTCCCCACTCACTGACCCCACTCACTATCCACACTCACTGTCCCCACTCACTGTCCGCACTCACTGTCCCCACTCACTGACTCCACTCACTGTCCCCACTCACTGACCCCACTCACTGACCCCACTCACTGACCCCACTCACTGTCCGCACTCACTGTCCGCACTCACTGTCCGCACTCACTGTCCGCACTCACTGTCCCCACTCACTGTCCCCACTCACTGACTCCACTCACTGTCCCCACTCACTGTCCCCACTCACTGTCCCCACTCACTGTCCGCACTCACTGTCCGCACTCACTGTCCGCACTCACTGTCCGCACTCACTGACCCCACTCACTGTCCCCACTCACTGTCCCCACTCACTGTCCCCACTCACTGTCCCCAATCACTGTCCCCAATCACTGTCCCCAATCACTGTCCGCACTCACTGTCCGCACTCACTGTCCGCACTCACTGTCCGCACTCACTGTCCCCAATCACTGTCCCCAATCACTGTCCCCACTCACTGTCCCCACTCACTGTCCCCAATCACTGTCCCCACTCACTGTCCGCACTCACTGTCCCCAATTACTGTCCCCAATCACTGACCGTACTCACTGTCCGCACTCACTGTCCGCACTCACTGTCCCCAATCACTGTCCCCAATCACTGTCCCCACTCACTGTCCCCACTCACTGTCCCCACTCACTGTCCCCACTCACTGTCCCCAATCACTGTCCCCACTCACTGTCCGCACTCACTGTCCCCAATTACTGTCCCCAATCACTGTCCGCACTCACTGTCCCCACTCACTGTCCCCAATCACTGTCCCCACTCATTGTCCGCACTCACTGTCCCCAATTGCTGTCCCCAATCACTGTCCGCACTCACTGTCCGCACTCACTGTCCGCACTCACTGTCCCCAATCACTGTCCCCACTCACTGTCCCCACTCACTGTCCCCACTCACTGTCCCCACTCACTGTCCCCGCTCACTGTCCCCGCTCTCCGTCCCCGCTCTCCGTCCCCGCTCTCCGTCCCCGCTCTCCGTCCCCGCTCTCCGTCCCCAGTCTCCGTCCCCAGTCTCCGTCCCCACTCTCCGTCCCCAGTCTCCGTCCCCACTCTCCGTCCCCACTCTCCGTCCCCACTCACCGTCCCCACTCTCCGTCCCCACTCTCCGTCCCCACTCTCCGTCCCCACTCCCCGTCCCCTCTCCCCGTCCCCTCTCGCCGTCCCCTCTCGCCGTCCCCACTCCCCGTCCCCACTCCCCGTCCCCACTCCCCGTCCCCACTCCCCGTCCCCACTCCCCGTCCCCTCTCGCCGTCCCCTCTCTCCGTCCCCTCTCTCCGTCCCCTCTCGCCGTCCCCTCTCGCCGTCCCCTCTCGCCGTCCCCTATCGCCGTCCCCTCTCGCCGTCCCCACTCCCCGTCCCCACTCCCCGTCCCCACTCCCCGTCCCCACTCCCCGTCCCCACTCCCCGTCCCCTCTGGCCGTCCCCTCTGGCCGTCCCCACTCCCTGTCCACACTCCCCGTCCGAACTCCCCGTCAAACTCCCCGTCCCCTCTCGCCGTCCCCTCTCGCCGTCCCCTCTCGCCGTCCCCGCTCCCCGTCCCCGCTCCCCGTCCCCGCTCCCCGTCCCCGGTCTCCGACCCCACTCTCCGTCCCCACTCTCCGTCCCCACTCTCCGTCCCCACTCTCCGTCCCCACTCTCCGACCCCACTCTCCGACCCCACTCTCCGACCCCACTCTCCGACCCCTCTCACTGCAGTCACTCACCATCCCCACTCTCCGTCCCCGCTCCCCGCCCCCGCTCCCCTCCCCCGCTCCCCGTCCCCGCCTCCCGTCCCAGCTCCCCGCCTCCCGTCCCCGCTCCCCGATCCCCCTCCCCGTCCCCCGCCTCCCGCCCCCGTCTCCCGCCCCCGCTCCCCGTCCCCACACCGCGTCCCCACACCCCGTCCCCACACCCCGTCCCCACACCCCGTCCCCACTCCCCGTCCCCACACCCCGTCCCCACACCCCGTCCCCACTCCCCGTCCCCACTCCCCGTCCCCTCTCACCGTCCCCACTCCCCGTCCCCTCTCACCGTCCCCACTCCCCGTCCCCTCTCCCCGTCCCATCTCCCCGATCCCCCTCCCCGTCCCCCGCCTCCCGCCCCCGTCTCCCGCCCCCGCTCCCCGTCCCCACACCGCGTCCCCACACCCCGTCCCCACACCCCGTCCCCACACCCCGTCCCCACACCCCGTCCCCACACCCCGTCCCCACTCCCCGTCCCCACACCCCGTCCCCACACCCCGTCCCCACACCCCGTCCCCACACCCCGTCCCCACACCCCGTCCCCACACCCCGTCCCCACTCCCCGTCCCCACTCTCCGTCCCCACACCCCGTCCCCATTCCAGATCCCCACTCCCCGTCCCCACTCCCCGTCCCCACTCCCCATCCCCACTCCCCGTCCCCTCTCACCGTCCCCACTCCCCGTCCCCTCTCACCGTCCCCACTCCCCGTCCCCTCTCCCCGTCCCCACTCTCCGACCCCACTCTCCGTCCCCGCTCCCCGTCCCCACTCACTGTAGCCACTCTCCGTCCCCGCTCCCCGTCCCCACTCACTGTAGCCACTCTCCGTCCCCGCTCTCCGTCCCCGCTCTCCGTCCCCACTCTCCGTCCCCACTCTCCGTCCCCACTCACCGTCCCCACTCACTGTAGCCACTCTCCGTCCCCGCTCCCCGTTCCCACTCACTGTAGCCACTCTCCGTCCCCACTCTCCGTCCCCACTCTCCGTCCCCACTCTCCGTCCCCACTCCTCGTCCCCACTCCCCGTCCCCACACTCCGTCCCCACTCTCCGTCCCCAGTCTCCGTCCCCGCTCACCGTCCCCGCTCTCCGTCCCCGCTCTCCGTCCCCACTCTCCGTCCCCTCTCCCCGTCCCCTCTCCCCGTCCCCACTCCCCGTCCCCACTCCCCGTCCCCACTCCCCGTCCCCTCTCGCCGTCCCCTCTCGCCGTCCCCTCTCCCCGTCCCATCTCCCCGTCCCCTCTCCCCGTCCCCTCTCCCCGTCCCCACTCCCCGTCCCCACTCCCCGTCCCCACTCCCCGTCCCCACTCCCCGTCCCCTCTCCCCGTCTCCACTCCCCGTCCCCACTCCCCGTCCCCACTCCCCGTCCCCACTCCCCGTCCCCACTCACCGCCCCCACTCTCCGCCCCCACTCTCCGTCCCCGTTCTCCGTCCCGACTCACTTTAGCCACTCTCCGTCCCCACTCTCCGTCCCCACTCTCCGTCCCCACTCTCCGTCCCCACTCTCCGTCCCCACTCTCCGACCCCACTCTCCGACCCCACTCTACGACCCCACTCAACGCCCCCGCTCCCCGCTTCCCGCTCCCCGCCCCCGCCCCCCGTCCCCGCCTCCCTCCCCCGTCTCCCGCCCCCGCTCCCCGTCCCCACACACCGTCCCCATTCCAGCTCCCCACTCCCCGTCCCCACTCCCCGTCCCCACTCCCCGTCCCCACTCCCCGTCCCCACTCTCCGTCCCCGCTCTCCGTCCCCGCTCTCCGTCCCCACTCTCCGTCCCCACTCTCCGTCCCCACACTCCGACCCCACTCCCCGTCCCCACTCTCCGTCCCCGCTCTCCGTCCCCGCTCTCCGTCCCCACTCTCCATCCCCACTCTCCGTCCCCACTCTCCGACCCCACTCCCCGTCCCCACTCTCCGTCCCCACTCTCCGTCCCCGCTCTCCGTCCCCGCTCTCCGTCCCCACTCTCCGTCCCCACTCTCCGTCCCCGCTCTCCGTCCCCACTCACCGTCCCCACTCTCCGTCCCCGCACTCCGTCCCCGCTCTCCGTCCCCGCTCTCCGTCCCCGCTCTCCGTCCCCGCTCCCCGTCCCCACTCTCCGACCCCTCTCTCCGTCCCCGCTCCCTGTCCCCACTCTCCGTCCCCACTCTCCGTCCCCGCTCTCCGTCCCCACTCTCCGTCCCCACTCTCCGTCCCCACTCACCGTCCCCACTCTCCGTCCCCGCACTCCGTCCCCGCTCTCCGTCCCCGCTCTCCGTCCCCGCTCTCCGTCCCCGCTCCCCGTCCCCACTCTCCGACCCCTCTCTCCGTCCCCGCTCCCCGTCCCCACTCACTGTAGCCACTCTCCGTCCCCGCTCCCCGTCCCCACTCACTGTAGCCACTCTCCGTCCCCGCTCTCCGTCCCCACTCTCCGTCCCCACTCCCCGTCCCCTCTCACCGTCCCCACTCCCCGTCCCCTCTCCCCGTCCCATCTCCCCGATCCCCCTCCCCGTCCCCCGCCTCCCGCCCCCGTCTCCCGCCCCCGCTCCCCGTCCCCACTCTCCGTCCCCACTCACCGTCCCCACTCACTGTAGCCACTCTCCGTCCCCGCTCCCCGTTCCCACTCACTGTAGCCACTCTCCGTCCCCGCTCTCCATCCCCACTCTCCGTCCCCACTCTCCGTCCCCGCTCTCCGTCCCCGCTCTCCGTCCCCACTCACCGTCCCCACTCTCCGTCCCCGCACTCCGTCCCCGCTCTCCGTCCCCGCTCTCCGTCCCCGCTCTCCGTCCCCGCTCCCCGTCCCCACTCTCCGACCCCACTCTCCGTCCCCGCTCCCCGTCCCCACTCACTGTAGCCACTCTCCGTCCCCGCTCCCCGTCCCCACTCACTGCAGCCACTCTCCGTCCCCGCTCTCCGTCCCCACTCTCCGTCCCCACTCTCCGTCCCCACTCACCGTCCCCACTCACTGTAGCCACTCTCCGTCCCCACTCTCCATCCCCACTCTCCGTCCCCACTCTCCGACCCCACTCCCCGTCCCCACTCTCCGTCCCCACTCTCCGTCCCCGCTCTCCGTCCCCGCTCTCCGTCCCCACTCTCCGTCCCCACTCTCCGTCCCCGCTCTCCGTCCCCACTCACCGTCCCCACTCTCCGTCCCCGCACTCCGTCCCCGCTCTCCGTCCCCGCTCTCCGTCCCCGCTCTCCGTCCCCGCTCCCCGTCCCCACTCTCCGACCCCTCTCTCCGTCCCCGCTCCCCGTCCCCACTCTCCGTCCCCACTCTCCGTCCCCGCTCTCCGTCCCCACTCTCCGTCCCCACTCTCCGTCCCCGCTCTCCGTCCCCACTCACCGTCCCCACTCTCCGTCCCCGCACTCCGTCCCCGCTCTCCGTCCCCGCTCTCCGTCCCCGCTCTCCGTCCCCGCTCCCCGTCCCCACTCTCCGACCCCTCTCTCCGTCCCCGCTCCCCGTCCCCACTCACTGTAGCCACTCTCCGTCCCCGCTCCCCGTCCCCACTCACTGTAGCCACTCTCCGTCCCCGCTCTCCGTCCCCGCTCTCCGTCCCCACTCTCCGTCCCCACTCTCCGTCCCCACTCACCGTCCCCACTCACTGTAGCCACTCTCCGTCCCCGCTCCCCGTTCCCACTCACTGTAGCCACTCTCCGTCCCCGCTCTCCATCCCCACTCTCCGTCCCCACTCTCCGTCCCCGCTCTCCGTCCCCGCTCTCCGTCCCCACTCACCGTCCCCACTCTCCGTCCCCGCACTCCGTCCCCGCTCTCCGTCCCCGCTCTCCGTCCCCGCTCCCCGTCCCCGCTCCCCGTCCCCACTCTCCGACCCCACTCTCCGTCCCCGCTCCCCGTCCCCACTCACTGTAGCCACTCTCCGTCCCCGCTCCCCGTCCCCACTCACTGCAGCCACTCTCCGTCCCCGCTCTCCGTCCCCACTCTCCGTCCCCACTCTCCGTCCCCACTCTCCGTCCCCACTCACCGTCCCCACTCACTGTAGCCACTCTCCATCCCCGCTCCCCGTTCCCACTCACTGTAGCCACTCTCCGTCCCCACTCTCCGTCCCCACACTCCGTCCCCACTCTCCGTCCCCAGTCTCCGTCCCCGCTCACCGTCCCCGCTCTCCGTCCCCGCTCTCCGTCCCCACTCTCCGTCCCCGCTCTCCGTCCCCGCTCTCCGTCCCCGCTCTCCGTCCCCGCTCTCCGTCCCCGCTCACCGTCCCCGCTCTCCGTCCCCGCTCTCCGTCCCCGCTCTCCGTCCCCGCTCTCCGTCCCCACTCTCCGTCCCCACTCACCGTCCCCACTCTCCGTCCCCACTCACCGTCCCCACTCTCCGTCACCACTCTCCGTCCCCACTCACCGTCCCCACTCTCCGTCCCCACTCACCGTCCCCACTCTCCGTCCCCACTCACCGTCCCCACTCTCCGTCCCCACTCACCGTCCCCACTCTCCGTCCCCACTCACCGTCCCCACTCTCCGTCCCCACTCTCCGTCCCCACTCTCCGTCCCCACTCACCGTCCCCACTCTCCGTCCCCACTCACCGTCCCCACTCTCCGTCCCCACTCACCGTCCCCACTCACCGTCCCCACTCTCCGTCCCCACTCACTGTCCCCACTCACCGTCCCCACTCTCCGTCCCCACTCTCCGTCCCCACTCTCCGTCCCCACTCTCCGTCCCCACTCACCGTCCCCACTCACCGTCCCCACTCACCGTCCCCACTCTCCGTCCCCACTCTCCGTCCCCACTCTCCGTCCCCACTCACCGTCCCCACTCTCCGTCCCCACTCTCCGTCCCCACTCTCCGTCCCCACTCTCCGTCCCCACTCACCGTCCCCACTCACCGTCCCCACTCTCCGTCCCCACTCTCCGTCCCCACTCACCGTCCCCACTCTCCGTCCCCACTCTCCGCCCCCACTCCCCGTCCCCGCCTCCCGTCCCAGCTCCCCGCCTCCCGTCCCCGCTCCCCGATCCCCCTCCCCGTCCCCCGCCTCCCGCCCCCGTCTCCCGCCCCCGCTCCCCGTCCCCACACCCCGTCCCCACACTCCGTCCCCACTCTCCGTCCCCACTCTCCGTCCCCACTCACCGTCCCCACTCTCCATCCCCGCTCACCGTCCCCGCTCACCGTCCTCGCTCTCCGTCCCCGCTCTCGGTCCCCGCTCTCGGTCCCCGCTCTCCGTCCCCGCTCTCCGTCCCCACTCTCCGTCCCCACTCTCCGTCCCCACTCACCGTCCCAACTCTCCGTCCCCACTCTCCGTCCCCACTCACCGTCCCCACTCTCCATCCCCGCTCACCGTCCCCGCTCACCGTCCTCGCTCTCCGTCCCCGCTCTCCGTCCCCGCTCTCGGTCCCTGCTCTCCGTCCCCGCTCTCCGTCCCCACTCTCCGTCCCCACTCCCCGTCCCCACTCTCCGTCCCCGCTCTCCGTCCCCGCTCTCCGTCCCCACTCTCCGTCCCCACTCACCGTCCCCGCTCTCCGTCCCCGCTCTCCGTCCCCACTCTCGGTCCCCGCTCTCGGTCCCCACTCTCCGTCCCCACTCCCCGTCCCCACTCTCCGTCCCCGCTCTCCGTCCCCACTCTCCGTCCCCACTCACCGTCCCCGCTCTCCGTCCCCGCTCTCCGTCCCCACTCTCGGTCCCCGCTCTCGGTCCCCGCTCTCCGTCCCCGCTCTCGGTCCCCACTCTCCGTCCCCACTCACCGTCCCCACTCACCGTCCCCACTCACCGTCCCCGCTCTCCGTCCCCGCTCTCCGTCCCCGCTCTCGGTCCCCACTCTCCGTCCCCACTCACCGTCCCCGCTCTCCGTCCCCGCTCTCGGTCCCCGCTCTCCGTCCCCGCTCTCGGTCCCCACTCTCGGTCCCCACTCTCCGTCCCCGCACTCGGTCCCCGCTCTCCGTCCCCGCTCTCGGTCCCCACTCTCCGTCCCCACTCACCGTCCCCACTCACCGTCCCCGCTCACCGTCCTCGCTCTCGGTCCCCGCTCTCGGTCCCCGCTCTCCGTCCCCGCTCTCGGTCCCCACTCTCCATCCCCACTCACCGTCCCCACTCACCGTCCCCGCTCTCCGTCCCCACTCTCCGTCCCCACTCTCCGTCCCCACTCTCCGTCCCAACTCTCCGTCCCCACTCACCGTCCCCACTCTCCGTCCCCGCTCTCCGTCCCCGCTCTCCGTCCCCGCTCTCCGTCCCCGCTCCCCGTCCCCACTCTCCGTCCCAACTCTCCGTCCCCACTCCCCGTCCCCACTCTCCGTCCCAACTCTCCGTCCCCGCACTCCGTCCCCGCTCACCGTCCCCACTCTCCGTCACCACTCACCGTCCCCACTCTCCGTCCCAACTCTCCGTCCCCACTCCCCGTCCCCACTCCCCGTCCCCACTCACCGTCCCCACTCACCGTCCCCGCTCTCCGTCCCCACTCCCCGTCCCCACTCTCCGTCCCCGCTCTCCGTCCCCGCTCACCGTCCCCGCTCTCCGTCCCCGCTCACCGTCCCCACTCTCCGTCCCTGCTCTCCGTCCCCTCTCTCCGTCCCCGCTCTCCGTCCCCGCTCTCCGTCCCCACTCTCCGTCCCCGCTCTCCGTCCCCGCTCTCCGTCCCCACTCTCCGTCCCCACTCTCCGTCCCCGCTCACCGTCCCCGCTCTCCGTCCCCACTCTCCGTCCCCACTCACCGTCCCCACTCTCCGTCCCCACTCTCCGTCCCAACTCACCGTCCCCACTCTCCGTCCCCACTCTCCGTCCCCACTCCCCGTCCCCTCTCCCCGTCCCCTCTGGCCTTCCCCTCTGGCCGTCCCCTCTGGCCTTCCCCTCTGGCCGTCCCCTCTGGCCGTCCCCGTCCCCGCTCCCCGGTCCCCGCTCCCCGCTCCCCTCCCCCGCTCCCCGCCCCCGCTCCCCGCCCCCGCTCCCCGCCCCCGCCCCCGCTCCCCGTCCCCACTCACCTTCCCCACTCTCCGTCCCCACTCTCCGTCCGCGCTCTCCGTCCCCGCTCTCCGTCCCCGCTCTCCGTCCCCGCTCTCCGTCCCCGCTCTCCGTCCCCGCTCTCCGTCCCCACTCTCCGTCCCCACTCTCCGTCCCCGCTCTCCGTCCCCGCTCCCCGTCCCCACTCTCCGTCCCCAGTCTCCGTCCCCACTCCCCGCGCCCACTCACCGTCCCCGCTCTCCGTCCGCGCTCCCCGTCCCCACTCACCGTCCCCGCTCTCCGTCCCCGCTCCCCGTCCCCACTCACCGTCCCCGCTCTCCGTCCCCACTCTCCGTCCCCACTCTCCGTCCCCACTCTCCGTCCCCACTCACCTTCCCCTGTCACCGTCCCCACCCTCCTTCCCCGCTCTCCGTCCCCGCTCTCCGTCCCCGCTCTCCGTCCCCGGTCACCGTCCCCACTCTCCGTCCCCGCTCTCCGTCCCCACTCCCCGTCCCCACTCTCCGTCCCCACTCTCCGTCCCCACTCACCGTCGCCACTCACCATCCCCACTCTCCGTCCCCGCTCTCCGTCCCCACTCCCCGTCCCCACTCTCCGTCCCCGCTCTCCGTCCCCACTCTCCGTCCCCACTCACCGTCCCCACTCTCCGTCCCCACTCTCCGTCCCCACTCCCCGTCCCCACTCTCCGTCCCCACTCTCCGTCCCCACTCACCGTCGCCACTCACCATCCCCACTCTCCGTCCCCGCTCTCCGTCCCCACTCCCCGTCCCCACTCTCCGTCCCCGCTCTCCGTCCCCACTCTCCGTCCCCACTCACCGTCCCCACTCTCCGTCCCCACTCTCCGTCCCCGCTCACTGTCCCCACTCACCGTCCCCACTCTCCGTCCCCACTCTCCGTCCCCGCTCACCGTCCCCGCTCCCCGTCCCCACTCTCCGTCCCCACTCCCCGTCCCCTCTCTCCGTCCCCGCTCACCGTCCCCGCTCACCGTCCCCACTCTCCGTCCCCACTCTCCGTCCCCGCTCTCCGTCCCCACTCTCCGTCCCCGCTCCCCGTCCCCACTCTCCGTCCCCACTCACCGTCCCCGCTCACCGTCCCCACTCACCGTCCCAACTCTCCGTCCCCACTCTCCGTCCCCGCTCCCCGTCCCCACTCTCCGTCCCCGCTCTCCGTCCCCACTCTCCGTCCCCGCTCACCGTCCCCACTCTCCGTCCCCACTCTCCGTCCCCGCTCACCGTCCCCTCTCACCGTCCCCACTCTCCGTCCCCGCTCACCGTCCCCGTTCCCCGTCCCCACTCTCCGTCCCCACTCTCCGTCCCCGCTCTCCGTCCCCGCTCACCGTCCCCACTCCCCGTCCCCACTCACCGTCCCCTCTCTCCGTCCCCACTCTCCATCCCCGCTCTCCGTCCCCACTCTCCGTCCCCGCTCCCCGTCCCCACTCTCCGTCCCCACTCACCGTCCCCACTCACCATCCCAACTCTCCGTCCCCACTCTCCGTCCCCGCTCACCGTCCCCGCTCACCGTCCCCGCTCACCGTCCCCACTCACCGTCCCAACTCTCCGTCCCCACTCTCCGTCCCCACTCTCCGTCCCCACTCTCCGTCCCCACTCTCCGTCCCCGCTCTCCGTCCCCACTCTCCGTCCCCGCTCTCCGTCCCCTCTCTCCGTCCCCACTCTCCGTCCCCGCTCTCCGTCCCCGCTCTCCGTCCCCGCTCTCCGTCCCCGCTCTCCGTCCCCGCTCTCCGTCCCCGCTCTCCGTCCCCGCTCTCCGTCCCCGCTCCCCGTCCCCACTCTCCGTCCCCAGTCTCCGTCCCCGCTCACCGTCCCCACTCTCCGTCCCCGCTCTCCGTCCCCGCTCTCCGTCCCCGCTCTCCGTCCCCGCTCTCCGTCCCCGCTCTCCGTCCCCACTCCCCGTCCCCACTCTCCGTCCCCGCTCTCCGTCCCCACTCTCCGTCCCCACTCTCCGTCCCCGCTCTCCGTCCCCACTCTCCGTCCCGCTCTCCGTCCCCACTCCCCGTCCCCACTCTCCGTCCCCACTCACAGTCCCCACTCTCCGTCCCCGCTCTCCGTCCCCACTCTCCGTCCCCGCTCTCCGTCCCCACTCTCCGTCCCCGCTCCCCGTCCCCACTCACCGTCCCCGCTCTCCGTCCCCACTCTCCGTCCCCACTCCCACTCCCCACTCTCCGTCCCCACTCTCCGTCCCCGCTCTCCGTCCCCGCTCTCCGTCCCCACTCTCCGTCCCCGCTCTCCGTCCCCGCTCTCCGTCCCCACTCCCCGTCCCCACTCTCCGTCCCCAATCCCCGTCCCCACTCTCCGTCCCCGCTCCCCGTCCCCACTCACCGTCCCCGCTCTCCGTCCCCACTCTCCGTCCCCACTCTCCGTCCCCACTCCCACTCCCCACTCTCCGTCCCCACTCTCCGTCCCCGCTCTCCGTTCCCGCTCTCCGTCCCCGCTCCCCGTCCCCACTCCCCGTCCCCACTCCCCGTCCCCACTCTCCGTCCCCACTCTCCGTCCCCACTCACATTCCCCGGTCACCGTCCCCACTCCCCGTCCCCACTCTCCGTCCCCACTCTCCGTCCCCGCTCTCCGTCCCCGGTCACCGTCCCCACTCTCGGTCCCCAGTCTCCGTCCCCACTCCCCGTCCCCACTCTCCGTCCCCACTCTCCGTCCCCGCTCTCCATCCCCGCTCTCCGTCCCCACTCCCCGTCCCCACTCTCCGTCCCCACTCCCCGTCCCCACTCACCGTCCCCGCTCTCCGTCCCCGCTCCCCGTCTACACTCTCCGTCCCCACTCACCGTCCCCACTCTCCGTCCCCGCTCTCCGTCCCCACTCTCCGTCCCCGGTCACCGTCCCCACTCCCCGTCTCCACTCTCCGTCCCCGCTCTCCGTCCCCACTCACCGTCCCCACTCTCCGTCCCCGCTCTCCGTCCCCACTCTCCGTCCCCGGTCACCGTCCCCACTCCCCGTCTCCACTCTCCGTCCCCACTCAACGTCCCCACTCTCCGTCCCCACTCCCCGTCCCCACTCACCGTCCCCACTCTCCGTCCCCACTCTCCGTCCCCACTCTCCATCCCCACTCCCCGTCCCCACTCACCGTCCCCACTCTCCGTCCCCACTCTCCGTCCCCACTCTCCGTCCCCACTCTCCGTCCCCGCTCACCGTCCCCACTCACCGTCCCCCCTCACCGTCCCCACTCTCCGTCCCCACTCTCCGTCCCCACTCACCGTCCCCCCTCACCGTCCCCACTCTCCGTCCCCACTCTCCGTCCCCGCTCTCCGTCCCCACTCTCCGTCCCCACTCTCCGTCCCCACTCCCCGTCCCCACTCTCCGTCCCCACTCACCGTCCCCACTCCCCGTCCCCACTCCCCGTCCTCACTCTCCGTCCCCACTCTCCGTCCCCACTCTCCGTCCCCACTCTCCGTCCCCACTCCCCGTCCCCACTCTCCGTCCCCACTCTCCGTCCTCACTCTCCGTCCCCCCTCCCCGTCCCCACTCCCCGTCCCCACTCTCCGTCCCCACTCTCCGTCCCCGCTCTCCGTCCCCACTCCCCGTCCCCGCTCTCCGTCCCCGCTCTCCGTCCCCACTCTCCGTCCCCACTCTCCGTCCCCACTCCCCGTCCCCACTCTCCGTCCCCACTCTCCGTCCCAACTCTCCGTCCCCACTCACCGTCCCCACTCACCGTCCCCACTCACCGTCCCCGCTCTCCGTCCCCGCTCTCCGTCCCCGCTCTCCGTCCCCACTCCCCGTCCCCACTCTCCGTCCCAACTCTCCGTCCCCACTCCCCGTCCCCACTCTCCGTCCCAACTCTCCGTCACCGCACTCCGTCCCCGCTCACCGTCCCCACTCTCCGTCCCCACTCACCGTCCCCACTCTCCGTCCCAACTCTCCGTCCCCACTCCCCGTCCCCACTCCCCGTCCCCACTCACCGTCCCCACTCACCGTCCCCGCTCTCCGTCCCCACTCCCCGTCCCCACTCTCCGTCCCCGCTCTCCGTCCCCACTCCCCGTCCCCACTCTCCGTCCCCGCTCTCCGTCCCCGCTCACCGTCCCCACTCTCCGTCCCCACTCTCCGTCCCCGCTCTCCGTCCCCACTCTCCGTCCCCGCTCTCCGTCCCCGCTCTCCGTCCCCACTCTCCGTCCCCACTCTCCGTCCCCGCTCTCCGTCACCACTCACCGTCCCCACTCTCCGTCCCAACTCTCCGTCCCCACTCCCCGTCCCCACTCCCCGTCCCAACTCTCCGTCACCGCACTCCGTCCCCGCTCACCGTCCCCACTCTCCGTCCCCACTCACCGTCCCCACTCTCCGTCCCAACTCTCCGTCCCCACTCCCCGTCCCCACTCCCCGTCCCCACTCACCGTCCCCACTCACCGTACCCGCTCTCCGTCCCCACTCCCCGTCCCCACTCTCCGTCCCCGCTCTCCGTCCCCACTCCCCGTCCCCACTCTCCGTCCCCGCTCTCCGTCCCCGCTCACCGTCCCCACTCTCCGTCCCCACTCTCCGTCCCCGCTCTCCGTCCCCACTCTCCGTCCCCGCTCTCCGTCCCCGCTCTCCGTCCCCACTCTCCGTCCCCACTCTCCGTCCCCGCTCTCCGTCACCACTCACCGTCCCCACTCTCCGTCCCAACTCTCCGTCCCCACTCCCCGTCCCCACTCCCCGTCCCCACTCACCGTCCCCACTCTCCGTCCCCGCTCTCCGTCCCCACTCTCCGTCCCCGCTCTCCGTCCCCGCTCTCCGTCCCCACTCTCCGTCCCCACTCTCCGTCCCCGCTCTCCGTCCCCGCTCTCCGTCCCCACTCTCCGTCCCCACTCTCCGTCCCCGCTCACCGTCACCGCTCTCCGTCCCCACTCTCCGTCCCCACTCACCGTCCCCACTCTCCGTCCCCACTCTCCGTCCCCACTCTCCGTCCCAACTCACCGTCCCCACTCTCCGTCCCCACTCTCCGTCCCCACTCCCCGTCCCCTCTCCCCGTCCCCTCTGGCCTTCCCCTCTGGCCTTCCCCTCTGGCCGTCCCCTCTGGCCGTCCCCTCTGGCCGTCCCCGTCCCCGCTCCCCGGTCCCCGCTCCCCGCTCCCCTCCCCCGCTCCCCGCCCCCGCTCCCCGCCCCCGCCCCCGCTCCCCGTCCCCACTCACCTTCCCCACTCTCCGTCCCCACTCTCCGTCCGCGCTCTCCGTCCCCGCTCTCCGTCCCCGCTCTCCGTCCCCGCTCTCCGTCCCCGCTCTCCGTCCCCACTCTCCGTCCCCACTCTCCGTCCCCGCTCCCCGTCCCCACTCTCCGTCCCCAGTCTCCGTCCCCACTCCCCGCGCCCACTCACCGTCCCCGCTCTCCGTCCCCGCTCCCCGTCCCCACTCACAGTCCCCGCTCTCCGTCCCCGCTCCCCGTCCCCACTCACCGTCCCCGCTCTCCGTCCCCACTCTCCGTCCCCACTCTCCGTCCCCACTCACCTTCCCCTGTCACCGTCCCCACCCTCCGTCCCCGCTCTCCGTCCCCGCTCTCCGTCCCCGCTCTCCGTCCCCGGTCACCGTCCCCACTCTCCGTCCCCGCTCTCCGTCCCCACTCCCCGTCCCCACTCTCCGTCCCCACTCTCCGTCCCCACTCACCGTCGCCACTCACCATCCCCACTCTCCGTCCCCGCTCCCCGTCCCCACTCCCCGTCCCCACTCTCCGTCCCCGCTCTCCGTCCCCACTCTCCGTCCCCACTCACCGTCCCCACTCTCCGTCCCCACTCTCCGTCCCCGCTCACCGTCCCCACTTACCGTCCCCACTCTCCGTCCCCACTCTCCGTCCCCGCTCACCGTCCCCGCTCCCCGTCCCCACTCTCCGTCCCCACTCTCCGTCCCCACTCTCCGTCCCCGCTCCCCGTCCCCACTCTCCGTCCCCACTCACCGTCCCCACTCACCGTCCCAACTCTCCGTCCCCACTCTCCGTCCCCGCTCACCGTCCCCGCTCACCGTCCCCGCTCACCGTCCCCACTCACCGTCCCAACTCTCCGTCCCCACTCTCCGTCCCCACTCTCCGTCCCCACTCTCCGTCCCCTCTCTCCGTCCCCGCTCTCCGTCCCCTCTCTCCGTCCCCGCTCTCCGTCCCCTCTCTCCGTCCCCGCTCTCCGTCCCCGCTCTCCGTCCCCGCTCTCCGTCCCCGCTCTCCGTCCCCGCTCTCCGTCCCCACTCTCCGTCCCCGCTCTCCGTCCCCGCTCTCCGTCCCCGCTCTCCGTCCCCGCTCACCGTCCCCGCTCTCCGTCCCCACTCTCCGTCCCCACTCTCTGTCCCCGCTCCCCGTCCCCACTCTCCGTCCCCAGTCTCCGTCCCCGCTCACCGTCCCCACTCCCCGTCCCCGCTCTCCGTCCCCGCTCTCCGTCCCCGCTCTCCGTCCCCGCTCTCCGTCCCCGCTCTCCGTCCCCACTCCCCGTCCCCACTCTCCGACCCCGCTCTCCGTCCCCACTCTCCGTCCCCGCTCTCCGTCCCCACTCTCCGTCCCCGCTCTCCGTCCCCACTCCCCGTCCCCACTCTCCGTCCCCGCTCCCCGTCCCCACTCACCGTCCCCGCTCTCCGTCCCCACTCTCCGTCCCCACTCCCACTCCCCACTCTCCGTCCCCACTCTCCGTCCCCGCTCTCCGTCCCCGCTCTCCGTCCCCACTCTCCGTCCCCGCTCTTCGTCCCCGCTCTCCGTCCCCACTCCCCGTCCCCACTCTCCGTCCCCACTCCCCGTCCCCACTCTCCGTCCCCGCTCCCCGTCCCCACTCACCGTCCCCGCTCTCCGTCCCCACTCTCCGTCCCCACTCCCACTCCCCACTCTCCGTCCCCACTCTCCATCCCCGCTCTCCGTCCCCGCTCTCCGTCCCCACTCTCCGTCCCCGCTCTCCGTCCCCGCTCTCCGTCCCCGCTCCCCGTCCCCGCTCCCCGTCCCCACTCCCCGTCCCCACTCTCCGTCCCCACTCTCCGTCCCCACTCACCTTCCCCGTTCACCGTCCCCACTCCCCGTCCCCACTCTCCGTCCCCACTCTCCGTCCCCGCTTTCCGTCCCCGGTCACCGTCCCCACTCTCGGTCCCCAGTCTCCGTCCCCACTCCCCGTCCCCACTCTCCGTCCCCACTCTCCGTCCCCGCTCTCCGTCCCCGCTCTCCGTCCCCACTCCCCGTCCCCACTCTCCGTCCCCACTCCCCTTCCCCACTCACCGTCCCCGCTCTCCGTCCCCGCTCCCCGTCTACACTCTCCGTCCCCACTCACCGTCCCCACTCTCCGTCCCCGCTCTCCGTCCCCACTCTCCGTCCCCGGTCACCGTCCCCACTCCCCGTCTCCACTCTCCGTCCCCGCTCTCCGTCCCCACTCACCGTCCCCACTCTCCGTCCCCGCTCTCCGTCCCCACTCTCCGTCCCCGGTCACCGTCCCCACTCCCCGTCTCCACTCTCCGTCCCCACTCAACGTCCCCACTCTCCGTCCCCACTCCCCGTCCCCACTCACGGTCCCCACTCACCGTCCCCACTCTCCGTCCCCACTCTCCATCCCCACTCCCCGTCCCCACTCACCGTCCCCACTCTCCGTCCCCACTCTCCGTCCCCACTCTCCGTCCCCGCTCACCGTCCCCACTCTCCATCCCCACACTCCGTCCCCGCTCCCCGTCCCCACTCACCGTCCCCACTCCCCGTCCCCGCTCTCCGTCCCCGCTCTCCGTCCCCGCTCTCCGTCCCCGCTCTCCGTCCCCACTCTCCGTCCCCAATCTCCGTCCCCGCTCTCCGTCCCCGCTCTCCGTCCCCACTCCCCGTCCCCACTCTCCGTCCCCGATCTCCGTCCCCACTCTCCGTCCCCACTCTCCGTCCCCGCTCTCCGTCCCCACTCTCCGTCCCCGCTCTCCGTCCCCACTCCCCTTCCCCACTCTCCGTCCCCGCTCCCCGTCCCCACTCACCGTCCCCGCTCTCCGTCCCCACTCTCCGTCCCCACTCCCACTCCCCACTCTCCGTCCCCACTCTCCGTCCCCGCTCTCCGTCCCCGCTCTCCGTCCCCACTCTCCGTCCCCGCTCTCCGTCCCCGCTCTCCGTCCCCACTCTCCGTCCCCGCTCTCCGTCCCCGCTCTCCGTCCCCGCTCTCCGTCCCCACTCCCCGTCCCCACTCTCCGTCCCCACTCCCCATCCCCACTCTCCGTCCCCGCTCCCCGTCCCCACTCACAGTCCCCACTCTCCGTCCGCACTCTCCGTCCCCGCTCTCCGTCCCCGCTCTCCGTCCCCGCTCTCCGTCCCCACTCTCCGTCCCCGCTCTCCGTCCCCGCTCTCCGTCCCCGCTCCCCGTCCCCACTCCCCGTCCCCACTCTCCGTCCCCACTCTCCGTCCCCACTCACCTTCCCCGGTCACCGTCCCCACTCCCCGTCCCCACTCTCCGTCCCCACTCTCCGTCCCCGCTCTCCGTCCCCGGTCACCGTCCCCACTCTCGGTCCCCAGTCTCCGTCCCCACTCCCCGTCCCCACTCTCCGTCCCCACTCTCCGTCCCCGCTCTCCGTCCCCACTCCCCGTCCCCACTCTCCGTCCCCACTCCCCGTCCCCACTCACCGTCCCCGCTCTCCGTCCCCGCTCCCCGTCTACACTCTCCGTCCCCACTCACCGTCCCCACTCACCGTCCCCACTCTCCGTCCCCGCTCTCCGTCCCCGCTCTCCGTCCCCACTCTCCGTCCCCGGTCACCGTCCCCACTCCCCGTCTCCACTCTCCGTCCCCTCTCTCCGTCCCCACTCACCGTCCCCACTCTCCGTCCCCGCTCTCCGTCCCCACTCTCCGTCCCCGGTCACCGTCCCCACTCCCCGTCTCCACTCTCCGTCCCCACTCACCGTCCCCACTCTCCGTCCCCACTCCCCGTCCCCACTCACCGTCCCCACTCACCGTCCCCACTCTCCGTCCCCACTCTCCGTCCCCACTCTCCGTCCCCACTCCCCGTCCCCACTCACCGTCCCCACTCTCCGTCCCCAATCTCCGTCCCCACTCTCCGTCCCCACTCTCCGTCCCCACTCTCCGTCCCCGCTCACCGTCCCCACTCTCCGTCCCCACTCTCCGTCCCCACACTCCGTCCCCGCTCCCCGTCCCCACTCACCGTCCCCCCTCACCGTCCCCACTCTCCGTCCCCACTCTCCGTCCCCACTCACCGTCCCCCCTCACCGTCCCCACTCTCCGTCCC
Source organism: Heterodontus francisci (assembly GCF_036365525.1). Lineage (NCBI taxonomy): Eukaryota > Metazoa > Chordata > Chondrichthyes > Heterodontiformes > Heterodontidae > Heterodontus > Heterodontus francisci. Next base: position 129,482 of record NW_027141995.1, on the reverse strand, counting down.
CGCTCTCCGTCCCCACTCTCCGTCCCCACTCCCCGTCCCCACTCTCCGTCCCCACTCACCGTCCCCGCTCACCGTCCCCACTCCCCGTCCCCACTCACCGTCCCCGCTCTCCGTCCCCTCTCTCCGTCCCCGCTCACCGTCCCCACTCCCCGTCCCCACTCTCCGTCCCCACTCTCCGTCCCCACTCTCCGTCCCCACTCACCGTCCCCCCTCACCGTCCCCACTCTCCGTCCCCACTCTCCGTCCCCGCTCTCCGTCCCCACTCTCCGTCCCCACTCTCCGTCCCCACTCCCCGTCCCCACTCTCCGTCCCCACTCACCGTCCCCACTCCCCGTCCCCACTCCCCGTCCTCACTCTCCGTCCCCACTCTCCGTCCCCACTCTCCGTCCCCACTCTCCGTCCCCACTCCCCGTCCCCACTCTCCGTCCCCACTCTCCGTCCTCACTCTCCGTCCCCCCTCCCCGTCCCCACTCCCCGTCCCCACTCTCCGTCCCCACTCTCCGTCCCCGCTCTCCGTCCCCACTCCCCGTCCCCGCTCTCCGTCCCCGCTCTCCGTCCCCACTCTCCGTCCCCACTCTCCGTCCCCACTCCCCGTCCCCACTCTCCGTCCCCACTCTCCGTCCCAACTCTCCGTCCCCACTCACCGTCCCCACTCACCGTCCCCACTCACCGTCCCCGCTCTCCGTCCCCGCTCTCCGTCCCCGCTCTCCGTCCCCACTCCCCGTCCCCACTCTCCGTCCCAACTCTCCGTCCCCACTCCCCGTCCCCACTCTCCGTCCCAACTCTCCGTCACCGCACTCCGTCCCCGCTCACCGTCCCCACTCTCCGTCCCCACTCACCGTCCCCACTCTCCGTCCCAACTCTCCGTCCCCACTCCCCGTCCCCACTCCCCGTCCCCACTCACCGTCCCCACTCACCGTCCCCGCTCTCCGTCCCCACTCCCCGTCCCCACTCTCCGTCCCCGCTCTCCGTCCCCACTCCCCGTCCCCACTCTCCGTCCCCGCTCTCCGTCCCCGCTCACCGTCCCCACTCTCCGTCCCCACTCTCCGTCCCCGCTCTCCGTCCCCACTCTCCGTCCCCGCTCTCCGTCCCCGCTCTCCGTCCCCACTCTCCGTCCCCACTCTCCGTCCCCGCTCTCCGTCACCACTCACCGTCCCCACTCTCCGTCCCAACTCTCCGTCCCCACTCCCCGTCCCCACTCCCCGTCCCAACTCTCCGTCACCGCACTCCGTCCCCGCTCACCGTCCCCACTCTCCGTCCCCACTCACCGTCCCCACTCTCCGTCCCAACTCTCCGTCCCCACTCCCCGTCCCCACTCCCCGTCCCCACTCACCGTCCCCACTCACCGTACCCGCTCTCCGTCCCCACTCCCCGTCCCCACTCTCCGTCCCCGCTCTCCGTCCCCACTCCCCGTCCCCACTCTCCGTCCCCGCTCTCCGTCCCCGCTCACCGTCCCCACTCTCCGTCCCCACTCTCCGTCCCCGCTCTCCGTCCCCACTCTCCGTCCCCGCTCTCCGTCCCCGCTCTCCGTCCCCACTCTCCGTCCCCACTCTCCGTCCCCGCTCTCCGTCACCACTCACCGTCCCCACTCTCCGTCCCAACTCTCCGTCCCCACTCCCCGTCCCCACTCCCCGTCCCCACTCACCGTCCCCACTCTCCGTCCCCGCTCTCCGTCCCCACTCTCCGTCCCCGCTCTCCGTCCCCGCTCTCCGTCCCCACTCTCCGTCCCCACTCTCCGTCCCCGCTCTCCGTCCCCGCTCTCCGTCCCCACTCTCCGTCCCCACTCTCCGTCCCCGCTCACCGTCACCGCTCTCCGTCCCCACTCTCCGTCCCCACTCACCGTCCCCACTCTCCGTCCCCACTCTCCGTCCCAACTCACCGTCCCCACTCTCCGTCCCCACTCTCCGTCCCCACTCCCCGTCCCCTCTCCCCGTCCCCTCTGGCCTTCCCCTCTGGCCTTCCCCTCTGGCCGTCCCCTCTGGCCGTCCCCTCTGGCCGTCCCCGTCCCCGCTCCCCGGTCCCCGCTCCCCGCTCCCCTCCCCCGCTCCCCGCCCCCGCTCCCCGCCCCCGCCCCCGCTCCCCGTCCCCACTCACCTTCCCCACTCTCCGTCCCCACTCTCCGTCCGCGCTCTCCGTCCCCGCTCTCCGTCCCCGCTCTCCGTCCCCGCTCTCCGTCCCCGCTCTCCGTCCCCACTCTCCGTCCCCACTCTCCGTCCCCGCTCCCCGTCCCCACTCTCCGTCCCCAGTCTCCGTCCCCACTCCCCGCGCCCACTCACCGTCCCCGCTCTCCGTCCCCGCTCCCCGTCCCCACTCACAGTCCCCGCTCTCCGTCCCCGCTCCCCGTCCCCACTCACCGTCCCCGCTCTCCGTCCCCACTCTCCGTCCCCACTCTCCGTCCCCACTCACCTTCCCCTGTCACCGTCCCCACCCTCCGTCCCCGCTCTCCGTCCCCGCTCTCCGTCCCCGCTCTCCGTCCCCGGTCACCGTCCCCACTCTCCGTCCCCGCTCTCCGTCCCCACTCCCCGTCCCCACTCTCCGTCCCCACTCTCCGTCCCCACTCACCGTCGCCACTCACCATCCCCACTCTCCGTCCCCGCTCCCCGTCCCCACTCCCCGTCCCCACTCTCCGTCCCCGCTCTCCGTCCCCACTCTCCGTCCCCACTCACCGTCCCCACTCTCCGTCCCCACTCTCCGTCCCCGCTCACCGTCCCCACTTACCGTCCCCACTCTCCGTCCCCACTCTCCGTCCCCGCTCACCGTCCCCGCTCCCCGTCCCCACTCTCCGTCCCCACTCTCCGTCCCCACTCTCCGTCCCCGCTCACCGTCCCCACTCCCCGTCCCCACTCACCGTCCCCACTCTCCGTCCCCACTCTCCGTCCCCGCTCTCCGTCCCCACTCTCCGTCCCCGCTCCCCGTCCCCTCTCTCCGTCCCCACTCACCGTCCCCGCTCACCGTCCCCACTCTCCGTCCCCACTCTCCGTCCCCGCTCTCCGTCCCCACTCTCCGTCCCCGCTCCCCGTCCCCACTCTCCGTCCCCACTCACCGTCCCCGCTCACCGTCCCCACTCACCGTCCCCACTCCCCGTCCCCACTCTCCGTCCCCGCTCTCCGTCCCCACTCTCCGTCCCCGCTCACCGTCCCCACTCTCCGTCCCCACTCTCCGTCCCCGCTCACCGTCCCCTCTCACCGTCCCCACTCTCCGTCCCCGCTCACCGTCCCCGCTCCCCGTCCCCACTCTCCGTCCCCACTCTCCGTCCCCGCTCTCCGTCCCCGCTCACCGTCCCCACTCCCCGTCCCCACTCACCATCCCCACTCTCCGTCCCCGCTCCCCGTCCCCACTCTCCGTCCCCACTCACCGTCCCCACTCACCGTCCCAACTCTCCGTCCCCACTCTCCGTCCCCGCTCACCGTCCCCGCTCACCGTCCCCGCTCACCGTCCCCACTCACCGTCCCAACTCTCCGTCCCCACTCTCCGTCCCCACTCTCCGTCCCCACTCTCCGTCCCCTCTCTCCGTCCCCGCTCTCCGTCCCCGCTCTCCGTCCCCTCTCTCCGTCCCCGCTCTCCGTCCCCGCTCTCCGTCCCCGCTCTCCGTCCCCGCTCTCCGTCCCCGCTCTCCGTCCCCACTCTCCGTCCCCGCTCTCCGTCCCCGCTCTCCGTCCCCGCTCTCCGTCCCCGCTCACCGTCCCCGCTCTCCGTCCCCACTCTCCGTCCCCACTCTCTGTCCCCGCTCCCCGTCCCCACTCTCCGTCCCCAGTCTCCGTCCCCGCTCACCGTCCCCACTCCCCGTCCCCGCTCTCCGTCCCCGCTCTCCGTCCCCGCTCTCCGTCCCCGCTCTCCGTCCCCGCTCTCCGTCCCCACTCCCCGTCCCCACTCTCCGACCCCGCTCTCCGTCCCCACTCTCCGTCCCCGCTCTCCGTCCCCACTCTCCGTCCCCGCTCTCCGTCCCCACTCCCCGTCCCCACTCTCCGTCCCCGCTCCCCGTCCCCACTCACCGTCCCCGCTCTCCGTCCCCACTCTCCGTCCCCACTCCCACTCCCCACTCTCCGTCCCCACTCTCCGTCCCCGCTCTCCGTCCCCGCTCTCCGTCCCCACTCTCCGTCCCCGCTCTTCGTCCCCGCTCTCCGTCCCCACTCCCCGTCCCCACTCTCCGTCCCCACTCCCCGTCCCCACTCTCCGTCCCCGCTCCCCGTCCCCACTCACCGTCCCCGCTCTCCGTCCCCACTCTCCGTCCCCACTCCCACTCCCCACTCTCCGTCCCCACTCTCCGTCCCCGCTCTCCGTCCCCGCTCTCCGTCCCCACTCTCCGTCCCCGCTCTCCGTCCCCGCTCTCCGTCCCCGCTCCCCGTCCCCGCTCCCCGTCCCCACTCCCCGTCCCCACTCTCCGTCCCCACTCTCCGTCCCCACTCACCTTCCCCGTTCACCGTCCCCACTCCCCGTCCCCACTCTCCGTCCCCACTCTCCGTCCCCGCTTTCCGTCCCCGGTCACCGTCCCCACTCTCGGTCCCCAGTCTCCGTCCCCACTCCCCGTCCCCACTCTCCGTCCCCACTCTCCGTCCCCGCTCTCCGTCCCCGCTCTCCGTCCCCACTCCCCGTCCCCACTCTCCGTCCCCACTCCCCTTCCCCACTCACCGTCCCCGCTCTCCGTCCCCGCTCCCCGTCTACACTCTCCGTCCCCACTCACCGTCCCCACTCTCCGTCCCCGCTCTCCGTCCCCACTCTCCGTCCCCGGTCACCGTCCCCACTCCCCGTCTCCACTCTCCGTCCCCGCTCTCCGTCCCCACTCACCGTCCCCACTCTCCGTCCCCGCTCTCCGTCCCCACTCTCCGTCCCCGGTCACCGTCCCCACTCCCCGTCTCCACTCTCCGTCCCCACTCAACGTCCCCACTCTCCGTCCCCACTCCCCGTCCCCACTCACGGTCCCCACTCACCGTCCCCACTCTCCGTCCCCACTCTCCATCCCCACTCCCCGTCCCCACTCACCGTCCCCACTCTCCGTCCCCACTCTCCGTCCCCACTCTCCGTCCCCGCTCACCGTCCCCACTCTCCATCCCCACACTCCGTCCCCGCTCCCCGTCCCCACTCACCGTCCCCACTCCCCGTCCCCGCTCTCCGTCCCCGCTCTCCGTCCCCGCTCTCCGTCCCCGCTCTCCGTCCCCACTCTCCGTCCCCAATCTCCGTCCCCGCTCTCCGTCCCCGCTCCCCGTCCCCACTCCCCGTCCCCACTCTCCGTCCCCGATCTCCGTCCCCACTCTCCGTCCCCACTCTCCGTCCCCGCTCTCCGTCCCCACTCTCCGTCCCCGCTCTCCGTCCCCACTCCCCTTCCCCACTCTCCGTCCCCGCTCCCCGTCCCCACTCACCGTCCCCGCTCTCCGTCCCCACTCTCCGTCCCCACTCCCACTCCCCACTCTCCGTCCCCACTCTCCGTCCCCGCTCTCCGTCCCCGCTCTCCGTCCCCACTCTCCGTCCCCGCTCTCCGTCCCCGCTCTCCGTCCCCACTCTCCGTCCCCGCTCTCCGTCCCCGCTCTCCGTCCCCGCTCTCCGTCCCCACTCCCCGTCCCCACTCTCCGTCCCCACTCCCCATCCCCACTCTCCGTCCCCGCTCCCCGTCCCCACTCACAGTCCCCACTCTCCGTCCGCACTCTCCGTCCCCGCTCTCCGTCCCCGCTCTCCGTCCCCGCTCTCCGTCCCCACTCTCCGTCCCCGCTCTCCGTCCCCGCTCTCCGTCCCCGCTCCCCGTCCCCACTCCCCGTCCCCACTCTCCGTCCCCACTCTCCGTCCCCACTCACCTTCCCCGGTCACCGTCCCCACTCCCCGTCCCCACTCTCCGTCCCCACTCTCCGTCCCCGCTCTCCGTCCCCGGTCACCGTCCCCACTCTCGGTCCCCAGTCTCCGTCCCCACTCCCCGTCCCCACTCTCCGTCCCCACTCTCCGTCCCCGCTCTCCGTCCCCACTCCCCGTCCCCACTCTCCGTCCCCACTCCCCGTCCCCACTCACCGTCCCCGCTCTCCGTCCCCGCTCCCCGTCTACACTCTCCGTCCCCACTCACCGTCCCCACTCACCGTCCCCACTCTCCGTCCCCGCTCTCCGTCCCCGCTCTCCGTCCCCACTCTCCGTCCCCGGTCACCGTCCCCACTCCCCGTCTCCACTCTCCGTCCCCTCTCTCCGTCCCCACTCACCGTCCCCACTCTCCGTCCCCGCTCTCCGTCCCCACTCTCCGTCCCCGGTCACCGTCCCCACTCCCCGTCTCCACTCTCCGTCCCCACTCACCGTCCCCACTCTCCGTCCCCACTCCCCGTCCCCACTCACCGTCCCCACTCACCGTCCCCACTCTCCGTCCCCACTCTCCGTCCCCACTCTCCGTCCCCACTCCCCGTCCCCACTCACCGTCCCCACTCTCCGTCCCCAATCTCCGTCCCCACTCTCCGTCCCCACTCTCCGTCCCCACTCTCCGTCCCCGCTCACCGTCCCCACTCTCCGTCCCCACTCTCCGTCCCCACACTCCGTCCCCGCTCCCCGTCCCCACTCACCGTCCCCCCTCACCGTCCCCACTCTCCGTCCCCACTCTCCGTCCCCACTCACCGTCCCCCCTCACCGTCCCCACTCTCCGTCCCCGCTCTCCGTCCCCACTCTCCGTCCCCACTCCCCGTCCCCACTCTCCGTCCCCACTCTCCGTCCCCACTCACCGTCCCCACTCCCCGTCCCCACTCCCCGTCCTCACTCTCCGTCCCCACTCTCCGTCCCCACTCTCCGTCCGCACTCTCCGTCCCCACTCCCCGTCCCCACTCCCCGTCCCCACTCTCCGTCCCCACTCTCCGTCCCCCCTCCCCGTCCCCACTCCCCGTCCCCACTCCCCGTCCCCACTCTCCGTCCCCGCTCCCCGTCCCCGCTCTCCGTCCCCGCTCTCCGTCCCCACTCTCCGTCCCCACTCTCCGTCCCCACTCTCCGTCCCCACTCCCCGTCCCCACTCTCCGTCCCCACTCCCCGTCCCCACTCCCCGTCCCCACTCTCCGTCCCCACTCTCCGTCCCCACTCCCCGTCCCCACTCTCCGTCCCCGCTCTCCGTCCCCACTCTCCGTCCCCGCTCCCCGTCCCCGCTCACCGTCCCCACTCTCCGTCCCCACTCCCCGTCCCCACTCTCCGTCCCCACTCCCCGTCCCCACTCACCGTCGCCGCTCACCGTCCCCGCTCTCCGTCCCCGCTCCTCGTCCCCGCTCTCCGTCCCCGCTCTCCGTACCCACTCTCCGTCCCCACTCTCCGTCCCCGCTCACCGTCCCCACTCCCCGTCCCCACTCACCGTCCCCGCTCTCCGTCCCCTCTCTCCGTCCCCGCTCACCGTCCCCACTCCCCGTCCCCACTCTCCGTCCCCACTCTCCGTCCCCACTCTCCGTCCCCACTCTCCGTCCCCGCTCTCCGCCCCCGCTCCCCGTCCCCGCTCTCCGTCCCCGCTCACCGTCCCCACTCACCGTCCCCGCTCCCCGTCCCCGCTCTCCGTCCCCGCTCTCCGTCCCCGCTCTCCGTCCCCGCTCTCCGTCCCCGCTCTCCGTCCCCGCTCTCCGTCCCCACTCTCCGTCCCCACTCTCCGTCCCCGCTCTCCGTCCCCGCTCTCCGTCCCCGCTCTCCGTCCCCGCTCTCCGTCCCCGCTCTCCGTCCCCGCTTTCCGTCCCCGCTCTCCGTCCCCGCTCTCCGTCCCCACACTCCGTCCCCACTCTCCGTCCCCACTCCCCGTCCCCACTCTCCGTCCCCAGTCTACGTCCCCACTCCCCGTCCCCACTCCCCGTCCCCACTCTCCGTCCCCACTCTCCGTCCCCCCTCCCCGTCCCCACTCCCCGTCCCCACTCTCCGTCCCCACTCTCCGTCCCCACTCCCCGTCCCCGCTCTCCGTCCCCGCTCTCCGTCCCCACTCTCCGTCCCCACTCTCCGTCCCCACTCTCCGTCCCCACTCTCCGTCCCCACTCCCCGTCCCCACTCTCCGTCCCCACTCTCCGTCCCCACTCCCCGTCCCCACTCTCCGTCCCCGCTCTCCGTCCCCACTCTCCGTCCCCGCTCCCCGTCCCCGCTCACCGTCCCCGCTCTCCGTCCCCACTCCCCGTCCCCGCTCTCCGTCCCCGCTCTCCGTCCCCGCTCTCCGTCCCCGCTCCCCGTCCCCGCTCACCGTCCCCACTCACCGTCCCCACTCTCCGTCCCCACTCCCCGTCCCCACTCCCCGTCCCCACTCACCGTCCCCACTCTCCGTCCCCACTCCCCGTCCCCGCTCCCCGTCCCCACTCTCCGTCCCCACTCTCCGTCCCCACTCCCCGTCCCCACTCTCCGTCCCCGCTCTCCGTCCCCGCTCCCCGTCCCCGCTCACCGTCCCCACTCTCCGTCCCCGCTCTCCGTCCCCACTCTCCGTCCCCACTCACCGTCCCCACTCTCCGTCCCCACTCACCGTCCTCGCTCTCCGTCCCCACTCACCGTCCCCACTCACCGTCGCCACTCACCGTCCCCACTCACCGTCCCCAGTCACCGTCCCCACTCTCCGTCCCCCCTCTCCGTCCCCGCTCACCGTCCCCGCTCTCCGTCCCCACTCTCCGTCCCCGCTCCCCGTCCCCGCTCTCCGTCCCCACTCTCCGTCCCCACTCTCCGTCCCCACTCTCCGTCCCCACTCACCGTCGCCACTCACCATCCCCACTCTCCGTCCCCGCTCCCCGTCCCCGCTCTCCGTCCCCACTCTCCGTCCCCACTCTCCGTCCCCACTCTCCGTCCCCGCTCACCGTCCCCACTCCCCGTCCCCACTCTCCGTCCCCGCTCTCCGTCCCCACTCCCCGTCCCCACTCTCCGTCCCCACTCCCCGTCCCCACTCACCGTCGCCACTCACCGTCCCCACTCTCCGTCCCCGCTCCCCGTCCCCGCTCTCCGTCCCCGCTCTCCGTCCCCACTCTCCGTCCCCACTCTCCGTCCCCGCTCACCGTCCCCACTCCCCGTCCCCGCTCACCGTCCCCGCTCTCCGTCCCCTCTCTCCGTCCCCGCTCACCGTCCCCACTCCCCGTCCCCACTCTCCGTCCCCACTCTCCGTCCCCACTCTCCGTCCCCACTCTCCGTCCCCGCTCTCCGCCCCCGCTCCCCGTCCCCGCTCTCCGTCCCCGCTCACCGTCCCCACTCACCGTCCCCGCTCCCCGTCCCCGCTCTCCGTCCCCGCTCTCCGTCCCCGCTCTCCGTCCCCGCTCTCCGTCCCCGCTCTCCGTCCCCGCTCTCCGTCCCCGCTCTCCGTCCCCGCTCTCCGTCCCCGCTCTCCGTCCCCACACTCCGTCCCCACTCTCCGTCCCCACTCCCCGTCCCCACTCTCCGTCCCCAGTCTCCGTCCCCACTCTCCGTCCCCACTCTCCGTCCCCGCTCCCCGTCCCCGCTCTCCGTCCCCACTCTCCGTCCCCACTCTCCGTCCCCGCTCACCGTCCCCGCTCCCCGTCCCCGCTCTCCATCCCCACTCTCCGTCCCCACTCACCGTCGCCACTCACCGTCCCCACTCTCCGTCCCCGCTCCCCGTCCCCGCTCTCCGTCCCCGCTCTCCGTCCCCGCTCACCGTCCCCTCTCTCCGTCCCCACTCTCCGTCCCCACTCTCCGTCCCCGCTCACCGTCCCCGCTCTCCGTCCCCGCTCTCCGTCCCCGCTCTCCGTCCCCGCTCTCCGTCCCCTCTCTCCGTCCCCGCTCTCCGTCCCCACTCTCCGTCCCCGCTCTCCGTCCCCGCTCTCCGTCCCCGCTCTCCGTCCCCGCTCTCCGTCCCCAGTCTCCGTCCCCGCTCTCCGTCCCCGCTCTCCGTCCCCAGTCTCCGTCCCCACTCCCCGTCCCCACTCTCCGTCCCCACTCCCCGTCCCCACTCTCCGTCCCCGCTCTCCGTCCCCGCTCCCCGTCCCCACTCTCCGTCCCCACTCTCCGTCCCCACTCTCCGTCCCCACTCACCTTCCCCGGTCACCGTCCCCACTCTCCGTCCCCGCTCTCCGTCCCCGCTCTCCGTCCCCACTCCCCGTCCCCACTCTCCGTCCCCACTCCCCGTCCCCACTCCCCGTCCCCACTCCCCGTCCCCACTCTCCGTTCCCACTCACCGTCCCCACTCTCCGTCCCCGCTCTCCGTCCCCGCTCCCCGTCCCCGCTCTCCGTCCCCACTCTCCGTCCCCACTCTCCGTCCCCACTCTCCGTCCCCACTCACCTTCCCCGGTCACCGTCCCCACTCTCCGTCCCCGCTCTCCGTCCCCACTCTCCGTCCCCACTCTCCGTCCCCACTCTCCGTCCCCGCTCTCCGTCCCCACTCACCGTCCCCACTCTCCGTCCCCGCTCTCCGTCCCCACTCCCCGTCCCCACTCTCCGTCCCCACTCCCCGTCCCCACTCTCCGTCCCCGCTCTCCGTCCCCACTCTCCGTCCCCTCTCTCCGTCCCCACTCCCCGTCCCCACTCTCCGTCCCCACTCTCCGTCCCCGCTCCCCGTCCCCGCTCACCGTCCCCACTCTCCGTCCCCACTCCCCGTCCCCACTCTCCGTCCCCGCTCTCCGTCCCCGCTCTCCGTCCCCGCTCTCCGTCCCCACTCTCCGTCCCCACTCTCCGTCCCCACTCACCGTCCCCACTCACCGTCCCCACTCACCGTCCCCACTCTCCGTCCCCACTCCCCGTCCCCACTCCCCGTCCCCACTCACCGTCCCCACTCTCCGTCCCCACTCTCCGTCCCCACTCCCCGTCCCCACTCTCCGTCCCCGCTCCCCGTCCCCGCTCCCCGTCCCCGCTCCCCGTCCCCACACTCCGTCCCCACTCTCCGTCCCCACTCACCGTCCCCACTCTCCGTCCCCACTCACCGTCCTCACTCTCCGTCCCCACTCACCGTCCCCACTCACCGTCCCCACTCACCGTCGCCACTCACCGTCCCCACTCACCGTCCCCAGTCACCGTCCCCACTCTCCGTCCCCACTCTCCGTCCCCGCTCTCCGTCCCCGCTCTCCGTCCCCACTCTCCGTCCCCGCTCCCCGTCCCCGCTCTCCGTCCCCACTCTCCGTCCCCACTCTCCGTCCCCACTCTCCGTCCCCACTCACCGTCGCCACTCACCATCCCCACTCTCCGTCCCCGCTCCCCGTCCCCGCTCTCCGTCCCCACTCTCCGTCCCCACTCTCCGTCCCCACTCTCCGTCCCCACTCTCCGTCCCCGCTCACCGTCCCCACTCCCCGTCCCCACTCTCCGTCCCCGCTCTCCGTCCCCACTCCCCGTCCCCACTCTCCGTCCCCACTCCCCGTCCCCACTCACCATCGCCACTCACCGTCCCCACTCTCCGTCCCCGCTCCCCGTCCCCGCTCCCCGTCCCCGCTCTCCGTCCCCACTCTCCGTCCCCACTCTCCGTCCCCGCTCACCGTCCCCACTCCCCGTCCCCACTCACCGTCCCCGCTCTCCGTCCCCGCTCCCCGTCCCCACTCCCCGTCCCCACTCTCCGTCCCCACTCTCCGTCCCCACTCACCTTCCCCGGTCACCGTCCCCACTCCCCGTCCCCACTCTCCGTCCCCACTCTCCGTCCCCGCTCTCCGTCCCCGGTCACCGTCCCCACTCTCGGTCCCCAGTCTCCGTCCCCACTCCCCGTCCCCACTCTCCGTCCCCACTCTCCGTCCCCGGTCACCGTCCCCACTCCCCGTCCCCACTCTCCGTCCCCACTCCCCGTCCCCACTCACCGTCACCGCTCTCCGTCCCCGCTCCCCGTCTACACTCTCCGTCCCCGCTCACCGTCCCCACTCTCCGTCCCCGCTCTCCGTCCCCACTCTCCGTCCCCGGTCACCGTCCCCACTCCCCGTCTACACTCTCCGTCCCCGCTCTCCGTCCCCACTCACCGTCCCCACTCTCCGTCCCCGCTCTCCGTCCCCACTCTCCGTCCCCGGTTACCGTCCCCACTCCCCGTCTCCACTCTCCGTCCCCACTCACCGTCCCCACTCCCTGTCCCCAGTTACCATCCCCACTCACCGTCCCCACTCTCCGTCCCCACTCTCCGTCCCCACTCTCCGTCCCCACTCCCCGTCCCCACTCTCCGTCCCCACTCTCCGTCCCCACTCTCCGTCCCCACTCTCCGTCCCCGCTCACCGTCCCCACTCTCCGTCCCCACTCTCCGTCCCCACACTCCGTCCCCGCTCCCCGTCCCCACTCACCGTCCCCCCTCACCGTCCCCACTCTCCGTCCCCACTCTCCGTCCCCACTTACCGTCCCCCCTCACCGTCCCCACTCTCCGTCCCCACTCTCCGTCCCCGCTCTCCGTCCCCACTCTCCGTCCCCGCTCCCCGTCCGCACTCTCCGTCCCCACTCACCGTCCCCACTCCCCGTCCCCACTCCCCGTCCTCACTCTCCGTCCCCACTCTCCGTCCCCACTCTCCGTCCCCACTCTCCGTCCCCACTCTCCGTCCCCACTCTCCGTCCCCACTCCCCGTCCCCACTCTCCGTCCCCACTCTGTGTCCCCACTCCCCGTCCCCACTCTCCGTCCCCGCTCTCCGTCCCCACTCTCCGTCCCCACTCTCCGTCCCCACTCTCCGTCCCCACTCCCCGTCCCCACTCCCCGTCCCCACTCTCCGTCCCCACTCCCCGTCCCCACTCCCCGTCCCCACTCTCCATCCCCACTCTCCGTCCCCACTCCCCGTCCCCGCTCACCGTCCCCACTCTCCGTCCCCACTCTCCGTCCCCACTCACCGTCCCCACTCACCGTCCCCACTCTCCGTCCCCACTCCCCGTCCCCACTCACCGTCCCCACTCTCCGTCCCCACTCCCCGTCCCCACTCCCCGTCCCCACTCCCCGTCCCCACTCTCCGTCCCCACTCCCCGTCCCCACTCTCCGTCCCCGCTCTCCGTCCCCGCTCACCGTCCCCACTCTCCGTCCCCACTCTCCGTCCCCACTCTCCGTCCCCACTCACCGTCCTCGCTCTCCGTCCCCACTCACCGTCCCCACTCTCCGTCCCCACTCACCGTCCCCACTCTCCGTCCCCACTCTCCGTCCCCACTCTCCGTCCCCACTCTCCGTCCCCACTCTCCGTCCCCGCTCTCCGCCCCCGCTCCCCGTCCCCGCTCTCCGTCCCCGCTCACCGTCCCCAATCACCGTTCCCGCTCCCCGTCCCCGCTCTCCGTCCCCGCTCTCCGTCCCCGCTCTCCGTCCCCGCTCTCCGTCCCCGCTCTCCGTCCCCACTCTCCGTCCCCGCTCTCCGTCCCCGCTCTCCGTCCCCGCTCTCCGTCCCCGCTCTCCGTCCCCGCTCACCGTCCCCGCTCTCCGTCCCCGCTCTCCGTCCCCGCTCTCCGTCCCCACTCTCCGTCCCCACTCTCCGTCCCCACTCCCCATCCCCACTCTCCGTCCCCAGTCTCCGTCCCCACTCTCCGTCCCCGCTCTCCGTCCCCGCTCCCCGTCCCCGCTCTCCGTCCCCACTCTCCGTCCCCGCTCTCCGTCCCCGCTCCCCGTCCCCGCTCTCCGTCCCCACTCTCCGTCCCCACTCACCGTCGCCACTCACCGTCCCCACTCTCCGTCCCCGCTCCCCGTCCCCGCTCTCCGTCCCCGCTCTCCGTCCCCGCTCACCGTCCCCTCTCTCCGTCCCCACTCTCCGTCCCCGCTCACCGTCCCCGCTCTCCGTCCCCGCTCTCCGTCCCCGCTCTCCGTCCCCGCTCTCCGTCCCCTCTCTCCTTCCCCGCTCTCCGTCCCCACTCTCCGTCCCCACTCTCCGTCCCCGCTCTCCGTCCCCGCTCTCCGTCCCCGCTCTCCGTCCCCAGTCTCCGTCCCCGCTCTCCGTCCCCGCTCTCCGTCCCCAGTCTCCGTCCCCACTCCCCGTCCCCACTCTCCGTCCCCACTCCCCGTCCCCACTCTCCGTCCCCGCTCTCCGTCCCCGCTCCCCGTCCCCACTCTCCGTCCCCACTCTCCGTCCCCACTCACCTTCCCCGGTCACCGTCCCCACTCTCCGTCCCCGCTCTCCGTCCCCGCTCTCCGTCCCCACTCCCCGTCCCCACTCTCCGTCCCCACTCTCCGTCCCCACTCTCCGTCCCCACTCACCTTCCCCGGTCACCGTCCCCACTCTCCGTCCCCGCTCTCCGACCCACTCTCCGTCCCCACTCTCCGTCCCCACTCTCCGTCCCCGCTCACCGTCCCCACTCTCCGTCCCCGCTCTCCGTCCCCACTCCCCGTCCCCACTCTCCGTCCCCACTCTCCGTCCCCACTCCCCGTCCCCACTCTCCGTCCCCGCTCTCCGTCCCCACTCTCCGTCCCCGCTCTCTGTCCCCACTCCCCGTCCCCACTCCCCGTCCCCACTCCCCGTCCCCACTCTCCGTCCCCACTCTCCGTCCCCACTCCCCGTCCCCGCTCTCCGTCCCCACTCTCCGTCCCCGCTCCCCGTCCCCGCTCACCGTCCCCACTCTCCGTCCCCACTCCCCGTCCCCGCTCTCCGTCCCCGCTCTCCGTCCCCGCTCTCCGTCCCCGCTCCCCGTCCCCGCTCACCGTCCCCACTCTCCGTCCCCACTCTCCCTCCCCACTCACCGTCCCCACTCACCGTCCCCACTCTCCGTCCCCACTCCCCGTCCCCACTCCCCGTCCCCACTCACCGTCCCCACTCTCCGTCCCCACTCCCCGTCCCCACTCCCCGTCCCCACTCTCCGTCCCCACTCTCCGTCCCCACTCCCCGTCCCCGCTCTCCGTCCCCACTCTCCGTCCCCGCTCCCCGTCCCCGCTCACCGTCCCCACTCTCCGTCCCCACTCTCCGTCCCCACTCAACGTCCCCACTCTCCGTCCCCACTCACCGTCCTCGCTCTCCGTCCCCACTCACCGTCCCCACTCCCCGTCCCCCCTCACCGTCCCCACTCACCGTCCCCACTCACCGTCCCCACTCTCCGTCCCCACTCTCCGTCCCCGCTCACCGTCCCCGCTCTCCGTCCCCACTCTCCGTCCCCGCTCCCCGTCCCCGCTCTCCGTCCCCACTCTCCGTCCCCACTCTCCGTCGCCACTCTCCGTCCCCACTCTCCGTCCCCACTCACCGTCCCCACTCTCCGTCCCCGCTCCCCGTCCCCGCTCTCCGTCCCCACTCTCCGTCCCCACTCTCCGTCCCCACGCTCCGTCCCCACTCTCCGTCCCCGCTCACCGTCCCCACTCCCCGTCCCCACTCTCCGTCCCCACTCCCCGTCCCCACTCACCGTCGCCACTCACCGTCCCCACTCTCCGTCCCCGCTCCCCGTCCCCGCTCTCCGTCCCCGCTCTCCGTCCCCACTCTCCGTCCCCGCTCACCGTCCCCACTCCCCGTCCCCACTCACCGTCCCCGCTCTCCGTCCCCTCTCTCCGTCCCCGCTCACCGTCCCCACTCCCCGTCCCCACTCTCCGTCCCCACTCTCCGTCCCCACTCTCCGTCCCCACTCTCCGTCCCCGCTCTCCGCCCCCGCTCCCCGTCCCCGCTCTCCGTCCCCGCTCACCGTCCCCACTCACCGTCCCCGCTCCCCGTCCCCGCTCTCCGTCCCCGCTCTCCGTCCCCGCTCTCCTTCCCCGCTCTCCGTCCCCGCTCACCGTCGCCACTCACCGTCCCCACTCTCCGTCCCCGCTCTCCGTCCCCGCTCTCCGTCCCCGCTCTCCTTCCCCGCTCTCCGTCCCCACTCACCGTCGCCACTCACCGTCCCCACTCTCCGTCCCCGCTCCCCCTCCCCGCTCTCCGTCCCCGCTCTCCGTCCCCGCTCACCGTCCCCTCTCTCCGTCCCCACTCTCCATCCCCACTCTCCGTCCCCGCTCACCGTCCCCGCTCTCCGTCCCCGCTCTCCGTCCCCGCTCTCCGTCCCCGCTCTCCGTCCCCTCTCTCCGTCCCCGCTCTCCGTCCCCGCTCTCCGTCCCCGCTCTCCGTCCCCAGTCTCCGTCCCCGCTCTCCGTCCCCGCTCTCCGTCCCCAGTCTCCGTCCCCACTCCCCGTCCCCACTCTCCGTCCCCACTCCCCGTCCCCACTCTCCGTCCCCGCTCTCCGTCCCCGCTCCCCGTCCCCACTCTCCGTCCCCACTCTCCGTCCCCACTCTCCGTCCCCACTCTCCGTCCCCACTCACCTTCCCCGGTCACCGTCCCCGCTCTCCGTCCCCGCTCTCCGTCCCCACTCCCCGTCCCCACTCTCCGTCCCCACTCCCCGTCCCCACTCCCCGTCCCCACTCCCCGTCCCCACTCTCCATCCCCACTCACCGTCCCCACTCTCCGTCCCCGCTCTCCGTCCCCGCTCCCCGTCCCCGCTCTCCGTCCCCACTCTCCGTCCCCACTCTCCGTCCCCACTCTCCGTCCCCACTCACCTTCCCCGGTCACCGTCCCCACTCTCCGTCCCCGCTCTCCGTCCCCACTCTCCGTCCCCACTCTCCGTCCCCACTCTCCGTCCCCACTCACCGTCCCCACTCTCCGTCCCCGCTCTCCGTCCCCACTCCCCGTCCCCACTCTCCATCCCCACTCCCCGTCCCCACTCTCCGTCCCCGCTCTCCGTCCCCACTCTCCGTCCCCGCTCTCCGTCCCCACTCCCCGTCCCCACTCTCCGTCCCCACTCCCCGTCCCCACTCTCCGTCCCTGCTCTCCGTCCCCACTCTCCGTCCCCACTCTCAGTCCCCACTCACCGTCCCCACTCTCCGTCCCCGCTCTCCGTCCCCACTCCCCGTCCCCACTCTCCGTCCCCGCTCTCCGTCCCCACTCCCCGTCCCCACTCTCCGTCCCCACTCACCGTCCCCGCTCCCCGTCCCCACTCTCCGTCCCCACTCTCCGTCCCCACTCTCCATCCCCACTCACCTTCCCCGGTCACCGTCCCCACTCTCCGTCCCCACTCTCCGTCCCCACTCTCCGTCCCCACTCACCGTCCCCACTCCCCGTCCCCACTCTCCGTCCCCGCTCTCCGTCCCCACTCCCCGTCCCCACTCTCCGTCCCCGCTCTCCGTCCCCACTCCCCGTCCCCACTCCCCGTCCCCACTCTCCGTCCCCGCTCTCCGTCCACACTCCCCGTCCCCACTCCCCGTCCCCACTCCCCGTCCCCACTCTCCGTCCCCGCTCTCCGTCCCCGCTCCCCGTCCCCACTCCCCGTCCCCACTCCCCGTCCCCACTCCCCGTCCCCACTCCCCGTCCCCACTCTCCGTCCTCACTCTCCGTCCCCACTCACCTTCCCCGGTCACCGTCCCCACTCTCCGTCCCCACTCTCCGTCCCCACTCTCCGTCCCCGCTCTCCGTCCCCACTCTCCGTCACCGCTCTCCGTCCCCACTCTCCGTCCCCACTCTCCGTCCCCACTCTCCGTCCCCACTCCCCGTCCCCGGTCACCGTCCCCACTCCCCGTCCCCGCTCTCCGTCCCCGCTCTCCGTCCCCACTCTCCGTCCCCACTCTCCGTCCCCGCTCTCCGTCCCCACTCTCCGTCCCCACTCCCCGTTCCCACTCTCCGTCCCCACTCCCCGTCCCCACTCTCCGTCCCCACTCACCGTCCCCCCTCACCGTCCCCACTCTCCGTCCCCGCTCTCCGTCCCCGCTCTCCGTCCCCGCTCTCCATCCCCGGTCACCGTCCCCACTCACCGTCCCCACTCACCGTCCCCACTCTCCGTCCCCACTCTCCGTCCCCACTCTCCGTCCCCGCTCTCCGTCCCCACTCACCGTCCCCACTCTCCGTCCCCACTCTCCGTCCCCACTCTCCGTCCCCACTCTCCGTCCCCGCTCTCCGTCCCCGCACTCCATCCCCACTCACCGTCCCCACTCTCCGTCCCCACTCTCCGTCCCCACTCTCCGTCCACGCTCTCCGTCCCCACTCTCCGTCCCCACTCTCTGTCCCCACTCTCCGTCCCCGCTCTCCGTCCCTGCTCTCCGTCCCCACTCTCCGACCCCGCTCTCCGTCCCCACTCTCCATCCCCACTCTCCATCCCCACTCTCCGTCCCCGCTCTCCGCCCCCGCTCCCCGTCCCCGCTCTCCGTCCCCACTCTCTGTCTCCGCTCTCCGTCCCCACTCTCCGTCCCCGCTCTCCGTCCCCACTCTCCGTCCCCACTCTCCGTCCCCACTCTCCGTCCCCACTCTCCGACCCCGCTCTCCGTCCCCACTCTCCGTCCCCACTCTCCGTCCCCGCTCTCCGTCCCCACTCTCCGTCCCCACTCTCCGTCCCCGCTCTCCGTCCCCACTCCCCGTCCCCACTCTCCGTCCCCGGTCACCGTCCCCACTCTCCGTCCCCACTCCCCGTCCCCACTCTCCGTCCCCACTCTCCGTCCCCACTCACCGTCCCCGCTCTCTGTCCCCACTCACCGTCCCCACTCTCCGTCCCCACTCTCCGTCCCCACTCTCCGTCCCCGCTCTCCGTCCCCGCTCTCCGTCCCCACTCACCGTCCCCACTCTCCGTCCCCACTCTCCGTCCCCACTCTCCGACCCCGCTCTCCGTCCCCACTCTCCGTCCCCACTCTCCGTCCCCACTCTCCGTCCCCGCTCTCCGTCCCCGCTCACCGTCCCCGCTCACCGTCCCCGCTCCCCGTCCCCACTCTCCGTCCCCACTCTCCGTCCCCACTCTCCGTCCCCACTCTCCGTCCCCACTCACCGTCGCCACTCACCGTCCCCACTCTCCGTCCCCGCTCCCCGTCCCCGCTCTCCGTCCCCACTCTCCGTCCCCACTCTCCGTCCCCACTCTCCGTCCCCGCTCTCCGTCCCCGCTCACCGTCCCCGCTCACCGTCCCCACTCCCCGTCCCCACTCTCCGTCCCCGCTCTCCGTCCCCACTCCCCGTCCCCACTCTCCGTCCCCACTCCCCGTCCCCACTCACCGTCGCCACTCACCGTCCCCACTCTCCGTCCCCGCTCCCCGTCCCCGCTCTCCGTCCCCACTCTCCGTCCCCACTCTCCGTCCCCACTCTCCGTCCCCGCTCACCGTCCCCACTCCCCGTCCCCGCTCACCGTCCCCGCTCTCCGTCCCCACTCTCCGTCCCCGCTCACCGTCCCCACTCCCCGTCCCCACTCTCTGTCCCCACTCTCCGTCCCCACTCTCCGTCCCCGCTCTCCGTCCCCGCTCTCCGCCCCCGCTCCCCGTCCCCGCTCTCCGTCCCCACTCACCGTCCCCACTGACCGTCCCCACTCACCGTCCCCGCTCCCCGTCCCCGCTCTCCGTCCCCTCTCTCCGTCCCCGCTCCCCGTCCCCACTCTCCGTCCCCACTCCCAGTCCCCACTCTCCGTCCCCGCTCTCCGTCCCCGCTCCCCGTCCCCACTCTCCGTCCCCACTCTCCGTCCCCACTCTCCGTCCCCACTCTCCGTCCCCACTCACCTTCCCCGGTCACCGTCCCCACTCTCCGTCCCCGCTCTCCGTCCCCGCTCTCCGTCCCCACTCCCCGTCCCCACTCTCCGTCCCAACTCCCAGGTGAACAGTAGAAGTAAGGAGAATGTGTTCCCCTGATTGTTTAACATACACAGGACATGTTACCAGGTGAACAGCATAAGTGAGGAGAGTCTGTTACCCTGATGGTTAAATGCACACGGGACATGTCACCAGGTGAACAGTATAAGTGAGGAGAGTGAGTTCCCCTGATTGTTTAATATACACAGGCCATGTTACCAGGTGAACAGTATAAGTGAGGAGAGTATGTTCCCCTGATGGTTAAATACACACAGGACATGTACCAGGTGAACAGTATAAGTGAGGAGAGTGTGTTCCCCTGATTGTTTATTGCACACAGGACATGTTACCAGGTGAACAGTATAAGTGAGGAGAGTGTGTTCCCCTGATTGTTTAATATACACGGGACATGTTGCCACGTGAACAGTATAAGTGATGAGAGTGTGTTCCCATGATGGTTTAACATACACGGGAGATGTTACCAGGTGAACAGTATAAGTGAGGAGAGTGTGTTCCCCTGATTGTTTAATGCACAGTTGACATGTTACCAGGTGAACAGTATAAGTGAGGAGAGTGTTTTCCCCTGATAGTTTAATACACACGGGACATGTTACCAGGTGAACAGTTTCAGTGAGGAGAGTGTGTTCCCCTGATGGTTTAATACTGACAGGACATGTCACCAGGTGAACAGCATATGAGAGTAGATTGTGTTCCCCTTATGGTTTAATATACACAGGACATTGCACCAGGTGAAATGTATAAGTGAGGAGAGTGTGTTCCCCTGATTGTTTAATGCACATGGGACATGTTACGAGGTGAACAGTATGAGTGAGGAGAGTGTGTTCCCCTGATTGTTTAATGCACACAGGACATGTTACCAGGTGAACAGTATAAGTGAGGAGAGTGTTTTCCCCTGATGGTTTAATACACAGGGGACATGTTGCCAGGTGAACAGTAAAAGTGTGGAGAGTGTTTTCCCCTGATAGTTTAATACACACGGGATATGTTACCAGGTGAACAGTATAAGTGAGGAGAGTGTGTTCCACTGATGGTTTAATACACACGGGACATGTTACCAGGTGAACAGAAGAAGTAGGAGAGTATGTTCCCCTGATGGTTTAATAGACACGGGACATGTTACCAGGTGAACAGTATAAGTGAGGAGAGTGTGTTCCCCTTATTGTTTAATACACACAGGACATGTTACCAGGTGAACAGTGTAAGTGAGGAGAGTGTGTTCCCCTGTTGGTTTAATGGACACGGGAGATGTTACCAGGTGAACAGTATAAGTGAGGAGAGTGTGTTCCCCTGATGGTTTAATACACACGGGACATGTTACCAGGTGAACAGTATAAGTAAGGAGATTGTTTTCGCCTGATAGTTTAACACACACGGGACATGTTGCCAGGTGAACAGTATAAGTGAGGAGAGTGTGTTCCGCTGATGGTTTAATACACACGGGACATGTTACCAGGTGAACAGTAGAAGTGAGGAGAGTGTGTTCCCCTGATGGTTTAATAGACACGGGACATGTTACCAGGTGAAAAGTATAAGTGAGGAGAGTGTGTTCCCCTGATGGTTTAATACACACGGGACATGTTACCAGGTGAACAGTATAAGTGAGGAGAGTGTGTTCCCCTGATGGTTTAATAGACACGGGACATGCTACCAGGTGAACAGTATAAGTGAGGAGAGTGTGTTCCACTGATTGTTTAATACACACAGGACATGTTACCAGGTGAACAGTATAAGTGAGGAGAGTGTGTTCCCCAGATAGTTGAACACGCATGGGACATGTTACCAGATGAGCTGTATAAGTGAGGAGAGTGTCTTCCCCTGATGGTTTAATATGCACGGGACATGTTACCAGATGAACAGTATAAGTGAGGAGAGTGTGTTCCCCTGATTGTTTAATATACATGGGACATGTTACCAGGTGAACTGTATAAGTGAGGAGAGTGTGTTCCCCTGATTGTTTAATGCACACAGGACATGTTACCCGGTGAACAGTATAGGTGAGGAGAGTGTGTTCCCCTGATTGTTTAATAGACACGGGACATGTTACCAGATGAACAGTATAAGTGAGGAGAGTGTGTTCCCCTGATTGTTTAATGCACACAGGACATGTTGCCAGGTGAACAGTATAAGTGAGGAGAGTGTGTTCCCCTGATTGTTTAATGCACACAGGACATGTTACCAGGTGAACAGTATAGGTGAGGAGAGTGTGTTCCCCTGATTGTTTAATAGACATGGGACATGTTACCAGGTGAACAGTATAAGTGAGGAGAGTGTGTTCCCCTGATTGTTTAATGCACAGTTGACATGTTACCAGGTGAACAGTATAAGCGAGGAGAGTGTGTTCCCCTGATTGTTTAATAGACACGGGACATGTTACCAGGTGAACTGTATAAGTGAGGAGAGTGTGTTCCCCTGATTGTTTAATAGACACGGGACATGTTACCAGGTGAACTGTATAAGTGAGGAGAGTGTGTTCCCCTGATTGTTTAATAGACACGGGACATGTTACCAGGTGAACTGTATAAGTGAGGAGAGTGTGTTCCCCTGATTGTTTAATGCACACAGGACATGTTACCAGGTGAACAGTATAGGTGAGGAGAGTGTGTTCCCCTGATTGTTTAATAGACATGGGACATGTTACCAGGTGAACAGTATAAGTGAGGAGAGTGTGTTCCCCTGATTGTTTAATGCACAGTTGACATGTTACCAGGTGAACAGTATAAGCGAGGAGAGTGTGTTCCCCTGATTGTTTAATATACATAGGACATGTTACCAGGTGAACAGTATAAGCGAGGAGAGTGTGTTCCCCTGATTGTTTAATATACAAAGGACATGTTACCAGGTGAACAGTATATGTGAGGAGAGTGTGTTCCCCTGATTGTTTAATATACATAGGACATGTTACCAGGTGAACAGTGTAAGTGAGGAGAGTATGTTCCCCTGATGGTTAAATACACACAGGACATGTTACCAGGTGAACATTATAAGTGAGGAGAGTGTGTTCCCCTGATTGTTTAATGCACACAGGACATTTTACCAGGTGAACAGTATAAGTGAGGAGAGTGTGTTCCCCTGATTGTTTAATATACACGGGACATGTTACCAGGTGAACAATATAAGTGAGGAGAGTATGTTCCCCTGATGGTTAAATACACACAGGACATGTTACCAGGTGAACATTATAAGTGAGGAGAGTGTGTTCCCCTGATGTTTTAATATACAGGTACATGTTACCAGTTGAACAGCATAAGTGAGGAGAGTGTGTTCCCCTGATTGTTTATTGCACACAGGACATCTTACCAGGTGAACAGTATAAGTGAGGAGAGAGTGTTCCCCTGATGGTTTAATGTACACAGGACATGTTACCAGGTGAACAGTATAAGTGAGGAGAGTGTGTTCCCCTGATTGTTTAATATACACGGGACATGTTACCAGGTGAACAATATAAGTGAGGAGAGTTTGTTCCCCTGATGGTTTAATATACACGGGACATGTTACCAGTTGAACAGCATAAGTGAGGAGAGTGTGTTCCCCTGATTGTTTAATGCACACAGGACATCTTACCCGGTGAACAGTATAAGTGAGGAGAGAGTGTTCCCCTGATGGTTTAATGTACACAGGACATGTTACCAGGTGAACAGTATAAGTGAGGAGAGTGTGTTCCCCTGATTGTTTAATATACACGGGACATGTTACCAGGTGAACAGTAGAAGTGAGGAGAGTGTGTTCCCCTGATTGTTTAATATACACGGAACATGTTACCAGGTGAACAGTATAAGTGAGGAGAGTGTGTTCCCATGATGGTTTAACATACACAGGACATGTTACCAGGTGAACAGTATAAGTGAGGAGAATGTGTTGCCCTGATTGTTTAATATAAACAGCACATTTTACCAGGTGAACAGTATAAACGAGGAGAGTGTGTTCCCCTGATTGTTTATCATACACAGGACATGTTACCAGGTGAACAGTATAAGTGAGGAGAATGTGTTCCCCTGATTGTTTAATATAAACAGCACATTTTACCAGGTGAACAGTATAAACGAGGAGAGTGTGTTCCCCTGATTGTTTAACATACACAGGACATGTTACCAGGTGAACAGTATAAGTGAGGAGAATGTGTTCCCCTGATTGTTCAATATAAACGGCACATTTTACCAGGTAATCAGTATAAACGAGGAGAGTGTGTTCCCCTGATTGTTTAACATACACAGGACATGTTACCAGGTGAACAGCATAAGTGAGGAGAGTGTGTTCCCCTGATGGTTAAATGCACACGGGACATGTTACCAGGTGAACAGTTTAAGTGAGGAGAGAGTATTCCCCTGATGGTTTAATGTACACAGGACATGTTACCAGGTGAACAGTATAAGTGAGGAGAGTGTGTTCCCCTGATGGTTTAATATACACGGGACATGTTACCAGGTGAACAGTATAAGTGAGGAGAATGTGTTCCCCTGATGGTTAAATACACACGGGACATGTCACCAGGTGAACAGTATAAGTGAGGAGAGTGTGTTCCCATGATGGTTTAACATACACGGGACATGTTACCAGGTGAACAGTATAAGTAAGGAGAGTGTGTTCCCCTGATTGTTTAATATACACAGGACATGTTACCAGGTGAACAATATAAGTGCGGAGAGTTTGTTCCCCTGATGGTTTAATATACACGGGACATGTTACCATTTGAACAGCATAAGTGAGGAGAGTGTGTTCCCCTGATTGTTTAATGCACAAAGGACATGTTACCAGGTGAACAGGATAAGTGAGGAGAGAGTGTTCCCCTGATGGTTTAATGTACACAGGACAAGTTACCAGGTGAACAGTATAAGTGAGGAGAGTGTGTTACCCTGATTTTTTAATATACACGGGACATGTTACCAGGTGAACAGTAGAAGTGAGGAGAGTGTGTTCCCCTGATTGTTTAATATAAACGGCACATTTCACCAGGTGAACAGTATAAGCGAGGAGAGTGTGTTCCCCTGATTGTTTAACATACACAGGACATGTTACCAGGTGAACAGCATAAGTGAGGAGAGTCTGTTCCCCTGATGGTTAAAAGCACACGGGACATGTCACCAGGTGAACAGTATAAGTGAGGAGAGTGAGTTCCCCTGATTGTTTAATATACACAGGCCATGTTACCAGGTGAACAGTATAAGTGAGGAGAGTATGTTCCCCTGATGGTTAAATACACACAGGACATGTTACCAGGTGAACAGTATAAGTGAGGAGAGCGTGTTCCCCTGATGGTTTATTGCACACAGGACATGTTACCAGGTGAACAGTAGAAGTGAGGAGAGTGTGTTCCCCTGATGGTTTAATAGACACGGGACATGTTACCAGGTGAACAGTATAAGTGAGGAGAGTGTGTTCCCCTGATGGTTTAATACACACGGGACATGTTACCAGGTGAACAGTATAAGTGAGGAGAGTGTGTTCCCTTGATGGTTTAATAGACACGGGACATGCTACCAGGTGAACAGTATAAGTGAGGAGAGTGTGTTCCGCTGATTGTTTAATACACACAGGACATGTTACCAGGTGAACAGTATAAGTGAGGAGAGTGTGTTCTCCAGATAGTTGAACACGCATGGGACATGTTACCAGATGAGCTGTATAAGTGAGGAGAGTGTCTTCCCCTGATGGTTTAATATGCACGGGACATGTTACCAGATGAACAGTATAAGTGAGGAGAGTGTGTTCCCCTGATTGTTTAATGCACACAGGACATGTTACCAGGTTAACAGTATACGTGAGGATAGTGTGTTCCCCTGATTGTTTAATATACACGGGACATGTTGCCACGTGAACAGTATAAGTGATGAGAGTGTGTTCCCATGATGGTTTAACATACACGGGAGATGTTACCAGGTGAACAGTATAAGTGAGGAGAGTGTGTTCCCCTGATTGTTTAATGCAAACAGGACATGTTACCAGGTTAACAGTATACGTGAGGATAGTGTGTTCCCCTGATTGTTTAATATACATGGGACATGTTACCAGGTGAACAGTATAAGTGAGGAGAGTGTGTTCCCCTGATTGTTTAATGCACACAGGACATGTTACCAGGTGAACAGTATAAGTGAGGAGAGTGTGTTCCCCTGATTGTTTAATAGACACGGGACATGTTACCAGGTGAACTGTATAAGTGAGGAGAGTGTGTTCCCCTGATTGTTTAATGCACACAAAACATGTTACCCGTTGAACAGTATAGGTGAGGAGAGTGTGTTCCCCTGATTGTTTAATAGACACGGGACATGTTACCAGGTGAACTGTATAAGTGAGGAGAGTGTGTTCCCCTGATTGTTTAATGCACACAGGAAATGTTACCAGGTGAACAGTGTAAGTGAGGAGAGTGTGTTCCCCTGATTGTTTAATAGACACGGGACATGTTACCAGGTGAACAGTATAGGTGAGGAGAGTGTGTTCCCCTGATTGTTTAATGCACACAGGACATTTTACCAGGTGAACAGTATAAGTGAGGATAGTGTGTTCCCCTGATTGTTTAATATACACGGGACATGTTACCAGTTGAACAGTATAAGTGAGGAGCGTGTGTTCCCCTGATTGTTTAATGCACACGGGACATGTTACCAGGTGAACAGGATAAGTGTGGAGAGTGTGTTCCCCTGATTGTTTAATGCACACAGGACATGTTACCAGGTGAACAGTATAAGCGAGGAGAGTGTGTTCCCCTGATGGTTTAATGTACACAGGACATGTTACCAGGTGAACAGTAGAAGTAAGGAA
This sequence comes from Heterodontus francisci, assembly GCF_036365525.1. Taxonomy (NCBI): domain Eukaryota; kingdom Metazoa; phylum Chordata; class Chondrichthyes; order Heterodontiformes; family Heterodontidae; genus Heterodontus; species Heterodontus francisci. The sequence goes on along the minus strand of NW_027141995.1, from coordinate 103,412 downwards.
AGTTTGTTCCCCTGATTGTTTAATACACACAGGACATGTTACCAGGTGAACAGTATAAGTGAGGAGAGTGTTCCCCTGATGGTTTAATGTACACAGGACATGTTACCAGGTGAACAGTATAAGTGAGGAGAGTGTGTTCCCCTGATTGTTTAATAAACACAGGACATGTTACCAGGTGAACAGTATAAGTGAGGAGAGTGTGTTCCCCTGATTGTTTAATAAACACAGGACATGTTACCAGGTGAACAGTATAAGTGAGGAGAGTGTGTTCCCCTGATTGTTTAATAAACACAGGACATGTTACCAGGTGAACAGTATAAGTGAGGATAGTGTGTTCCCCTGATTGTTTAATAAACACAGGACATGTTACCAGGTGAACAGTATAAGTGAGGAGAGTGTGTTCCCCTGATTGTTTAATATACATGGGACATGTTACCAGTTGAACAGTATAAGTGAGGAGAGAGTTTTCCCCTGATTATTTAATACACACGGGACATGTCACCAGGTGAACAGTATAAGTGAGGAGAGTGTGTTCCGCTGATGGTTTAATACACACGGGACATGTTACCAGGTGAACAGTAGAAGTGAGGAGAGTGTGTTCCCCTGATTGTTTAATAAACACAGGACATGTTACCAGGTGAACAGTATAAGTGAGGAGAGTGTGTTCCCCTGATTGTTTAATATACATGGGACATGTTACCAGTTGAACAGTATAAGTGAGGAGAGTGTTTTCCCCTGATTGTTTAATACACACGGGACATGTCACCAGGTGAACAGTATAAGTGAGGAGAGTGTGTTCCGCTGATGGTTTAATACACACGGGACATGTTACCAGGTGAACAGTAGAAGTGAGGAGGGTGTGTTCCCCTGATGGTTTAATAGACACGGGACATGTTACCAGGTGAACAGTATATGTGAGGAGAGTGTGTTCCCCTGATGGTTTAATACACACGTGACATGTCACCAGGTGAACAGTATAAGTGAGGAGAGTGAGTTCCCCTGATTGTTTAATATACACAGGACATGTTACCAGGTGAACAGTATAAGTGAGGAGAGTATGTTCCCCTGATGGTTAAATACACACAGGACATGTTACCAGGTGAACATTATAAGTGAGGAGAGTGTGTTCACCTGATTGTTTAATGCGCACAGGACAAGTTACCAGGTGAACAGTATAAGTGAGGAGAGTGTGTTCCCCTGATTGTTTAATATACACTGGACATGTTGCCACGTGAACAGTATAAGTGATGAGAGTGTGTTCCCCTGATGGTTTAACATACACGGGACATGTTACCAGGTGAACAGTATAAGTGAGTGGAGTGTGTTCCCCTGATTGTTTAATGCACAGTTGACATGTTACCAGGTGAACAGTATAAGTGAGGAGACTGTGTTCCCCTGATTGTTAAATACACACAGGACATTTTACCAGGTGAACAGTATCAGTGAGGAGTGTGTGTTCCCCTGATGGTTTAATACGCACGGGACATGTTACCCGATGAACAGTATAATTGAGGAGAATGTGTTCCCCTGATGGTTTAATACTGACAGGACATGTCACCAGGTGAACAGTATATGAGAGTAGATTGTGTTCCCCTGATGGTTTAATATACACAGGACATTGCACCAGGTGAACTGTATAAGTGAGGAGAGTGTGTTCACCTGATTGTTTAATGCACATGGGACATGTTACCAGGTGAACAGCATGAGTGAGGAGAGTGTGTTCCCCTGATTGTTTAATGCACAGTTGACATGTTACCAGGTGAACAGTATAAGTGAGGAGAGTGTGTTCCCCTGATTGTTTAATGCACAGTTGACATGTTACCAGGTGAACAGTATAAGTGAGGAGAGTGTGTTCCCCTGATGGTTTAATACACACGGGAGATGTTACCAGGTGAGCAGTAGAAGTGAGGAGAGTGTGTTCCCCTGATGGTTTATTACACACGGGACATGTTACCAGGTGAAGAGTATAAGTGAGGAGAGTGTTTTCCCCTGATAGTTTAATACACACAGGACATGTTACCAGGTGAACAGTATAAGTGAGGAGAGTGTTCCCCTGATGGTTTAATGTACACAGGACATGTTACCAGGTGAACAGTATAAGTGAGGAGAGTGTGTTCCCCTGATTGTTTAATACACACAGGACATGTTACCAGGTGAACAGTATAAGTGAGGAGATTGTGTTCCCCTGATTGTTTAATGCACACAGGACATGTTACCAGGTGAACAGTATAAGTGAGGAGAGTGTGTTCCCCTGATTGTTTAATATACATGGGACATGTTACCAGTTGAACCGTATAAGTGAGGAGAGTGTTTTCCCCTGATTGTTTAATACACACGGGACATGTCACCAGGTGAACAGTATAAGTGAGGAGAGTGTGTTCCGCTGATGGTTTAATACACACGGGACATGTTACCAGGTGAACAGTAGAAGTGAGGAGAGTGTGTTCCCCTGATGGTTTAATAGACACGGGACATGTTACCAGGTGAACAGTATATGTGAGGAGAGTGTGTTCCCCTGATGGTTTAATACACACGGGACATGTCACCAGGTGAACAGTATAAGTGAGGAGAGTGAGTTCCCCTGATTGTTTAATATACACAGGACATGTTACCAGGTGAACAGTATAAGTGAGGAGAGTATGTTCCCCTGATGGTTAAATACACACAGGACATGTTACCAGGTGAACATTATAAGTGAGGAGAGTGTGTTCACCTGATTGTTTAATGCACACAGGACAAGTTACCAGGTGAACAGTATAAGTGAGGAGAGTGTGTTCCCCTGATTGTTTAATATACACTGGACATGTTGCCACGTGAACAGTATAAGTGATGAGAGTGTGTTCCCCTGATGGTTTAACATACACGGGACATGTTACCAGGTGAACAGTATAAGTGAGTGGAGTGTGTTCCCCTGATTGTTTAATGCACAGTTGACATGTTACCAGGTGAACAGTATAAGTGAGGAGACTGTGTTCCCCTGATTGTTAAATACACACAGGACATTTTACCAGGTGAACTGTATCAGTGAGGAGTGTGTGTTCCCCTGATTGTTTAATGCACAGTTGACATGTTACCAGGTGAACATTATAAGTGAGGAGAGTGTGTTCCCCTGATAGTTTAATACGCACGGGACATGTTAGCAGATGAGATGTATAAGTGAGGAGAGTGTCTTCCCCTGATGGTTTAATACGCACGGGACATGTTACCCGATGAACAGTATAATTGAGGAGAATGTGTTCCCCTGATGGTTTAATACTGACAGGACATGTCACCAGGTGAACAGTATATGAGAGTAGATTGTGTTCCCCTGATGGTTTAATATACACAGGACATTGCACCAGGTGAACTGTATAAGTGAGGAGAGTGTGTTCCCCTGATTGTTTAATGCACATGGGACATGTTACCAGGTGAACAGTGTGAGTGAGGAGAGTGTGTTCCCCTGATTGTTTAATATACACAGGACATGTTACCAGGTGAACAGTTTATGTGAGGAGAGTGTGTTCCCCTGATTGTTTAATATACAAAGGACATGTTACCAGGTGAACAGTATAAGTGAGGAGAGTATGTTCCCCTGATGGTTAAATACACACAGGACATGTTACCAGGTGAACATTATAAGTGAGGAGAGTGTGTTCCCCTGATTGTTTAATGCACACAGGACATTTTACCAGGTGAACAGTATAAGTGAGGAGAGTGTGTTCCCCTGATTGTTTAATATACACGGGACATGTTACCAGGTGAACAATATAAGTGAGGAGAGTTTGTTCCCCTGATGGTTTAATATACACGGGACATGTTACCAGTTGAACAGTATAAGTGAGAAGCGTGTGTTCCCCTGATTGTTTAATGCACACGGGACATGTTACCAGGTGAACAGGATAAGTGAGGAGAGTCTGTTCCCTTGATTGTTTAATATACTTTGGACATGTCACCAGGTGAACAGTATAAGTGAGGAGAGTGTGTTCCCCTGATGGTTAAATACACACAGGACATGTTACCAGGTGAACATTATAAGTGAGGAGAGTGTGTTCCCCTGATTGTTTAATGCACACAGGACAAGTTACCAGGTGAACAGTATAAGTGAGGAGAGTGTGTTCCCCTGATTGTTTTATATACAGTGGACATGTTGCCACGTGAACAGTATAAGTGATGAGAGTGTGTTCCCATGATGGTTTAACATACACGGGACATGTTACCAGATGAACAGTATAAGTGAGGAGAGTGTGTTCCCCTGATTGTTTAATGCACACAGGACATGTTACCAGGTTAACAGTATACGTGAGGATAGTGTGTTCCCCTGATTGTTTAATATACATGGGACATGTTACCAGGTGAACAGTATATGTGAGGAGAGTGTGTTCCCCTGATTGTTTAATGCACACAGGACATGTTACCAGGTGAACAGTATAAGCGAGGAGAGTGTGTTCCCCTGATTGTTTAATATACACAGGACATGTTACCAGGTGAACAGTTTATGTGAGGAGAGTGTGTTCCCCTGATTGTTTAATATACAAAGGACATGTTACCAGGTGAACAGTATAAGTGAGGAGAGTATGTTCCCCTGATGGTTAAATACACACAGGACATGTTACCAGGTGAACATTATAAGTGAGGAGAGTGTGTTCCCCTGATTGTTTAATGCACACAGGACATTTTACCAGGTGAACAGTATAAGTGAGGAGAGTGTGTTCCCCTGATTGTTTAATACACACAGGACATGTTACCAGGTGAGCAGTACAGGTGAGGATAGTGTGTTCCCCTGATTGTTTAATATACACGGGACATGTTACCAGGTGAACAATATAAGTGAGGAGAGTTTGTTCCCCTGATGGTTTAATATACACGGGACATGTTACCAGGTGAACAGTATAAGTGAGGAGCGTGTGTTCCCCTGATTGTTTAATGCACACGGGACATGTTACCAGGTGAACAGTATAAGTGAGGAGAATGTGTTCCCCTGATGGTTTAATACACACGGGACATGTTACCAGGTGAACAGTATAAGTGAGGAGAGAGTGTTCCCCTGATGGTTTAATGTACACAGGACATGTTACCAGGTGAACAGTAGAAGTAAGGAAAGTTTGTTCCCCTGATTGTTTAATACACACAGGACATGTTACCAGGTGAACAGCATAAGTGAGGATAGTGTGTTCCCCAGATTGTTTAATGCACACAGGACATGTTACCAGGTGAACAGTATAAGTGAGGAGAGTGTTCCCCTGATGGTTTAATGTACACAGGACATGTTACCAGGAGAACATTATAAGTGAGGAGAGTGTGTTCCCCTGATTGTTTAATACACACAGGACGTGTTACCAGGTGAACTGTATAAATGAGGAGATTGTGTTCCCCTGATTGTTTAATGCACACAGGACATGTTACCAGGTGAACAGTATAAGTGAGGAGAGTGTGTTCCCCTGATTGTTTAATATACACGGGGCATGTTACCAGTTGAACAGTATAAGTGAGGAGAGTGTTTTCCCCTGATTGTTTAATACACACGGGACATGTCACCAGGTGAACAGTATAAGTGAGGAGAGTGTGTTCCGCTGATGGTTTAATACACACGGGACATGTTACCAGGTGAACAGTAGAAGTGAGGAGAGTGTGTTCGCCTGATGGTTTAATAGACACGGGACATGTTACCAGGTGAACAGTATATGTGAGGAGAGTGTGTTCCCCTGATGGTTTAATACACACGGGACATGTCACCAGGTGAACAGTATAAGTGAGGAGAGTGATTTCCCCTGATTGTTTAATATACACAGGACATGTTACCAGGTGAACAGTATATGAGAGTAGATTGTGTTCCCCTGATGGTTTAATATACACAGGACATTGCACCAGGTGAACTGTATAAGTGAGGAGAGTGTGTTCCCCTGATTGTTTAATGCACATGGGACATGTTACCAGGTGAACAGTATGAGTGAGGAGAGTGTGTTCCCCTGATTGTTTAACATACACAGGACATGTTACCAGGTGAACAGTTTATGTGAGGAGAGTGTGTTCCCCTGATTGTTTAATATACAAAGGACATGTTACCAGGTGAACAGTATAAGTGAGGAGAGTGTGTTCCCCTGATTGTTTAATGCACACAGGACATTTTACCAGGTGAACAGAATAAGTGAGGAGAGTGTGTTCCCCTGATTGTTTAATACACACAGGACATGTTACCAGGTGAACAGTACAGGTGAGGATAGTGTGTTCCCCTGATTGTTTAATATACACGGGACATGTTACCAGGTGAACAATATAAGTGAGGAGAGTTTGTTCCCCTAATGGTTTAATATACACGGGACATGTTACCAGTTGAACAGTATAAGTGAGGAGCGTGTGTTCCCCTGATTGTTTAATGCACACGGGACATGTTACCAGGTGAACAGGATAAGTGAGGAGAGTCTGTTCCCCTGATTGTTTAATATACTTTGGACATGTCACCAGGTGAACAGTATAAGTGAGGAGAGTGTGTTCCCCTGATTGTTTAATATGCACAGGACATGTTACCAGGTGAACAGTTTAAGTGAGGAGAGTATGTTCCCCTGATGGTTAAATACACACAGGACATGTTACCAGGTGAACATTATAAGTGAGGAGAGTGTGTTCCCCTGATTGTTTAATGCACACAGGACAAGTTACCAGGTGAACAGTATGAGTGAGGAGAGTGTGTTCCCCTGATTGTTTAATATACAGTGGACATGTTGCCACGTGAACAGTATAAGTGATGAGAGTGTGTTCCCATGATGGTTTAACATACACGGGACATGTTACCAGATGAACAGTATAAGTGAGGAGAGTGTGATCCCCTGATTGTTTAATGCACACAGGACATGTTACCAGGTTAACAGTATACGTGAGGATAGTGTGTTCCCCTGATTGTTTAATATACATGGGACATGTTACCAGGTGAACAGTATATGTGAGGAGAGTGTGTTCCGCTGATTGTTTAATGCACACAGGACATGTTACCAGGTGAACAGTATAAGCGAGGAGAGTGTGTTCCCCTGATTGTTTAATATACACAGGACATGTTACCAGGTGAACAGTTTATGTGAGGAGAGTGTGTTCCCCTGATTGTTTAATATACAAAGGACATGTTACCAGGTGAACAGTATAAGTGAGGAGAGTATGTTCCCCTGATGGTTAAATACACACAGGACATGTTACCAGGTGAACATTATAAGTGAGGAGAGTGTGTTCCCCTGATTGTTTAATGCACACAGGACATTTTACCAGGTGAACAGTATAAGTGAGGAGAGTGTGTTCCCCTGATTGTTTAATACACACAGGACATGTTACCAGGTGAACAGTACAGGTGAGGATAGTGTGTTCCCCTGATTGTTTAATATACACGGGACATGTTACCAGGTGAACAATATAAGTGAGGAGAGTTTGTTCCCCTGATGGTTTAATATACACGGGACATGTTACCAGGTGAACAATATAAGTGAGGAGAGTGTGTTCCCCTGATTTTTTAATGCACACGGGACATGTTACCTGGTGAACAGGATAAGTGAGGAGAGTGTGTTCCCCTGATTGTTTAATGCACACAAGACATGTTACCAGGTGAACAGTATAAGTGAGGAGAGAGTGTTCCCCTGATGGTTTAATGTACACAGGACATGTTACCAGGTGAACAGTAGAAGTAAGGAAAGTTTGTTCCCCTGATTGTTTAATACACACAGGACATGTTACCAGGTGAACAGGATAAGTGAGGATAGTGTGTTCCCCTGATTGTTTAATGCACACAGGACATGTTACCAGGTGAACAGTATAAGTGAGGAGAGTGTTCCCCTGATGGTTTAATGTACACAGGACATGTTCCCAGGAGAACATTATAAGTGAGGAGAGTGTGTTCCCCTGATTGTTTAATACACACAGGACATGTTACCGGGTGAACTGTATAAATGAGGAGATTGTGTTCCCCTGATTGTTTAATGCACACAGGACATGTTACCAGGTGAACAGTATAAGTGAGGAGAGTGTGTTCCCCTGATTGTTTAATATACACGGGGCATGTTACCAGTTGAACAGTATAAGTGAGGAGAGTGTTTTCCCCTGATTGTTTAATACACACGGGACATGTCACCAGGTGAACAGTATAAGTGAGGAGAGTGTGTTCCGCTGATGGTTTAATACACACGGGACATGTTACCAGGTGAACAGTAGAAGTGAGGAGAGTGTGTTCCCCTGATGGTTTAATAGACACGGGACATGTTACCAGGTGAACAGTATATGTGAGGAGAGTGTGTTCCCCTGATGGTTTAATACACACGGGACATGTCACCAGGTGAACAGTATAAGTGAGGAGAGTGATTTCCCCTGATTGTTTAATATACACAGGACATGTTACCAGGTGAACAGTATAAGTGAGGAGAGTATTTTCCCCTTTTGGTTAAATACACACAGGACATGTTACCAGGTGAACATTATAAGTGAGGAGAGTGTGTTCACCTGATTGTTTAATGCACACAGGACAAGTTACCAGGTGAACAGTATAAGTGAGGAGAGTGTGTTCCCCTGAATGTTTAATATACACTGGACATATTGCCACGTGAACAGTATAAGTGATGAGAGTGTGTTCCCATGATGGTTTAACATACACGGGACATGTTACCAGATGAACAGTATAAGTGAGGAGAGTGTGATCCCCTGATTGTTTAATGCACACAGGACATGTTACCAGGTTAACAGTAGACGTGAGGATAGTGTGTTCCCCTGATTGTTTAATATACATGGGACATGTTACCAGGTGAACAGTATATGTGAGGAGAGTGTGTTCCCCTGATTGTTTAATGCACACAGGACATGTTACCAGGTGAACAGTATAAGCGAGGAGAGTGTGTTCCCCTGATTGTTTAATATACACAGGACATGTTACCAGGTGAACAGTTTATGTGAGGAGAGTGTGTTCCCCTGATTGTTTAATATACAAAGGACATGTTACCAGGTGAACAGTATAAGTGAGGAGAGTATGTTCCCCTGATGGTTAAATACACACAGGACATGTTACCAGGTGAACATTATAAGTGAGGAGAGTGTGTTCCCCTGATTGTTTAATGCACACAGGACATTTTACCAGGTGAACAGTATAAGTGAGGAGAGTGTGTTCCCCTGATTGTTTAATACACACAGGACATGTTACCAGGTGAACAGTACAGGTGAGGATAGTGTGTTCCCCTGATTGTTTAATATACACGGGACATGTTACCAGGTGAACAATATAAGTGAGGAGAGTTTGTTCCCCTGATGGTTTAATATACACGGGACATGTTACCAGGTGAACAATATAAGTGAGGAGAGTGTGTTCCCCTGATTGTTTAATGCACACGGGACATGTTACCTGGTGAACAGGATAAGTGAGGAGAGTGTGTTCCCCTGATTGTTTAATGCACACAAGACATGTTACCAGGTGAACAGTATAAGTGAGGAGAGAGTGTTCCCCTGATGGTTTAATGTACACAGGACATGTTACCAGGTGAACAGTAGAAGTAAGGAAAGTTTGTTCCCCTGATTGTTTAATACACACAGGACATGTTACCAGGTGAACAGGATAAGTGAGGATAGTGTGTTCCCCTGATTGTTTAATGCACACAGGACATGTTACCAGGTGAACAGTATAAGTGAGGAGAGTGTTCCCCTGATGGTTTAATGTACACAGGACATGTTACCAGGAGAACATTATAAGTGAGGAGAGTGTGTTCCCCTGATTGTTTAATACACACAGGACATGTTACCAGGTGAACTGTATAAATGAGGAGATTGTGTTCCCCTGATTGTTTAATGCACACAGGACATGTTACCATGTGAACAGTATAAGTGAGGAGAGTGTGTTCCCCTGATTGTTTAATATACACGGGGCATGTTACCAGTTGAACAGTATAAGTGAGGAGAGTGTTTTCCCCTGATTGTTTAATACACACGGGACATGTCACCAGGTGAACAGTATAAGTGAGGAGAGTGTGTTCCGCTGATGGTTTAATACACACGGGACATGTTACCAGGTGAACAGTAGAAGTGAGGAGAGTGTGTTCCCCTGATGGGTTAATAGACACGGGACATGTTACCAGGTGAACAGTATATGTGAGGAGAGTGTGTTCCCCTGATGGTTTAATACACACGGGACATGTCACCAGGTGAACAGTATAAGTGAGGAGAGTGATTTCCCCTGATTGTTTAATATACACAGGACATGTTACCAGGTGAACAGTATAAGTGAGGAGAGTATTTTCCCCTTTTGGTTAAATACACACAGGACATGTTACCAGGTGAACATTATAAGTGAGGAGAGTGTGTTCACCTGATTGTTTAATGCACACAGGACAAGTTACCAGGTGAACAGTATAAGTGAGGAGAGTGTGTTCCCCTGAATGTTTAATATACACTGGACATGTTGCCACGTGAACAGTATAAGTGATGAGAGTGTGTTCCCATGATGGTTTAACATACACGGGACATGTTACCAGGTGAACATTATAAGTGAGGAGAGTGTGTTCCCCTGATAGTTTAATACGCACGGGACATGTTACCAGATGAGATGTATAAGTGAGGAGAGTGTCTTCCCCTGATGGTTTAATACGCACGGGACATGTTACCCGATGAACAGTATAATTGAGGAGAATGTGTTCCCCTGATGGTTTAATACTGACAGGACATGTCACCAGGTGAACAGTATATGAGAGTAGATTGTGTTCCCCTGATGGTTTAATATACACAGGACATTGCACCAGGTGAACTGTATAAGTGAGGAGAGTGTGTTCCCCTGATTGTTTAATGCACAGTTGACATGTTACCAGGTGAACAGTATAAGTGAGGAGAGTGTTTTCCCCTGATTGTTTAATACACATAGGACATGTTACCAGGTGAACAGTATAAGTGAGGAGAGTGTATTCCCCTGATGGTTTCTTACACACGGGACATGTTACCAGGTGAAGAGTATAAGTGAGGAGAGTGTTTTCCCCTGATAGTTTAATACACACGGGACATGTTACCAGGTGAACAGTATAAGTGAGGAGAGTGTGTTCCGCTGATGGTTTAATACACACGGGACATGTTACCAGGTGAACAGTAGAAGTGAGGAGAGTGTGTTCCCCTGATGGTTTAATAGACACGGGACATGTTACCAGGTGAACAGTGTATGTGAGGAGAGTGTGTTCCCCTGATGGTTTAATACACACGGGACATATTACCAGGTGAACAGTATAAGTGAGGAGAGTGAGTTCCCCTGATGGTTTAATATACTTTGGACATGTCACCAGGTGAACAGTATAAGTGAGGAGAGTGTGTTCCCCTGATTGTTTAATATACACAGGACATGTTACCAGGTGAACAGTTTAAGTGAGGAGAGTATGTTCCCCTGATGGTTAAATACACACAGGACATGTTACCAGGTGAACATTAGAAGTGAGGAGAGTGTGTTCCCCTGATTGTTTATTGCACACAGGACAAGTTACCAGGTGAACAGTATAAGTGAGGAGAGTGTGTTCCCCTGATTGCTTAATATACAGTGGACATGTTGCCACGTGAACAGTATAAGTGATGAGAGTGTGTTCCCATGATGGTTTAACATACACGGGACATGTTACCAGATGAACAGTATAAGTGAGGAGAGTGTGTTCCCCTGATTGTTTAATGCACACAGGACATGTTACCAGGTTAACAGTATACGTGAGGATAGTGTGTTCCCCTGATTGTTTAATATACATGGGACATGTTACCAGGTGAACAGTATATGTGAGGAGAGTGTGTTCCCCTGATTGTTTAATGCACACAGGACATGTTACCAGGTGAACAGTATAAGTGAGGAGAGTGTGTTCCCCTGATTGTTTAATAGACACGGGACATGTTACCAGGTGAACTGTATAAGTGAGGAGAGTGTGTTCCCCTGATTGTTTAATGCACACAGGACATGTTACCAGGTGAACAGAATAGGTGAGGAGAGTGTGTTCCCCTGATTGTTTAATAGACACGGGACATGTTACCAGGTGAACAGTATAAGTGAGGAGAGTGTGTTCCCCTGATTGTTTAATATACAAAGGACATGTTACCAGGTGAACAGTTTCTGTGAGGAGAGTGTGTTCCCCTGATTGTTTAATATACAAAGGACATGTTACCAGGTGAAAAGTATAAGTGAGGAGAGTATGTTCCCCTGATGGTTAAATACACACAGGACATGTTACCAGGTGAACAGTACAGGTGAGGATAGTGTGTTCCCCTGATTGTTTAATATACACGGGACATGTTACCAGGTGAACAATATAAGTGAGGAGAGTTTGTTCCCCTGATGGTTTAATATACACGGGACATGTTAACAGTTGAACAATATAAGTGAGGAGTGTGTGTTCTTCTGATTGTTTAATGCACACGGGACATGTTACCAGGTGAACAGGATAAGTGAGGAGAGTGTGTTCCCCTGATTGTTTAATGCACACAGGACATGTTACCAAGTGAACAGTATAAGTGAGGAGAGTGTTCCCCTGATGGTTTAATGTACACAGGACATGTTACCAGGAGAACAGTATAAGTGAGGAGAGTGTATTCCCCTGATTGTTTAATACACACAGGACATGTTACCAGGTGAACTGTATAAATGAGGAGATTGTGTTCCCCTGATTGTTTAATATACACGGGACATGTTACCAGGTGAACAATATAAGTGAGGAGAGTTTGTTCCCCTGATGGTTTAATATACACGGGACATGTTACCAGGTGAACAGTATAGGTGAGGAGAGTGTGTTCCCCTGATGGTTAAATATACACGGGACATGTTAACAGTTGAACAGGATAAGTGAGGAGAGTGTGTTCCCCTGATTGTTTAATGCACACAGGACATGTTACCAGGTGAACAGTATAAGTGAGGAGAGAGTGTTCCCCTGATGGTTTAATGTACACAGGACATGTTACCAGGTGAACAGTAGAAGTAAGGAAAGTTTGTTCCCCTGATTGTTTAATACACACAGGACATGTTACCAGGTGAACAGGATAAGTGAGGATAGTGTGTTCCCCTGATTGTTTAATGCACACAGGACATGTTACCAGGTGAACAGTATAAGTGAGGAGAGTGTTCCCCTGATGGTTTAATGTACACAGGACATGTTACCAGGAGAACAGTATAAGTGAGGAGAGTGTATTCCCCTGATTGTTTAATATACACAGGACATGTTACCAGGTGAACTGTATAAATGAGGAGATTGTGTTCCACTGATTGTTTAATGCACACAGGACATGTTACCAGGTGAACAGTATAAGTGAGGAGAGTGTGTTCCCCTGATTGTTTAATATACACGGGACATGTTACCAGTTGAACAGTATAAGTGAGGAGAGTGTTTTCCCCTGATTGTTTAATACACACGGGACATGTTACCAGGTGAACAGTAGAAGTGAGGAGAGTGTGTTCCCCTGATGGTTTAATAGACACGGGACATGTTACCAGGTGAACAGTATATGTGAGGAGAGTGTGTTCCCCTGATGGTTTAATACACACGGGACATGTCACCAGGTGAATAGTATAAGTGAGGAGAGTGATTTCCCCTGATTGTTTAATATACACAGGACATGTTACCAGGTGAACAGTATAAGTGAGGAGAGTATGTTCCCCTTTTGGTTAAATACACACAGGACATGTTACCAGGTGAACATTATAAGTGAGGAGAGTGTATTCACCTGATTGTTTAATGCACACAGGACAAGTTACCAGGTGAACAGTATAAGTGAGGAGAGTGTGTTCCCCTGATTGTTTAATATACACTGGACATGTTGCCACGTGAACAGTATAAGTGATGAGAGTGTGTTCCCATGATGGTTTAACATACACGGGACATGTTAACAGGTGAACAGTATAAGTGAGTGGAGTGTGTTCCCCTGATTGTTTAATCCACAGTTGACATGTTACCAGGTGAACAGTATAAGTGAGGAGAGTGCGTTCCCCTGATTGTTAAATACACACAGGACATTTTACCAGGTGAACAGTATAAGTGAGGAGTGTGTGTTCCCCTGATAGTTTAATACGCACGGGACATGTTACCAGATGAGATGTATAAGTGAGGAGAGTGTCTTCCCCTGATGGTTTAATACGCACGGGACATGTTACCAGATGAACAGTATAATTGAGGAGAATGTGTTCCCCTGATGGTTTAATACTGACAGGACATGTCACCAGGTGAACAGTATATGAGAGTAGATTGTGTTCCCCTGATGGTTTAATATACACAGGACATTGCACCAGGTGAACTGTATAAGTGAGGAGAGTGTGTTCCCCTGATTGTTTAATGCACATGGGACATGTTACCAGGTGAACAGTATGAGTGAGGAGAGTGTGTTCCCCTGATTGTTTAATGCACAGTTGACATGTTACCAGGTGAACAGTATAAGTGAGGAGAGTGTGTTCCCCTGATTGTTTAATACACACAGGACATGTTACCAGGTGAACAGTATAAGTGAGGAGAGTGTGTTCCCCTGATGGTTTAATACACACGGGAGATGTTACCAGGTGAACAGTAGAAGTGAGGAGAGTGTGTTCCCCTGATGGTTTATTACGCACGGGACATGTTACCAGGTGAAGAGTATAAGTGAGGAGAGTGATTTCCCCTGATAGTTTAATACACGCGGGACATGTTACCAGGTGAACAGTATAAGTGAGGAGAGTGTGTTCCGCTGATGGTTTAATACACACGGGACATGTTACCAGGTGAACAGTAGAAGTGAGGAGAGTGTGTTCCCCTGATGGTTTAATAGACACGGGACATGTTACCAGGTGAACAGTATAAGTGAGGAGAGTGTGTTCCGCTGATGGTTTAATACACACGGGACATGTTACCAGGTGAACAGTATAAGTGAGGAGCGTGTGTTCCCCTGATTGTTTAATGCACACGGGACATGTTACCAGGTGAACAGTATAAGTGAGGAGAGTGTGTTCCCCTGATTTTAGAATTAGAATTAGAACATGACAGCGCAGTACAGGCCCTTCGGCCCTCGATGTTGCGCCGACCTGTGAAACCATCTGACCTACACTGTTCCATTTTCATCCATATGTCTATCCAATGACCACTTAAATGCCCTTAAAGTTGGCGAGTCTGCTACTGTTGCAGGCAGGGCGTTCCACGCCCCTACTACTCTCTGTGTAAAGAAACTACCTCTGACATCTGTCCTATATATATCACCCCTCAACTTAAAGCTATGTCCCCTCGTGTTTGTCATCACCATCTGGGGAAAATGACGCTCACTATCCAACCTATCTAACCCTCTGATTATCTTATATGTCTCTATTAAGTCACCTCTCCTCCTCCTTCTCTCTAACGAAAACAACCCCAAGTCCCTCAGCCTTACCTCGTAAGACCTTCCCTCCATACCAGGCAACATCCTAGTAAATCTCCTCTGCACCCTTTCCAAAGCTTCCACTTCCTTCCTATAATGCAGTGACCAGAACTGCACGCAATACTCCAGGTGCGGTCTCACCAGAGTTTTGTACAGCTGCAGCATGACATCGTGGCTCCGAAACTTGATCCCCCTACATAATAAAAGCTAACACACCATATGCCTTCTTAACAGCTCTATTAACCTGGTTAGCAACCTTCAGGGATTTATGCACCTGGACACCAAGATCTCTCTGTTCATCTACACTACCAAGAATCTTCCCATTAGCCCAGTACTCTGCATTCCTGTTACTCCTTCCAAAGTGAATCACCTCACACTTTTCCGCATTAAACTCCATTTGTCATCTCTCAGCCCAGCTCTGCAGCCTATCTATGTCCCTCTGTACCCTACAACACCCTTCGACACTATCCACAACTCCACCGACCTTCGTGTCATCCGCAAATTTACTAACCCACCCTTCTACACTTTCTTCCAGGTCATTTATAAAAATGACAAACAGCAGTGGCCCCAAAACAGAACCTTGCAGTACACCACTAGTAACTAAACTCCAGGATGAACATTTGCCATCAACCACCACCCTCTGTCTTCTTTCAGCTAGCCAATTTCTGATCCAAAGCTCTAAATCACCTTCAACCCCATACTTCCGTATTTTCTGCAATAGCCTACCGTGGGGAACCTTATCAAACGCCTTACTGAAATCCATATACACCACATCCACGGCTTTACCCTCATCCACCTGTTTGGTCAGCTTCTCGAAAAACTCAATCAGGTTTGTGAGGCATGACCTACCTTTCACAAAACCGTGCTGACGATCGCAAATGAACTTATTCTTTTCAAGATGATTATAAATCCTATCTCTTATAACCTTTTCCAACATTTTACCCACAACCGAAGTAAGGCTCACAGGTCTATAATTACCAGGGCTGTCTCTACTCCCCTTCTTGAACAAGGGGACAACATTTGCTATCCTCCAGTCTTCCGGCAAACTCCTGTCGACAATGACGACATAAAGATCAACAACAACGGCTCTGCAATCTCCTCCCTGGCTTCCCAGAGAATCCTGGGATAAATCCCATCTGGCCCAGGGGACTTATCTATTTTCACTCTTTCCAAAATTGCTAACACCTCCTTCTTGTGAACCTCAATCCCATCTAGCCCAGTAGTCTGTATCTCAGTATTCTCCTCGACAACATTTTCTTTCTCTACTGTAAATACTGACGAAAAATATTCATTTAACGCTTCCCCTATCTCCTCTGATTCCGCACACAACTTCCCACTACTATCCTTGATTGGCCCTAATCTAACTCTAGTCATTCTTTTATTCCTGATATACCTATAGAAAGCCTTAGGGTTTTCCCTGATCCGATCCACCAATGACTTCTCGTGTCCTCTCCTTGCTCTTCTTAGCCCTCCCTTTAGATCCTTCCTGGCTAGCTTGTAACTCTCAAGCGCCCTAACTGAGCCTTCACGTCTCATCCTAACATAAGCCGCCCTCTTCCTCTTGACAAGCGCTTCAACTTCTTGAGTAAACCACGGCTCCCTCGCTCGACAACTTCCTCCCTGCCTGACAGGTACATACTTATCAAGGACACGCATTAGCTGCTCCTTGAATAAGCTCCACATTTCGTTTGTGCCCATCCCCTGCAGTTTCCTTCCCCATCCTACACATCCTAAATCTTGCCTAATCGCATCATAATTTCCTTTCCCCCAGCTTTCATTCTTGCCCTGCGGTATGTACCTGTCCCTGCCCATCGCTAAGGTAAACCTAACCGAATTGTGATCACTATCACCAAAGTGCTCACCTACATCTAAATCTAACACCTGGCCGGGTTCATTACCCAGTACCAAATCC
The DNA here is from genome assembly GCF_036365525.1 of Heterodontus francisci. NCBI lineage: Eukaryota > Metazoa > Chordata > Chondrichthyes > Heterodontiformes > Heterodontidae > Heterodontus > Heterodontus francisci. The sequence continues at coordinate 86,191 of NW_027141995.1, read as the reverse complement.
AATGTGGCATCGCCCCTGGTTGGCCTGTCTACATACTGTGTCAGAAAACACTCCTGCACACACTGGACAAAAACTGACCCATCTAAAGTACTCGAACTATAGTATTTCCAGTCAATATTTGGAAAGTTAAAGCCCCCCATAACAACTACCCTGTTACTCTCGCCCCTGTCGAGAATCATCTTCGCTATCCTTTCCTCTACATCTCTGGAACTATTCGGAGGTCTATAGAAAACTCCCAACAGGGTGACCTCTCCTCTCCTGTTTCTAACCTCGGCCCATACTACCTCAGTATACGAGTCCTCAAACGTCCTTTCTGCCGCCGTAATACCCTCCTTGATTAAAAATGCCACACCCCCCCCCCCCTTTTACCATCATCTCTGTTCTTACTGAAACATCTAAATCCCGGAACCTGCAACATCCATTCCTGTCCCTGCTCTACCCATGTCTCCGAAATGGCCACAACATAGATTAGAATGGGCTTATGTTCTCTGGAGTTTAGAGGAATGAAAGTTGATTTCTTTGAAATGAATAACGTTGTCCGAGGGTTTGAATCTTCTAACTCAGAGGCGAGTGTCCTACCAACTGACCTACAGCATACAGATGGTGATTCAAACAAACATTCAGTCTGTGGTGTAACTGGAAACTCGGAATGGTCAATTCTTCTGTTTCTGGAGATGGAGAATTTCATTATTTGTGGATTTTCTCTTCAGTGTTTTCCTTGACTCCCTTTGAGGCCCCCTTCCCATTCCTCTGTCTCCTGGACTGTCCTGTGGACTGTGTTCTCTGATGCAGTTTTCAATGGCTGGCAAACACAAGCCTTCCAGTGATTTCCCATTGTCTCTGCCCTGTGGTTATACAGACTGATTCGACCCGACAGCAGCTGGTGTTTACAACAGTTTCCACAGTCTCTGGAGGCCTCATTATCTGTAGCTTTCCAGACAGGCTGTAGAACACTTGTATAATTAATCCAAGCTTCCAAAATGAACTAAAAGCTAAATACTGCGGATGCTGGAAATCTCAAATAAAAACAAGAAATGCTGGAATCACTCAGCAGGTCTGGCAGCATCTGTGGAAAGAGAAGCAGAGTTAACGTTTCGGAAATGTTAACTCTGCTTCTCTTTCCACAGATGCTGCCAGACCTGCTGAGTGATTCCAGCATTTCTTGTTTTTATTCCAAAATGAACTGTCAGTTTAACAGGTCCTTTGCTGAATTGATGCTTTAAAACAGACTCATCTACTTTAGTAGGGATGTAATCCAGGTTTCTGAGCCAAATATCTTGAAAAGCATTATTGAAATGACTAACGTCCTTTCTGAGGAGGAAGATGATAAAAATTGTTACAAACATTGAACCTGAGACTTGACGAATCCGCTGTGATCCAGGTTCAAACTTGTACAGAGAAACCCCGGAGGATTTCCAGTCCAACACCGTAACCACTCAGTCATCACAGCTGCACAAAGGCATTGCCCAGCAGTTTGACTTCTCAAATCTCCGACCCTGTTCTCTGTGTTAAATCTCAGCAACGCTTATTGTGTGGATTTTGTGATGTTCAATTTGTACAAATACATAAAATCAAAATGAATCACAGGGATCGTTAAAATAATCTCACTTTCTGATATTAATAACATGCAACACAATATGTTAAGAGAATTTACAAATTCCATGTTATTTATATTTAACCACAAGAATACCCACAGTCGATGGTTGAAATACAGGGAGTAATGGGAGGTCTGAGAATAAGAGACAAAGCTAAAAGACCATTAAAAGGTAAGAGTGGAGTTTGCTGAATTCCCTGAAGGTGATTCCCAGATAGTACTTTATTACATTTCCAGAGAATTCACTGAAGGTTATTTATAGATGGTCTTTTATTTTGTAAATGGACCCTTGTAGGTTCATTATGCACAGTCTCTTATTATTCGGGATATTGATTTCCTGAAGGTGGTTTAAGGATCGTACCTTAGTACTTTGAATTTAAGTTCCCTCAGACTCTCTATAGACTGTTCTGTTTTATTTGATGCAGATTAATCTGAAGGAACTTTATAAACTATCCCTTATTTTAATGATTACTGCTCCAAAGGAGATTTATGGGCAGCACTCTATATTTGGATGGAGATTTCTACAAAGAAGAATTGTGGACTGTCCCTGATTATTGTAATGGATGAATAATTCTCTATAGAAAGGATGTTCTCCTTTTGTTCAATGGTGATTTTTTCTAACTGTGTTTTATGGAAATAACCTCATAATTCAGAGCAGAGACTTCTCCCGAGGCAGTTTATCGACAGTCCCACATTCATTGTGATGTTTCACATCTTCCACCCTATCACAGACTGTCCCTTTTGTTCTTCTTTCCATCCTCCCCCCTTTCACTTGCTCAAAACCTATTACATTTCTATCTTTTCTCAGTTCTGATGAAAGTTCACAGATCTGAAACATTAACTCTGTTTCTCTCTCCACAAATACTGCCTGACCTGATGAGAATATCCAGTATTTTCTGTTCTATATGTTGTGGTGTGATTTCCATTCCTGTGATTTGTGGGATCTCTTTAAGCTGTGGGAAACAGGTGAGAATCTGTATTCTTTGTGTGTGTGGTACTGCTCCAGCAATCCTAGGTATAAATCATTGTCCATTGTTCAGTTCAGTAAAGACTGAGCTTGGAATAAGTTCTCATTTCCTCAGACATTACTCCTAAAAAAACATATTTTTAAAAGCAAAATTTATTGTCCACTGCCGCGAATTGAATCTTCATTATTGAGCCAGACCCGTGCAGTTAAACAGGTAAGTTTACCTGTCTCTGTGTGATCTGCATCTCATTGTCCAATCAGGCAGTTTGGTGATTGAAGTGACAGTGACAGGGATTGTATTATTAGATTGCCCTGAGTGTCCCTCCTTCAAATCTCCATTTAAAATGTTCTGTTCAATTCTATCAATGAGTGGTAATTATGGGTGAAACTCCGGAGTTCAACGTACCGGCACTAATTGGATCATGTAACCTGAGATATTCGACACAATTTTCTTTTGTGTAAAAGCGGCTTGTAGGGAACTGATTATTTGCTTTTAAAAGTTGGAACAAAGACAGCATTTCTCACAGAAAATGCGAGGAGGTTTTGTGGATATGTGGATTGAAAATGATTTCAGCCAGGTCAGTGAGTGTTTCTGGACAATGTGTAACTATATAAATATATCTCCTCTTGTATCACAGCTCCTCTCCAGTTGTCTGAGCATTAAACCCCTTTGTGTGGAGTTGTATCTTAAACAGGCGTCTGTTTAGTGATGTCAGTGCTGAAATGTCGTGCTCTAAACATTTACTATTGAATCCATTTGAAAGTTTTATCCAGACTAGATTATTCTTTGGCTCGGCAACATAAGTTACAATCTCTCACTCAGGCCGTGCATTGACAACATTTTTGGGCGATGGCTCTCTTGAAGGTTTCTGGTTCAGTAAATTGGTATTGGAACAGTTTCTGGGTGCTGGGACAGTTTGAGTGTTGAGATCAGAAATGGGTACTTGGTCAGTTTCCAGGTGCTGGGTCAGTGAACATGTCTTGGATTAGGCGATGATCACCTGGTCAGTTTCCAGGTGCTGGGTCAGTGAACATGTCTTGGATTAGGTGATGATCACCTGGTCAGTTTCCAGGTGCTGTGTCAGTGAACATGTCTTGGATTAGGCGATGATCACCTGGTCAGTTTCCAGGTGCTGGGTCAGTGAACATGCCTTGGATTAGGCGAGGCACACCTGGTCAGATTCCAGGTACTGTGTCAGTGAACATGTCCTGGGTTAGGCGATGATCACCTGGTCAGTTTCCAGGTGCTGTGTCAGTGAACATGTCCTGGGTTAGGCGATGATCACCTGGTCAGTTTCCAGGTGCTGGGTCAGTGAACATGTCTTGGATTAGGCGAGGCACACCTGGTCAGTTTCCAGGTGCTGTGTCAGTGAACATGTCCTGGGTTAGGTGATGTTCACCTGGTCAGTTTCCAGGTGCTGGGTCAGTGAACATGTCTTGGATTAGGCGAGGCACACCTGGTCAGTTTCCAGGTGCTGTGTCAGTGAACATGTCCTGGGTTACGTGATGATCACCTGGTCAGTTTCCAGGTGCTGGGTCAGTGAACATGTCTTGGATTAGGCGAGGCACACCTGGTCTGTTTCCAGGTACTGGGTCAGTGATCATGTCCTGTGTTAGGTGATGATCACTTGGTCAGTTTCCAGGTGCTGTGTCAGTGAACATGTCCTGGGTTAGGTGATGCTCACCTGGTCTGTTTCCAGGTACTGGGTCAGTGATCATGTCCTGTGTTAGGTGATGATCACCTGGTCAGTTTCCAGGTGCTGGGTCAGTGAACATGTCCTGGGTTAGGTGATGCTCACCTGGTCTGTTTCCATGTACTGGGTCAGTGATCATGTCCTGTGTTAGGTGATGATCACCTGGTCAGTTTCCAGGTGCTGGGTCAGTGAACATGTCCTGGGTTAGGTGATGATCACCTGGTCAGTTTCCAGGTGCTGTGTCAGTGAACATGTCCTGGTTTAGGTGATGATCACCTGGTCAGTTTCCAGGTACTGGGTCAGTGATCATGTCCTGGGTTAGGTGATGATCACCTGGTCAGTTTCCAGGTGCTGTGTCAGTGAACATGTCTTGGATTAGGTGATGATCACCTGGTCAGTTTCCAGGTACTGGGTCAGTGATCATGTCCTGGGTTAGGTGATGATCACTTGGTCAGTTTCCAGGTGCTGTGTCAGTGAACATGTCCTGGGTTAGGTGATGCTCAACTGGTCAGTTTCCAGGTACTGGGTCAGTGAACATGTCTTGGATTAGGTGATGATCACCTGGTCAGTTTCCAGGTGCTGTGTCAGTGAACATGTCCTGGGTTAGGTGATGATCACCTGGTCAGTTTCCAGGTGCTGTGTCAGTGAACATGTCCTGGGTTAGGTGATGATCACCTGGTCAGTTTCCAGGTGCTGTGTCAGTGAACATGTCCTGGGTTAGGTGATGATGAACTGGTCAGTTTCCAGGTGCTGGGTGAGTGAACATGTCTTGGATTAGGCGAGGCACACCTGGTCAGTTTCCAGGTGCTGTGTCAGTGAACATGTCCTGGGTTAGGTGATGCTCATATGGTCAGTTTCCAGGTGCTGGGTCAGTGAACATGTCCTGGGTTAGGTGATAATCACCTGGTTAGTTTCCAGGTGCTGGGTCAGTGAACATGTCCTGGGTTAGGTGATGATGAACTGGTTAGTTTCCAGGTGCTGGGTCAGGGAACATGTCCTGGGTTAGGTGATGATCACCTGGTCAGTTTCCAGGTGCTGTGTCAGTGAACATGTCCTGGGTTAGGTGATGATCACCTGGTCAGTTTCCAGGTGCTGGGTCAGTGAACATGTCCTGGGTTAGGTGATGATCACCTGGTCAGTTTCCAGGTGCTGGTTCAGTGAACATGTCCTGGATTAGGTGATGATCACCTGGTCAGTTTCCAGGTGCTGTGTCAGTGAACATGTCCTGGGTTAGGTGATGTACACCTGGTCAGTTTCCAGGTGCTGGGTCAGTGAACATGTCCTGGATTAGGTGATGATCACCTGGTCAGTTTCCAGGTACTGGGTCAGTGAACATGTCCTGGGTGAGGTGATGATCACCTGGTCAGTTTCCAGGTGCTGGGTCAGTGAACATGTCCCGGACTAGGTGATGATCACCTGGTTAGTTTCCAGGTGCTGGGTCAGTGAACATGTCCTGGGTTAGGTGATGCTCACCTGGTCAGTTTCCAGGTACTGGGTCAGTGAACATGTCCTGGGTTAGGTGATGATCACCTGGTCAGTTTCCAGGTGCTGGGTCAGTGAACATGTCCTGGGTTAGGTGATGATCACCTGGTCAGTTTTCAGGTGCTGGGTCAGTGAACATGTCCTGGGTTAGGTGATGATCACCTGGTCAGTTTCCAGGTGCTGGGTCAGTGAACATGTCCTGGGTTAGGTGATGATCACCTGGTCAGTTTCCAGGTGCTGGGTCAGTGAACATGTCCTGGATTAGGCGATGATCACCTGGTCAGTTTCCAGGTACTGGGTCAGTGAACATGTCCTGGGTTAGGTGATGATCACCTGGTCAGTTTCCAGGTGCTGGGTCAGTGAACATGTCCTGGTTTAGGTGATGATCACCTGGTTAGTTTCCAGGTGCTGGTTCAGTGAACATGTCCTGGACTAGGTGATGATCACCTGGTCAGTTTCCAGGTGCTGGGTCAGTGAACATGTCCTGGGTTAGGTGATGATCACCTGGTTAGTTTCCAGGTGCTGGGTCAGTGAACATGTCCTGGGTTAGGCGATGATCACCTGGTCAGTTTCCAGGTACTGGGTCAGTGAACATGTCCTGGGTTAGGTGATGATCACCTGGTCAGTTTCCAGGTGCTGGGTCAGTGAACATGTCCTGGGTTAGGTGGTGTACATCTGGTTAGTTTCCAGGTGCTGGGTCAGTGAACATGTCCTGGATTAGGTGATGTTCACCTGGTCAGTTTCCAGGTGCTGGGTCAGTGAACATGTCCTGGGTTAGGCGATGATCACCTGGTCAGTTTCCAGGTACTGGGTCAGTGAACATGTCCTGGGTTAGGTGATGATCACCTGGTCAGTTTCCAGGTGCTGGGTCAGTGAACATGTCCTGGGTTAGGTGATGATCACCTGGTCAGTTTCCAGGTGCTGTGTCAGTGAACATGTCCTGGGTTAGGTGATGATCACCTGGTCAGTTTCCAGGTGCTGGGTCAGTGAACATGTCCTGGGTTAGGTGATGATCACCTGGTTAGTTTCCAGGTGCTGGGTCAGTGAACATGTCCTGGGTTAGGCGATGATCACCTGGTCAGTTTCCAGGTGCTGTGTCAGTGAACATGTCCTGGGTTAGGTGATGTTCACCTGGTCAGTTTCCAGGTGCTGTGACAGTGAACATGTCCTGGGTTAGGTGATGCTCACCTGGTCAGTTTCCAGGTACTGGGTCAGTGAACATGTCCTGGGTTAGGTGATGATCACCTGGTCAGTTTCCAGGTGCTGGGTCAGTGAACATGTCCTGGATTAGGTGATGATCACCTGGTCAGTTTCCAGGTACTGGGTCAGTGAACATGTCCTGGGTGAGGTGATGATCACCTGGTCAGATTCCAGGTACTGGGTCAGTGAACATGTCCTGGGTTAGGCGATGATCACCTGGTCAGTTTCCAGGTGCTGGGTCAGTGAACATGTCCTGGGTTAGGTGATGATCACCTGGTCAGTTTCCAGGTACTGGGTCAGTGAACATGTCCTGGGTTAGGTGATGATCACCTGGTCAGTTTCCAGGTGCTGGGTCAGTGAACATGTCCTGGGTTAGGTGATGATCACCTGGTCAGTTTCCAGGTGCTGGGTCAGTGAACATGTCCTGGGTTAGGTGATGATCACCTGGTTAGTTTCCAGGTGCTGTGTCAGTGAACATGTCCTGGGTTAGGTGATGATCACCTGGTCAGTTTCCAGGTGCTGGGTCAGTGAACATGTCCTGGGTTAGGTGATGATCACCTGGTCAGTTTCCAGGTACTGGGTCAGTGAACATGTCCTGGGTTAGGTGATGATCACCTGGTCAGTTTCCAGGTGCTGGGTCAGTGAACATGTCCTGGGTTAGGTGATGATCACCTGGTCAGTTTCCAGGTGCTGGGTCAGTGAACATGTCCTGGGTTAGGTGATGATCACCTGGTCAGTTTCCAGGTGCTGGGTCAGTGAACATGTCCTGGGTTAGGTGATGATCACCTGGTCAGTTTCCAGGTGCTGGGTCAGTGAACATGTCCTGGGTTAGGTGATGATCACCTGGTCAGATTCCAGGTACTGGGTCAGTGAACATGTCCTGGGTTAGGCGATGATCACCTGGTCAGTTTCCAGGTGCTGGGTCAGTGAACATGTCCTGGGTTAGGTGATGATCACCTGGTCAGTTTCCAGGTACTGGGTCAGTGAACATGTCCTGGGTTAGGTGATGATCACCTGGTCAGTTTCCAGGTGCTGGGTCAGTGAACATGTCCTGGGTTAGGTGATGATCACCTGGTCAGTTTCCAGGTGCTGGGTCAGTGAACATGTCCTGGGTTAGGTGATGATCACCTGGTCAGTTTCCAGGTGCTGGGTCAGTGAACATGTCCTGGGTTAGGTGATGATCACCTGGTCAGTTTCCAGGTGCTGGGTCAGTGAACATGTCCTGGGTTAGGTGATGATCACCTGGTTAGTTTCCAGGTGCTGTGTCAGTGAACATGTCCTGGGTTAGGTGATGATCACCTGGTCAGTTTCCAGGTACTGTGTCAGTGAACATGTCCTGGGTTAGGTGATGATCACCTGGTCAGTTTCCAGGCGCTGTGTCAGTGAACATGTCCTGGATTAGGCGATGATCACCTGGTCAGTTTCCAGGTACTGGGTCAGTGAACATGTCCTGGGTTAGGTGATGATCACCTGGTCAGTTTCCAGGTGCTGGGTCAGTGAACATGTCCTGGTTTAGGTGATGATCACCTGGTTAGTTTCCAGGTGCTGGTTCAGTGAACATGTCCTGGACTAGGTGATGATCACCTGGTCAGTTTCCAGGTGCTGGGTCAGTGAACATGTCCTGGGTTAGGTGATGATCACCTGGTTAGTTTCCAGGTGCTGGGTCAGTGAACATGTCCTGGGTTAGGCGATGATCACCTGGTCAGTTTCCAGGTACTGGGTCAGTGAACATGTCCTGGGTTAGGTGATGATCACCTGGTCAGTTTCCAGGTGCTGGGTCAGTGAACATGTCCTGGGTTAGGTGGTGTACACCTGGTCAGTTTCCAGGTGCTGGGTCAGTGAACATGTCCTGGGTTAGGTGATGATCACCTGGTAAGTTTCCAGGTACTGGGTCAGTGAACATGTCCTCGGTTAGGTGATGATCACCTGGTTAGTTTCCAGGTGCTGGGTCAGTGAACATGTCCTGGGTTAGGCGATGATCACCTGGTCAGTTTCCAGGTACTGGGTCAGTGAACATGTCCTGGGTTAGGTGATGTACACCTGGTCAGTTTCCAGGTGCTGGGTCAGTGAACATGTCCTGGGTTTGTTGATGATCACCAGGTCAGTTTCCAGGTGCTGGGTCAGTGAACATGTCCTGGGTTAGGTGATGATCACCTGGTCAGTTTCCAGGTACTGGGTCAGTGAACATGTCCTGGGTTAGGTGATGATCACCTGGTCAGTTTCCAGGTGCTGGGTCAGTGAACATGTCCTGGGTTAGGTGATGATCACCTGGTTAGTTTCCAGGTGCTGGGTCAGTGAACATGTCCTGGGTTAGGCGATGATCACCTGGTCAGTTTCCAGGTACTGGGTCAGTGAACATGTCCTGGGTTAGGTGATGATCACCTGGTCAGTTTCCAGGTACTGGGTCAGTGAACATGTCCTGGGTTAGGTGATGATCACCTGGTTAGTTTCCAGGTGATAGGTCAGTGAACATGTCCTGGATTAGGTGATGATCACCTGGTCAGTTTCCAGGTGCTGGGTCAGTGAACATGTCCTGGGTTAGGTGATGATCACCTGGTCAGTTTCCAGGTACTGGTTCAGTGAACATATCCTGGATTAGGCGATGATCACCTGGTTAGTTTCCAGGTACTGGGTCAGTGAACATGTCCTGGGTTAGGTGATGATCACCTGGTTAGTTTCCAGGTGCTGGGTCAGTGAACATGTCCTGGGTTAGGTGATGCTCACCTGGTCAGTTTCCAGGTACTGGGTCAGTGAACATGTCCTGGATTAGGTGATGATCACCTGGTCAGTTTCCAGGTACTGGGTCAGTGAACATGTCCTGGGTTAGGCGATGATCACCTGGTCAGTTTCCAGGTACTGGGTCAGTGAACATGTCCTGGGTTAGGTGATGATCACCTGGTCAGTTTCCAGGTACTGGGTCAGTGATCATGTCCTGGGTTAGGTGATGATCACTTGGTCAGTTTCCAGGTGCTGTGTCAGTGAACATGTCTTGGATTAGGTGATGATCACCTGGTCAGTTTCCAGGTGCTGTGTCAGTGAACATGTCCTGGGTTAGGTGATGATCACCTGGTCAGTTTCCAGGTACTGGGTCAGTGAACATGTCCTGGGTTAGGTGATGATCACCTGGTCAGTTTCCAGGTGCTGGGTCAGTGAACATGTCCTGGGTTAGGTGATGATCACCTGGTCAGTTTCCAGGTGCTGTGTCAGTGAACATGTCCTGGGTTAGGTGATGATCACCTGGTCAGTTTCCAGGTACTGGGTCAGTGAACATGTCCTGGGTTAGTTGATGATCACCTGGTCAGTTTCCAGGTGCTGGGTCAGTGAACATGTCCTGGGTTAGGTGATGCTCATATGGTCAGTTTCCAGGTGCTGGGTCAGTGAACATGTCCTGGGTTAGGTGATGATCACCTGGTCAGTTTCCAGGTACTGGGTCAGTGAACATGTCCTGGGTTAGGTGATGATCACCTGGTCAGTTTCCAGGTGCTGGGTCAGTGAACATGTCCTGGGTTAGGTGATGATCACCTGGTCAGTTTCCAGGTGCTGTGTCAGTGAACATGTCCTGGGTGAGGTGATGATCACCTGGTCAGTTTCCAGGTGCTGTGTCAGTGAACATGTCCTGGGTTAGGTGATGATGAACTGGTCAGTTTCCAGGTGCTGGGTGAGTGAACATGTCTTGGATTAGGCGAGGCACACCTGGTCAGATTCCAGGTGCTGTGTCAGTGAACATGTCCTGGGTTAGGTGATGCTCATATGGTCAGTTTCCAGGTGCTGGGTCAGTGAACATGTCCTGGGTTAGGCGATGATCACCTGGTCAGTTTCCAGGTACTGGGTCAGTGAACATGTCCTGGATTAGGTGATGATCACCTGGTCAGTTTCCAGGTGCTGTGTCAGTGAACATGTCCTGGGTTAGGTGATGATCACCTGGTCAGTTTCCAGGTGCTGTGTCAGTGAACATGTCCTGGGTTAGGTGATGATCACCTGGTCAGTTTCCAGTTGCTTTGTCAGTGAACATGTCCTGGGTTAGGTGATGATGAACTGGTCAGTTTCCAGGTGCTGGGTGAGTGAACATGTCTTGGATTAGGCGAGGCACACCTGGTCAGATTCCAGGTGCTGTGTCAGTGAACATGTCCTGGGTTAGGTGATGCTCATATGGTCAGTTTCCAGGTACTGGGTCAGTGAACATGTCCTGGGTTAGGTGATGTACACCTGGTCAGTTTCCAGGTGCTGGGTCAGTGAACATGTCCTGGGTTTGTTGATGATCACCAGGTCAGTTTCCAGGTGCTGGGTCAGTGAACATGTCCTGGGTTAGGTGATGATCACCTGGTCAGTTTCCAGGTACTGGGTCAGTGAACATGTCCTGGGTTAGGTGATGATCACCTGGTCGGTTTCCAGGTGCTGGGTCAGTGAACATGTCCTGGGTTAGGTGATGATCACCTGGTTAGTTTCCAGGTGCTGGGTCAGTGAACATGTCCTGGGTTAGGCGATGATCACCTGGTCAGTTTCCAGGTACTGGGTCAGTGAACATGTCCTGGGTTAGGTGATGATCACCTGGTCAGTTTCCAGGTACTGGGTCAGTGAACATGTCCTGGGTTAGGTGATGATCACCTGGTTAGTTTCCAGGTGATAGGTCAGTGAACATGTCCTGGATTAGGTGATGATCACCTGGTCAGTTTCCAGGTGCTGGGTCAGTGAACATGTCCTGGGTTAGGTGATGATCACCTGGTCAGTTTCCAGGTACTGGTTCAGTGAACATATCCTGGATTAGGCGATGATCACCTGGTTAGTTTCCAGGTACTGGGTCAGTGAACATGTCCTGGGTTAGGTGATGATCACCTGGTTAGTTTCCAGGTGCTGGGTCAGTGAACATGTCCTGGGTTAGGTGATGCTCACCTGGTCAGTTTCCAGGTACTGGGTCAGTGAACATGTCCTGGATTAGGTGATGATCACCTGGTCAGTTTCCAGGTACTGGGTCAGTGAACATGTCCTGGGTTAGGCGATGATCACCTGGTCAGTTTCCAGGTACTGGGTCAGTGAACATGTCCTGGGTTAGGTGATGATCACCTGGTCAGTTTCCAGGTACTGGGTCAGTGATCATGTCCTGGGTTAGGTGATGATCACTTGGTCAGTTTCCAGGTGCTGTGTCAGTGAACATGTCTTGGATTAGGTGATGATCACCTGGTCAGTTTCCAGGTGCTGTGTCAGTGAACATGTCCTGGGTTAGGTGATGATCACCTGGTCAGTTTCCAGGTACTGGGTCAGTGAACATGTCCTGGGTTAGGTGATGATCACCTGGTCAGTTTCCAGGTGCTGGGTCAGTGAACATGTCCTGGGTTAGGTGATGATCACCTGGTCAGTTTCCAGGTGCTGTGTCAGTGAACATGTCCTGGGTTAGGTGATGATCACCTGGTCAGTTTCCAGGTACTGGGTCAGTGAACATGTCCTGGCTTAGTTGATGATCACCTGGTCAGTTTCCAGGTGCTGGGTCAGTGAACATGTCCTGGGTTAGGTGATGCTCATATGGTCAGTTTCCAGGTGCTGGGTCAGTGAACATGTCCTGGGTTAGGTGATGATCACCTGGTCAGTTTCCAGGTACTGGGTCAGTGAACATGTCCTGGGTTAGGTGATGATCACCTGGTCAGTTTCCAGGTGCTGTGTCAGTGAACATGTCCTGGGTTAGGTGATGATCACCTGGTCAGTTTCCAGGTACTGGGTCAGTGAACATGTCCTGGGTTAGGTGATGATCACCTGGTCAGTTTCCAGGTACTGGGTCAGTGAACATGTCCTGGGTGAGGTGATGATCACCTGGTCAGTTTCCAGGTGCTGGGTCAGTGAACATGTCCCGGACTAGGTGATGATCACCTGGTTAGTTTCCAGGTGCTGGGTCAGTGAACATGTCCTGGGTTAGGTGATGCTCACCTGGTCAGTTTACAGGTACTGGGTCAGTGAACATGGCCTGGGTTAGGTGATGATTACCTGGTCAGTTTCCAGGTGCTGGGTCAGTGAACATGTCCTGGGTTAGGTGATGATCACCTGGTCAGTTTCCAGGTACTGGGTCAGTGAACATGTCCTGGGTTAGGTGATGTACACCTGGTCAGTTTCCATGTGCTGGGTCAGTGAACATGTCCTGGGTTAGGTGATGATCACCTGGTCAGTTTCCAGGTGCTGGGTCAGTGAACATGTCCTGGGTTAGGTGATGATCACCTGGTCAGTTTCCAGGTGCTGGGTCAGTGAACATGTCCTGGGTTAGGTGATGATCACCTGGTCAGTTTCCAGGTGCTGGGTCAGTGAACAAGTCCTGGGTTAGGTGATGTTCACCTGGTCAGTTTCCAGGTACTGGGTCAGTGAACATGTCCTGGGTTAGGTGATGATCACCTGGTCAGTTTCCAGGTGCTGGGTCAGTGAACATGTCCTGGTTTAGGTGATGATCACCTGGTTAGTTTCCAGGTGCTGGTTCAGTGAACATGTCCTGGACTAGGTGATGATCACCTGGTCAGTTTCCAGGTGCTGGGTCAGTGAACATGTCCTGGGTTAGGTGATGATCACCTGGTTAGTTTCCAGGTGCTGGGTCAGTGAACATGTCCTGGGTTCGGTGATGATCACCTGGTTAGTTTCCAGGTGCTGGGTCAGTGAACATGTCCTGGGTTAGGTGATGATCACCTGGTCAGTTTCCAGGTGCTGGGTCAGTGAACAAGTCCTGGATTAGGCGATGATCACCTGGTCAGTTTCCAGGTGCTGTGTCAGTGAACATGTCCTGGGTTAGGTGATGATCACCTGGTCAGTTTCCAGGTGCTGGGTCAGTGAACATGTCCTGGGTTAGGTGATGATCACCTGGTCAGTTTCCAGGTGCTGTGTCAGTGAACATGTCCTGGGTTAGGCGATGATCACCTGGTCAGTTTCCAGGTACTGGGTCAGTGAACATGTCCTGGGTTAGGTGATGATCACCTGGTCAGTTTCCAGGTGCTGGGTCAGTGAACATGTCCTGGGTTAGGTGGTGTACATCTGGTTAGTTTCCAGGTGCTGGGTCAGTGAACATGTCCTGGATTAGGTGATGTTCACCTGGTCAGTTTCCAGGTGCTGGGTCAGTGAACATGTCCTGGGTTAGGCGATGATCACCTGGTCAGTTTCCAGGTACTGGGTCAGTGAACATGTCCTGGGTTAGGTGATGATCACCTGGTCAGTTTCCAGGTGCTGGGTCAGTGAACATGTCCTGGGTTAGGTGATGATCACCTGGTCAGTTTCCAGGTGCTGTGTCAGTGAACATGTCCTGGGTTAGGTGATGATCACCTGGTCAGTTTCCAGGTGCTGGGTCAGTGAACATGTCCTGGGTTAGGTGATGATCACCTGGTTAGTTTCCAGGTGCTGGGTCAGTGAACATGTCCTGGGTTAGGCGATGATCACCTGGTCAGTTTCCAGGTGCTGTGTCAGTGAACATGTCCTGGGTTAGGTGATGTTCACCTGGTCAGTTTCCAGGTGCTGTGTCAGTGAACATGTCCTGGGTTAGGTGATGCTCACCTGGTCAGTTTCCAGGTACTGGGTCAGTGAACATGTCCTGGGTTAGGTGATGATCACCTGGTCAGTTTCCAGGTGCTGGGTCAGTGAACATGTCCTGGATTAGGTGATGATCACCTGGTCAGTTTCCAGGTACTGGGTCAGTGAACATGTCCTGGGTGAGGTGATGATCACCTGGTCAGATTCCAGGTACTGGGTCAGTGAACATGTCATGGGTTAGGCGATGATCACCTGGTCAGTTTCCAGGTGCTGGGTCAGTGAACATGTCCTGGGTTAGGTGATGATCACCTGGTCAGTTTCCAGGTACTGGGTCAGTGAACATGTCCTGGGTTAGGTGATGATCACCTGGTCAGTTTCCAGGTGCTGGGTCAGTGAACATGTCCTGGGTTAGGTGATGATCACCTGGTCAGTTTCCAGGTGCTGGGTCAGTGAACATGTCCTGGATTAGGCGATGATCACCTGGTCAGTTTCCAGGTACTGGGTCAGTGAACATGTCCTGGGTTAGGTGATGATCACCTGGTCAGTTTCCAGGTGCTGGGTCAGTGAACATGTCCTGGTTTAGGTGATGATCACCTGGTTAGTTTCCAGGTGCTGGTTCAGTGAACATGTCCTGGACTAGGTGATGATCACCTGGTCAGTTTCCAGGTGCTGGGTCAGTGAACATGTCCTGGGTTAGGTGATGATCACCTGGTTAGTTTCCAGGTGCTGGGTCAGTGAACATGTCCTGGGTTAGGCGATGATCACCTGGTCAGTTTCCAGGTACTGGGTCAGTGAACATGTCCTGGGTTAGGTGATGATCACCTGGTCAGTTTCCAGGTGCTGGGTCAGTGAACATGTCCTGGGTTAGGTGGTGTACACCTGGTCAGTTTCCAGGTGCTGGGTCAGTGAACATGTCCTGGGTTAGGTGATGATCACCTGGTAAGTTTCCAGGTACTGGGTCAGTGAACATGTCCTGGGTTAGGTGATGATCACCTGGTTAGTTTCCAGGTGCTGGGTCAGTGAACATGTCCTGGGTTAGGCGATGATCACCTGGTCAGTTTCCAGGTACTGGGTCAGTGAACATGTCCTGGGTTAGGTGATGTACACCTGGTCAGTTTCCAGGTGCTGGGTCAGTGAACATGTCCTGGGTTTGGTGATGATCACCAGGTCAGTTTCCAGGTGCTGGGTCAGTGAACATGTCCTGGGTTAGGTGATGATCACCTGGTCAGTTTCGAGGTGCTGGGTCAGTGAACATGTCCTGGGTTAGGTGATGATCACCTGGTCAGTTTCCAGGTGCTGGGTCAGTGAACATGTCCTGGGTTAGGTGATGATCACCTGGTTAGTTTCCAGGTGCTGGGTCAGTGAACATGTCCTGGGTTAGGCGATGATCACCTGGTCAGTTTCCAGGTACTGGGTCAGTGAACATGTCCTGGGTTAGGTGATGATCACCTGGTCAGTTTCCAGGTACTGGGTCAGTGAACATGTCCTGGGTTAGGTGATGATCACCTGGTTAGTTTCCAGGTGATAGGTCAGTGAACATGTCCTGAATTAGCAGATGATCACCTGGTCAGTTTCCAGGTGCTGGGTCAGTGAACATGTCCTGGGTTAGGTGATGATCACCTGGTCAGTTTCCAGGTACTGGTTCAGTGAACATATCCTGGATTAGGCGATGATCACCTGGTTAGTTTCCAGGTACTGGGTCAGTGAACATGTCCTGGGTTAGGTGATGATCACCTGGTTAGTTTCCAGGTGCTGGGTCAGTGAACATGTCCTGGGTTAGGTGATGCTCACCTGGTCAGTTTCCAGGTACTGGGTCAGTGAACATGTCCTGGATTAGGTGATGATCACCTGGTCAGTTTCCAGGTACTGGGTCAGTGAACATGTCCTGGGTTAGGCGATGATCACCTGGTCAGTTTCCAGGTACTGGGTCAGTGAACATGTCCTGGGTTAGGTGATGATCACCTGGTCAGTTTCCAGGTGCTGGGTCAGTGAACATGTCCTGGGTTAGATGATGATCACCTGGTTAGTTTCCAGGTGCTGGGTCAGTGAACATGTCCTGGGTTAGATGATGATCACCTGGTCAGTTTCCATGTACTGGGTCAGTGAACATGTCCTGGTTTAGGTGATGATCACCTGGTCAGTTTCCAGGTACTGGGTCAGTGAACATGTCCTGGGTTAGGTGATGCTCACCTGGTCAGTTTCCAGGTGCTGGGTCAGTGAACATGTCCTGGGTTAGGTGATGATCACCTGGTTAGTTTCCAGGTGCTGGGTCAGTGAACATGTCCTGGGTTAGGTGATGATCACCTGGTCAGTTTCCAGGTGCTGGGTCAGTGAACATGTCCTGGGTTAGATGATGATCACCTGGTCAGTTTCCAGGTGCTGGGTCAGTGAACATGTCCTGGGTTAGATGATGATCACCTGGTTAGTTTCCAGGTGCTGGGTCAGTGAACATGTCCTGGGTTAGATGATGATCACCTGGTCAGTTTCCATGTACTGGGTCAGTGAACATGTCCTGGTTTAGGTGATGATCACCTGGTCAGTTTCCAGGTGCTGGGTCAGTGAACATGTCCTGGGTTAGGTGATGTACACCTGGTCAGTTTCCAGGTACTGGGTCAGTGAACATGTCCTGGGTTAGGTGATGATCACCTGGTCAGTTTCCAGGTACTGGGTCAGTGAACATGTCCTGGGTTAGGTGATGATCACCTGGTCAGTTTCCAGGTGCTGGGTCAGTGAACATGTCCTGGGTTAGGTGATGTACACCTGGTTAGTTTCCAGGTGCTGTGTCAGTGAACATGTCCTGGATTAGGTGATGATCACCTGGTCAGTTTCCAGGTGCTGTGTCAGTGAACATGTCCTGGATTAGGTGATGATCACCTGGTCAGTTTCCAGGTACTGGATCAGTGAACATGTCCTGGATTAGGTGATGATCACCTGGTTAGTTTCCAGGTACTGGGTCAGTGATCATGTCCTGGGTTAGGTGATGATCACTTGGTCAGTTTCCAGGTGCTGTGTCAGTGAACATGTCTTGGATTAGGTGATGATCACCTGGTCAGTTTCCAGGTACTGGGTCAGTGAACATGTCCTGGGTTAGGTGATGATCACCTGGTCAGTTTCCAGGTACTGGATCAGTGAACATGTACTGGGTTAGGCGATGATCACCTGGTCAGTTTCCAGGTACTGGGTCAGTGAACATGTCCTGGATTAGGCGATGATCACCTGGTCAGTTTCCAGGTGCTGGGTCAGTGAACATGTCCTGGATTAGGTGATGATCACCTGGTCAGTTTCCAGGGGCTGGGTCAGTGAACATGTCCTGGGTTAGGTGATGATCACCTGGTCAGTTTCCAGGTACTGGGTCAGTGAACATGTGCTGGGTTAGGTGATGATCACCTGGTCAGTTTCCAGGTACTGGGTCAGTGAACATGTCCTGGGTTAGGTGATGATCACCTGGTTAGTTTCCAGGTACTCTGTCAGTGAACATGTCCTGGGTTAGGTGATGATCACCTGGTCAGTTTCCAGATACTGGGTCAGTGAACATGTCCTGGGTTAGGTGATGATCACCTGGTCAGTTTCCAGGTGCTGGGTCAGTGAACATGTCCCGGATTAGGTGATGATCACCTGGTCAGTTTCCAGGTACTGGGTCAGTGAACATGTCCCGGATTAGGTGATGATCACCTGGTCAGTTTCCAGGTGCTGTGTCAGTGAACATGTCCCGGATTAGGTGATGATCACCTGGTCAGTTTCCAGGTGCTGGGTCAGTGAACATGTCCTGGGTTACGTGATGATCACCTGGTTAGTTTCCAGGTGCTAGGTCAGTGAACATGTCCTGGGTTAGGTGATGATCACCTGGTTAGTTTCCAGGTGCTGGGTCAGTGAACATGTCCCGGATTAGGTGATGATCACCTGGTTAGTTTCCAGGTACTGGGTCAGTGAACATGTCCTGGGTTAGGTGATGATCGCCTGGTCAGTTTCCAGGTGCTGGGTCAGTGAACATGTCCCGGATTAGGTGATGATCACCTGGTCAGTTTCCAGGTGCTGGGTCAGTGAACATGTCCTGGGTTAGGTGATGATCACCTGGTTAGTTTCCAGGTGCTGGGTCAGTGAACATGTCCTGGGTTAGGTGATGATCACCTGGTCAGTTTCCAGGTACTGGGTCAGTGAAGATGTCCTGGATTAGGTGATGCTCACCTGGTCAGTTTCCAGGTGCTGTGTCAGTGAACATGTGCTGGGTTAGGTGATGATCACCTGGTCAGTTTCCAGGTACTGGGTCAGTGAACATGTCCTGGGTTAGGTGATGTTCACCTGGTCAGTTTCCAGGTGCTGTGTCAGTGAACATGTCCTGGGTTAGGTGATGCTCACCTGGTCAGTTTCCAGGTACTGGTTCAGTGAACATGTCCTGGGTTAGGTGATGTACACCTGTTTAGTTTCCAGGTGCTGGGTCAGTGAACATGTCCTGGGTTACGTGATGATCACCTGGTTAGTTTCCAGGTGCTGGGTCAGTGAACATGTCCTGGGTTACGTGATGATCACCTGGTTAGTTTCCAGGTGCTAGGTCAGTGAACATGTCCTGGGTTAGGTGATGATCACCTGGTTAGTTTCCAGGTGCTGGGTCAGTGAACATGTCCCGGATTAGGTGATGATCACCTGGTCAGTTTCCAGGTGCTGGGTCAGTGAACATGTCCTGGGTTAGGTGATGATCACCTGGTTAGTTTCCAGGTGCTGGGTCAGTGAACATGTCCTGGGTTAGGTGATGATCACCTGGTCAGTTTCCAGGTACTGGGTCAGTGAACATGTCCTGGATTAGGTGATGCTCACCTGGTCAGTTTCCAGGTGCTGGGTCAGTGAACATGTCCTGGGTTAGGTGATGATCACCTGGTCAGTTTCCAGGTGCTGTGTCAGTGAACATGTGCTGGGTTAGGTGATGATCACCTGGTCAGTTTCCAGGTACTGGGTCAGTGAACATGTCCTGGGTTAGGTGATGTTCACCTGGTCAGTTTCCAGGTGCTGTGTCAGTGAACATGTCCTGGGTTAGGTGATGCTCACCTGGTCAGTTTCCAGGTACTGGGTCAGTGAACATGTCCTGGGTTAGGTGATGATCACCTGGTCAGTTTCCAGGTACTGTGTCAGTGAACATGTCCCGGATTAGGCGATGATCACCTGGTCAGTTTCCAGGTGCTGGTTCAGTGAACATGTCCTGGATTAGGTGATGATCTCCTGGTCAGTTTCCAGGTACTGGGTCAGTGAACATGTCCTGGATTAGGTGATGATCACCTGGTTAGTTTCCAGGTGCTGGGTCAGTGAACATGTCCTGGATTAGGTGATGATCACCTGGTCAGTTTCCTGTTACTGGGTCAGTGAACATGTCCTGGGTTAGGTGATGCCCACCTGGTTAGTTTCCAGGTACTGGGTCAGTGAACATGTCCTGGGTTAGGTGATGATCACCTGGTCAGTTTCCTGTTACTGGGTCAGTGAACATGTCCTGGATTAGGTGATGATCACCTGGTTAGTTTCCAGGTACTGGGTCATTGAACATGTCCTGGGTTAGGTGATAATCACCTGGTCAGTTTCCAGGTACTGGGTCAGTGAACATGTCCTGGGTTAGGTGATGATCACCTGGTCAGTTTCCAGGTACTGGGTCAGTGAACATGTCCTGGGTTAGGTGATGATCACCTGGTCAGTTTCCAGGTACTGGGTCAGTGAACATGTCCTGGATTAGGCGATGATCACCTGGTCAGTTTCCAGGTGCTGGGTCAGTGAACATGTCCTGGGTTAGGTGATGATCACCTGGTCAGTTTCCAGGTGCTGGGTCAGTGAACATGTCCTGGGTTAGGTGATGATCACCTGGTCAGTTTCCTGTTACTGGGTCAGTGAACATGTCCTGGATTAGGCGATGATCACCTGGTCAGTTTCCAGGTGCTGGGTCAGTGAACATGTCCTGGATTAGGTGATGATCACCTGGTTAGTTTCCAGGTACTGGGTCAGTGAACATGTCCTGGGTTAGGTGATGATCACCTGGTCAGTTTCCAGGTGCTGGGTCAGTGAACATGTCCTGGGTTAGGTGATGATCACCTGGTCAGTTTCCAGGTGCTGGGTCAGTGAACATGTCCTGGGTTAGGTGATGATCACCTGGTCAGTTTCCAGGTGCTGGGTCAGTGAACATGTCCTGGGTTAGGTGATGATCACCTGGTCAGTTTCCTGTTACTGGGTCAGTGAACATGTCCTGGATTAGGTGATGATCACCTGGTCAGTTTCCAGGTGCTGGGTCAGTGAACATGTCCTGGGTTAGGTGATGATCACCTGGTCAGTTTCCATGTACTGGTTCAGTGAACATGTCCTGGATTAGGTGATGATCACCTGGTTAGTTTCCAGGTACTGGGTCAGTGAACATGTCCTGGGTTAGGTGATGATCACCTGGTCAGTTTCCAGGTGCTGTGTCAGTGAACATGTCCTGGGTTTGGTGATGATCACCTGGTCAGTTTCCAGGTGCTGTGTCAGTGAACATGTCCTGGGTTAGGTGATGATCACCTGGTCAGTTTCCAGGTGCTGGGTCAGTGAACATGTCCTGGGTTAGGTGGTGTACACCTGGTCAGTTTCCAGGTGCTGGGTCAGTGAACATGTCCTGGGTTAGGTGATGATCACCTGGTCAGTTTCCAGGTGCTGGGTCAGTGAACATGTCCTGGGTTAGGTGATGATCACCTGGTTAGTTTCCAGGTGCTGGGTCAGTGAACATGTCCCGGATTAGGCGATGATCACCTGGTTAGTTTCCAGGTGCTGGGTCAGTGAACATGTCCCGGATTAGGTGATGATCACCTGGTTAGTTTCCAGGTACTGGGTCAGTGAACATGTCCTGGATTAGGTGATGATCACCTGGTCAGTTTCCAGGTGCTGGATCAGTGAACATGTCCCGGATTGGGTGATGCTCACCTGGTCAGTTTCCAGGTGCTGGGTCAGTGAACATGTCCTGGGTTAGGTGATGATCACCTGGTCAGTTTCCAGGTGCTGGGTCAGTGAACATGTCCTGGGTTAGGTGCTGTACACCTGGTCAGTTTCCAGGTGCTGGGTCAGTGAACATGTCCTGGGTTAGGTGATGATCACCTGGTAAGTTTCCAGGTACTGGGTCAGTGAACATGTCCTGGGTTAGGTGATGATCACCTGGTTAGTTTCCAGGTGCTGGGTCAGTGAACATGTCCTGGGTTAGGTGATGATCACCTGGTGAGTTTCCAGGTGCTGGGTCAGTGAACATGTCCTGGATTAGGTGATGATCACCTGGTGAGTTTCCAGGTGCTGGGTCAGTGAACATGTCCTGGATTAGGTGATGATCACCTGGTCAGTTTCCAGGTACTGGGTCAGTGAACATGTCCTGGATTAGGTGATGATCACCTGGTTAGTTTCCAGGCACTGGGTCAGTGAACATGTCCTGGATTAGGCGATGATCACCTGGTCAGTTTCCAGGTGCTGTGTCAGTGAACATGTCCTGGATTAGGTGATGATCACCTGGTCAGTTTACAGGTGCTGTGTCAATGAACATGTCCTGGATTAGGTGATGATCACCTGGTCAGTTTCCAGGTGCTGTGTCAGTGAACATGTCCTGGATTAGGTGATGATCACCTGGTCAGTTTCCAGGTACTGGGTCAGTGAACATGTCCTGGATTAGGTGATGATCACCTGGTCAGTTTCCAGGTGCTGTGTCAGTGAACATGTCCTGGGTTAGGTGATGATCACCTGGTAAGTTTACAGGTGCTGTGTCAGTGAACATGTCCTGGATTAGGTGATGATCACCTGGTCAGTTTCCAGGTGCTAGGTCAGTGAACATGTCCTGGATTAGGTGATGCTCACCTGGTCAGTTTCCAGGTGCTGGGTCAGTGAACATGTCCTGGGTAAGGTGATGATCGCCTGGTTAGTTTCCAGGTACTGGGTCAGTGAACATGTCCTGGGTTAGGTGATGATCACCTGGTCAGTTTCCAGGTGCTGTGTCAGTGAACATGTCCTGGATTAGGTGATGATCACCTGGTCAGTTTCCAGGTGCTAGGTCAGTGAACATGTCCTGGATTAGGTGATGCTCACCTGGTCAGTTTCCAGGTGCTGGGTCAGTGAACATGTCCCGGATTAGGTGATGATCGCCTGGTTAGTTTCCAGGTACTGGGTCAGTGAACATGTCCTGGGTTAGGTGATGATCACCTGGTCAGTTTCCAGGTGCTGTGTCAGTGAACATGTCCTGGGTAAGGTGATGATCACCTGGTTAGTTTCCAGGTACTGGGTCAGTGAACATGTCCTGGGTTAGGTGATGATCACCTGGTGAGTTTCCAGGTGCTGGGTCAGTGAACATGTCCTGGATTAGGTGATGATCACCTGGTCAGTTTCCAGGTACTGGGTCAGTGAACATGTCCTGGATTAGGTGATGATCACCTGGTTAGTTTCCAGGTACTGGGTCAGTGAACATGTCCTCGATTAGGCGATGATCACCTGGTCAGTTTCCAGGTGCTGTGTCAGTGAACATGTCCTGGATTAGGTGATGATCACCTGGTCAGTTTCCAGGTGCTGTGTCAGTGAACATGTCCTGGATTAGGTGATGATCACCTGGTCAGTTTCCAGGTGCTGTGTCAGTGAACATGTCCTGGATTAGGTGATGATCACCTGGTCAGTTTCCAGGTACTGGGTCAGTGAACATGTCCTGGATTAGGTGATGATCACCTGGTCAGTTTCCAGGTGCTGTGTCAGTGAACATGTCCTGGGTTAGGTGATGATCACCTGGTCAGTTTCCAGGTGCTGGGTCAGTGAACATGTCCTGGATTAGGCGATGCTCACCTGGTCAGTTTCCAGGTGCTGTGTCAGTGAACATGTCCCGGATTAGGTGATGATCGCCTGGTGAGTTTCCAGGTACTGTGTCTGTGAACATGTCCTGGGTTAGGTGATGATCACCTGGTAAGTTTCCAGGTGCTGTGTCAGTGAACATGTCCTGGATTAGGTGATGATCACCTGGTCAGTTTCCAGGTGCTAGGTCAGTGAACATGTCCTGGATTAGGTGATGCTCACCTGGTCAGTTTCCAGGTGCTGGGTCAGTGAACATGTCCTGGGTAAGGTGATGATCGCCTGGTTAGTTTCCAGGTACTGGGTCAGTGAACATGTCCTGGGTTAGGTGATGATCACCTGGTCAGTTTCCAGGTGCTGTGTCAGTGAACATGTCCTGGATTAGGTGATGATCACCTGGTCAGTTTCCAGGTGCTAGGTCAGTGAACATGTCCTGGATTAGGTGATGCTCACCTGGTCAGTTTCCAGATGCTGGGTCAGTGAACATGTCCCGGATTAGGTGATGATCGCCTGGTTAGTTTCCAGGTACTGGGTCAGTGAACATGTCCTGGGTTAGGTGATGATCACCTGGTCAGTTTCCAGGTGCTGTGTCAGTGAACATGTCCTGGGTAAGGTGATGATCACCTGGTTAGTTTCCAGGTACTGGGTCAGTGAACATGTCCTGGGTTAGGTGATGATCACCTGGTCAGTTTCCAGGTGCTGGGTCAGTGAACATGTCCTGGATTAGGCGATGATCACCTGGTCAGTTTCCAGGTGCTGGTTCAGTTAACATGTCCTGGGTTAGGTGATGATCACCTGGTTAGTTTCCAGGTGCTGGGTCAGTGAACATGTCCTGGGTTAGGTGATGATCACCTGGTCAGTTTCCAGGTGCTGGGTCAGTGAACATGTCCTGGATTAGGTGATGATCACCTGGTCAGTTTCCAGGTGCTGGGTCAGTGAACATGTCCTGGGTTAGGTGATGATCACCTGGTCAGTTTCCAGGTGCTGGGTCAGTGAACATGTCCTGGGTTAGGTGATGTAAACCTGGTCAGTTTCCAGGTGCTGTGTCAGTGAACATGTCCTGGGTTAGGTGATGATCACCTGGTTAGTTTCCAGGTGCTGTGTCAGTGAACATGTCCTGGGTTAGGTGATGATCACCTGGTCAGTTTCCAGGTGCTGGGTCAGTGAACATGTCCTGGGTTAGGTGATGATCACCTGGTCAGTTTCCAGGTGCTGGGTCAGTGAACATGTCCTGGATTAGGTGATGATCACCTGGTTAGTTTCCAGGTGCTGTGTCAGTGAACATGTCCTGGGTTAGGTGATGATCACCTGGTCAGTTTCCAGGTACTGGGTCAGTGAACATGTCCTGGGTTAGGTGATGATCACCTGGTCAGTTTCCAGGTGCTGGGTCAGTGAACATGTCCTGGGTTAGGTGATGATCACCTGGTCAGTTTCCAGGTGCTGGTTCAGTGAACATGTCCTGGGTTAGGTGATGATCACCTGGTTAGTTTCCAGGTACTGGGTCAGTGAACATGTCCTGGGTTAGGTGATGATCACCTGGTTAGTTTCCAGGTACTGGGTCAGTGAATATGTCCTGGGTTAGGTGATGATCACCTGGTCAGTTTCCAGGTGCTGGTTCAGTGAACATGTCCTGGGTTAGGTGATGATCACCTGGTTAGTTTCCAGGTACTGGGTCAGTGAACATGTCCTGGGTTAGGTGATGATCACCTGGTCAGTTTCCAGGTGCTGGGTCAGTGAACATGTCCTGGGTTAGGTGATGATCACCTGGTCAGTTTCCAGGTGCTGGGTCAGTGAACATGTCCTGGATTAGGTGATATACACCTGGTTAGTTTCCAGGTACTGGGTCAGTGAACATGTCCTGGGTTAGGTGATATACACCTGGTTAGTTTCCAGGTACTGGGTCAGTGAACATGTCCTGGGTTAGGTGATGATCACCTGGTCAGTTTCCAGGTACTGGGTCAGTGAACATGTCCTGGGTAAGGTGATAATCACCTGGTCAGTTTCCAGGTGCTGTGTCAGTGAACATGTCCTGGGTTAGGTGATGATCACCTGGTTAGTTTCCAGGTGCTGGGTCAGTGAACATGTCCTGGGTTAGGTGATGATCACCTGGTCAGTTTCCAGGTGCTGGGTCAGTGAACATGTCCTGGGTTAGGTGATGATCACCTGGTCAGTTTCCAGGTACTGGGTCAGTGAACATGTCCTGGGTTAGGTGATGATCACCTGGTCAGTTTCCAGGTGCTGGGTCAGTGAACATGTCCTGGGTTAGGTGATGATCACCTGGTCAGTTTCCAGGTACTGGGTCAGTGAACATGTCCTGGGTTAGGTGATGATCACCTGGTTAGTTTCCAGGTGCTGGGTCAGTGAACATGTCCTGGGTTAGGTGATGATCACCTGGTCAGTTTCCAGGTGCTGGGTCAGTGAACATGTCCTGGATTAGGTGATGATCACCTGGTCAGTTTCCAGGTGCTCGGTCAGTGAACATGTCCTGGATTAGGCGATGATCACCTGGTCAGTTTCCAGGTGCTGTGTCAGTGAACATGTCCTGAATTAGGTGATGATCACCTGGTCAGTTTCCAGGTACTGGGTCAGTGAACATGTCCTGGATTAGGTGATGATCACCTGGTCAGTTTCCAGGTGCTGGTTCAGTGAACATGTCCTGGGTTAGGTGATGATCACCTGGTTAGTTTCCAGGTGCTGGGTCAGTGAACATGTCCTGGATTAGGCGATGATCACCTGGTTAGTTTCCAGGTACTGGGTCAGTGAACATGTCCTGGGTTAGGTGATGATCACCTGGTCAGTTTCCAGGTGCTGGGTCAGTGAACATGTCCTGGGTTAGGTGATGATCACCTGGTCAGTTTCCAGGTGCTGGGTCAGTGAACATGTCCTGGATTAGGCGATGATCACCTGGTCAGTTTCCAGGTACTGGGTCAGTGAACATGTCCTGGATTAGGTGATGATCACCTGGTTAGTTTCCAGGTGCTGTGTCAGTGAACATGTCCTGGATTAGGTGATGATCACCTGGTCAGTTTCCAGGTACTGGGTCAGTGAACATGTCCTGGATTAGGCGATGATCACCTGGTCAGTTTCCAGGTGCTGGGTCAGTGAACATGTCCTGGATTAGGTGATGATCACCTGGTTAGTTTCCAGGTGCTGTGTCAGTGAACATGTCCTGGATTAGGTGATGATCACCTGGTCAGTTTCCAGGTACTGGGTCAGTGAACATGTCCTGGATTAGGTGATGATCACCTGGTCAGTTTCCAGGTGCTGGTTCAGTGAACATGTCCTGGGTTAGGTGATGATCACCTGGTCAGTTTCCAGGTACTGGGTCAGTGAACATGTCCTGGATTAGGTGATGATCACCTGGTTAGTTTCCAGGTACTGGGTCAGTGAACATGTCCTGGATTAGGTGATGATCACCTGGTTAGTTTCCAGGTGCTGTGTCAGTGAACATGTCCTGGATTAGGTGATGATCACCTGGTCAGTTTCCAGGTGCTGGGTCAGTGAACATGTCCTGGATTAGGCGATGATCACCTGGTCAGTTTCCAGGTGCTGTGTCAGTGAACATGTCCTGAATTAGGTGATGATCACCTGGTTAGTTTCCAGGTGCTGTGTCAGTGAACATGTCCTGGATTAGGTGATGATCACCTGGTCAGTTTCCAGGTACTGGGTCAGTGAACATGTCCTGGATTAGGTGATGATCACCTGGTTAGTTTCCAGGTACTGGGTCAGTGAACATGTCCTGGGTTAGGTGATGATCACCTGGTCAGTTTCCAGGTGCTGTGTCAGTGAACATGTCCTGGGTTAGGTGATGATCACCTGGTTAGCTTCCAGGTGCTGTTTCAGTGAACATGTCCTGGGTTAGGTGATGATCACCTGGTTAGTTTCCAGGTGCTGGGTCAGTGAACATGTCCTGGGTTAGGTGATGATCACCTGGTCAGTTTCCAGGTGCTGGGTCAGTGAACATGTCCTGGGTTAGGCGATGATCACCTGGTTAGTTTCCAGGTACTGGGTCAGTGAACATGTCCTGGGTTAGGTGATGATCACCTGGTTAGTTTCCAGGTACTGGTTCAGTGAACATGTCCTGGATTAGGCGATGATCACCTGGTCAGTTTCCAGGTGCTGTGTCAGTGAACATGTCCTGGGTTAGGTGATGATCACCTGGTTAGTTTCCAGGTGCTGTTTCAGTGAACATGTCCTGGATTAGGCGATGATCACCTGGTCAGTTTCCAGGTGCTGTGTCAGTGAACATGTCCTGGGTTAGGTGATGATCACCTGGTCAGTTTCCAGGTGCTGGATTAGTGAACATGTCCTGGGTTAGGTGATGATCACCTGGTCAGTTTCCAGGTACTGGGTCAGTGAACATGTCCTAGATTAGGTGATGATCACCTGGTCAGTTTCCAGGTGCTGGGTCAGTGAACATGTCCTGGGTTAGGTGATGATCACCTGGTTAGTTTCCAGGTGCTGGGTCAGTGAACATGTCCTGGGTTAGGTGATGTTCACCTGGTCAGTTTCCAGGGGCTGGGTCAGTGAACATGTCCTGGGTTAGGTGATGATCACCTGGTCAGTTTCCAGGTACTGGGTCAGTGAACATGTGCTGGGTTAGGTGATGATCACCTGGTCAGTTTCCAGGTACTGGGTCAGTGAACATTTCCTGGGTTAGGTGATGATCACCTGGTTAGTTTCCAGGTGCTGGGTCAGTGAACATGTCCTGGGTTAGGTGATGATCACCTGGTTAGTTTCCAGGTGCTGGGTCAGTGAACATGTCCTGGGTTAGGTGATGATCACCTGGTTAGTTTCCAGGTGCTGGGTCAGTGAACATGTCCTGGGTTAGGTGATGATCACCTGGTTAGTTTCCAGGTACTGGGTCAGTGAACATGTCCTGGGTTAGGCGATGATCACCTTGTTAGTTTCCAGTTGCTGGGTCAGTGAACATGTCCTGGATTAGGCGATGATCACCTGGTCAGTTTCCAGGTGCTGGGTCAGTGAACATGTCCTGGATTAGGCGATGATCACCTGGTCAGTTTCCAGGTGCTGGGTCAGTGAACATGTCCTGGGTTAGGTGATGATCACCTGGTTAGTTTCCAGGTGCTGGGTCAGTGAACATGTCCTGGATTAGGCGATGATCACCTGGTCAGTTTCCAGGTGCTGGGTCAGTGAACATGTCCTGGGTTAGGTGATGATCACCTGGTTAGTTTCCAGGTGCTGGGTCAGTGAACATGTCCTGGGTTAGGTGATGATCACCTGGTTAGTTTCCAGGTGCTGGGTCAGTGAACATGTCCTGGGTTAGGTGATGATCACCTGGTCAGTTTCCAGGTGCTGTGTCAGTGAACATGTCCTGGATTAGGCGATGATCACCTGGTCAGTTTCCAGGCGCTGTGTCAGTGAACATGTCCTGGGTTAGGTGATGATCACCTGGTTAGTTTCCAGGTACTGGGTCAGTGAACATGTCCTGGGTTAGGTGATGATCACCTGGTCAGTTTCCAGGTGCTGTGTCAGTGAACATGTCCTGGGTTAGGTGATGATCACCTGGTCAGTTTCCAGGTGCTGGGTCAGTGAACATGTCCTGGATTAGGCGATGATCACCTGGTCAGTTTCCAGGTGCTGGGTCAGTGAACATGTCCTGGATTAGGTGATGATCACCTGGTCAGTTTCCAGATGCTGTGTCAGTGAACATGTCCTGGGTTAGGTGATGATCACCTGGTTACTTTCCAGGTACTAGGTCAGTGAACATGTCCTGGGTTAGGTGATGATCACCTGGTCAGTTTCCAGGTGCTGTGTCAGTGAACATGTCCTGGGTTAGGTGATGATCACCTGGTTAGTTTCCAGGTACTGGGTCAGTGAACATGTCCCGGATTAGGCGATGATCACCTGGTCAGTTTCCAGGTGCTGGGTCAGTGAACATGTCCTGGGTTAGGTGATGTAAACCTGGTCAGTTTCCAGGTGCTGTGTCAGTGGACATGTCCTGGGTTAGGTGATGATCACCTGGTCAGTTTCCAGGTGCTGTGTCAGTGAACATGTCCTGGGTTAGGTGATGATCACCTGGTCAGTTTCCAGGTGCTGGGTCAGTGAACATGTCCTGGGTTAGGTGATGTAAACCTGGTCAGTTTCCAGGTGCTGTGTCAGTGAACATGTCCTGGATTAGGCGATGATCACCTGGTCAGTTTCCAGGTGCTGGGTCAGTGAACATGTCCTGGGTTAGGTGATGATCACCTGGTCAGTTTCCAGGTGCTGGGTAAGTGAACATGTCCTGGGTTAGGTGATGATCACCTGGTCAGTTTCCAGGTGCTGGGTCAGTGAACATGTCCTGGGTTAGGTGATGATCACCTGGTCAGTTTCCAGGTGCTGTGTCAGTGAACATGTCCTGGGTTAGGTGATGATCACCTGGTCAGTTTCCAGGTGCTGGGTCAGTGAACATGTCCTGGGTTAGGCGATGATCACCTGGTCAGTTTCCAGGTGCTGGGTCAGTGAACATGTCCTGGGTTAGGCGATGATCACCTGGTCAGTTTCCAGGTGCTGGGTCAGTGAACATGTCCTGGATTAGGCGATGATCACCTGGTCAGTTTCCAGGTGCTGGGTCAGTGAACATGTCCTGGGTTAGGTGATGATGAACTGGTTAGTTTCCAGGTGCTGTGTCAGTGAACATGTCCTGGGTTAGGTGATGATCACCTGGTCAGTTTCCAGGTACTGGGTCAGTGAACATGTCCTGGGTTAGGTGATGATCACCTGGTCATTTTCCAGGTGCTGTTTCAGTGAACATGTCCTGGGTTAGGTGATGATCACCTGGTCAGTTTCCAGGTACTGGGTCAGTGAACATATCCTGGGTTAGGTGATGATCACCTGGTCATTTTCCAGGTGCTGTTTCAGTGAACATGTCCTGGGTTAGGTGATGATCACCTGGTCAGTTTCCAGGTGCTGTGTCAGTGAACATGTCCTGGGTTAGGCGATGATCACCTGGTCAGTTTCCAGGTACTGGGTCAGTGAACATGTCCTGGGTTAGGTGATGATCACCTGGTCAGTTTCCAGGTACTGGGTCAGTGAACATGTCCTGGGTTAGGTGATGATCACCTGGTCAGTTTCCAGGTGCTGGGTCAGTGAACATGTCCTGGATTAGGTGATGATCACCTGGTTAGTTTCCAGGTACTGGGTCAGTGAACATGTCCTGGGTTAGGCGATGATCACCTGGTCAGTTTCCAGGTGCTGGGTCAGTGAACATGTCCTGGATTAGGCGATGATCACCTGGTTAGTTTCCAGGTGCTGGGTCAGTGAACATGTCCTGGGTTAGGTGATGATCACCTGGTCAGTTTCCAGGTACTGGGTCAGTGAACATGTCCTGGGTTAGGTGATGATCACCTGGTGAGTTTCCAGGTACTGGGTCAGTGAACATGTCCTGGGTTAGGTGATGATCACCTGGTGAGTTTCCAGGTACTGGGTCAGTGAACATGTCCTGGATTAGGCGATGATCACCTGGTCAGTTTCCAGGTGCTGTGTCAGTGAACATGTCCTGGGTTAGGTGATGATCACCTGGTTAGTTTCCAGGTGCTGTTTCAGTGAACATGTCCTGGGTTAGGTGATGATCACCTGGTTAGTTTCCAGGTGCTGTTTCAGTGAACATGTCCTGGATTAGGTGATGATCACCTGGTCAGTTTCCAGGTGCTGTGTCAGTGAACATGTCCTGGATTAGGTGATGATCACCTGGCCAGTTTCCAGGTGCTGTGTCAGTGAACATGTCCTGGGTTAGGTGATGATCACCTGGTTAGTTTCCAGGTGCTGTTTCAGTGAACATGTCCTGGGTTAGGTGATGATCACCTGGTTAGTTTCCAGGTGCTGGGTCAGTGAACATGTCCTGGGTTAGGTGATGATCACCTGGTCAGTTTCCAGGTGCTGGGTCAGTGAACATGTCCTGGGTTAGGCGATGATCACCTGGTTAGTTTCCAGGTACTGGGTCAGTGAACATGTCCTGGGTTAGGTGATGATCACCTGGTTAGTTTCCAGGTGCTGGGTCAGTGAACATGTCCTGGGTTAGGCGATGATCACCTGGTTAGTTTCCAGGTGCTGGTTCAGTGAACATGTCCTGGATTAGGCGATGATCACCTGGTCAGTTTCCAGGTGCTGTGTCAGTGAACATGTCCTGGGTTAGGTGATGATCACCTGGTTAGTTTCCAGGTGCTGTTTCAGTGAACATGTCCTGGGTTAGGTGATGATCACCTGGTCAGTTTCCAGGTGCTGGGTCAGTGAACATATCCTGGATTAGGTGATGATCACCTGGTCAGTTTCCAGGTACTGGGTCAGTGAACATGTCCTGGATTAGGTGATGATCACCTGGTCAGTTTCCAGGTACTGGGTCAGTGAACATGTCCTGGATTAGGTGATGTTCACCTGGTCAGTTTCCAGGTACTGGGTCAGTGAACATGTCCTGGGTTAGGTGATGATCACCTGGTTAGTTTCCAGGTGCTGGGTCAGTGAACATGTCCTGGGTTAGGCGATGATCACCTGGTCAGTTTCCAGGTGCTGGGTCAGTGAACATGTCCTGGGTTAGGTGATGATCACCTGGTTAGTTTCCAGGTGCTGGGTCAGTGAACATGTCCTGGGTTAGGTGATGATCACCTGGTCAGTTTCCAGGTGCTGTGTCAGTGAACATGTCCTGGGTTAGGTGATGCTCACCTGGTCAGTTTCCAGGTACAGGGTCAGTGAACATGTCCTGGGTTAGGTGATGATCACCTGATCAGTTTCCAGGTGCTGGGTCAGTGAACATGTCCTGGGTTAGGTGATGACCACCTGGTCAGTTTCCAGGTGCTAGGTCAGTGAACATGTCCTGGGTTAGGTGATGTTCACCTGGTCAGTTTCCAGGTACTGTGTCAGTGAACATGTCCTGAATTAGTTGATGATCACCTGGTCAGTTTCCAGGTGCTGTGTCACTGAACATGTCCTGGATTAGGCGATGATCACCTGGTCAGTTTCCAGGTACTGTGTCAGTGAACATGTCCTGGATTAGGTGATGATCACCTGGTCAGTTTCCAGGTGCTGGGTCAGTGAACATGTCCTGGGTTAGGTGATGATCACCTGGTCAGTTTCCAGGTGCTTTGTCAGTGAACATGTCCTGGGTTAGGTGATGATCACCTGGTGAGTTTCCAGGTGCTAGGTCAGTGAACATGTCCTGGATTAGGTGATGATCACCTGGTGAGTTTCCAGGTGCTAGGTCAGTGAACATGTCCTGGGTTAGGTGATGTTCACCTGGTCAGTTTCCAGGTGCTGTGTCAGTGAACATGTCCTGGGTTAGGTGATGATCACCTGGTCAGTTTCCAGGTGCTGGGTCAGTGAACATGTCCTGGGTTAGGTGATGATCACCTGGTCAGTTTCCAGGTGCTGGGTCAGTGAACATGTCCTGGGTTAGGTGATGATCACCTGGTCAGTTTCCAGGTGCTTTGTCAGTGAACATGTCCTGGGTTAGGTGATGATCACCTGGTGAGTTTCCAGGTGCAAGGTCAGTGAACATGTCCTGGATTAGGTGATGATCACCTGGTGAGTTTCCAGGTGCTAGGTCAGTGAACATGTCCTGGGTTAGGTGATGTTCACCTGGTCAGTTTCCAGGTGCTGTGTCAGTGAACATGTCCTGGGTTAGGTGATGATCACCTGGTCAGTTTCCAGGTGCTGTGTCAGTGAACATGTCCTGGGTTAGGTGATGCTCACCTGGTCAGTTTCCAGGTACAGGGTCAGTGAACATGTCCTGGGTTAAGTGATGATCACCTGATCAGTTTCCAGGTGCTGGGTCAGTGAACATGTCCTGGGTTAGGTGATGACCACCTGGTCAGTTTCCAGGTGCTAGGTCAGTGAACATGTCCTGGGTTAGGTGATGTTCACCTGGTCAGTTTCCAGGTACTGTGTCAGTGAACATGTCCTGAATTAGTTGATGATCACCTGGTCAGTTTCCAGGTGCTGTGTCAGTGAACATGTCCTGGATTAGGCGATGATCACCTGGTCTGTTTCCAGGTACTGTGTCAGTGAACATGTCCTGGGTT
Organism: Heterodontus francisci; assembly: GCF_036365525.1. Classification (NCBI taxonomy): domain Eukaryota; kingdom Metazoa; phylum Chordata; class Chondrichthyes; order Heterodontiformes; family Heterodontidae; genus Heterodontus; species Heterodontus francisci. The sequence continues at coordinate 52,945 of NW_027141995.1, read as the reverse complement.
AGGTGATGATCACCTGGTCAGTTTCCAGGTGCTGGGTCAGTGAACATGTCCTGGGTTAGGTGATGATCACCTGGTCAGTTTCCAGGTGCTGTGTCAGTGAACATGTCCTGGGTTAGGTGATGATCACCTGGTGAGTTTCCAGGTGCTAGGTCAGTGAACATGTCCTGGATTAGGTGATGATTACCTGGTGAGTTTCCAGGTGCTAGGTCAGTGAACATGTCCTGGGTTAGGTGATGTTCACCTGGTCAGTTTCCAGGTGCTGTGTCAGTGAACATGTCCTGGGTTAGGTGATGATCACCTGGTCAGTTTCCAGGTGCTGTGTCAGTGAACATGTCCTGGGTTAGGTGATGATCACCTGGTCAGTTTCCAGGTGCTGGGTCAGTGAACATGTCCTGGGTTTGGTGATGTTCACCTGGTCAGTTTCCAGGTGCTGTGTTAGTGAACATGTCCTGGGTTAGGTGATGATCACCTGGTCAGTTTCCAGGTGCTGGGTCAGTGAACATGTCCTGGGTTGGGTGATGTACACCTGGTCAGTTTCCAGGTGCTGGGTCAGTGAACATGTTCTGGGTTGGGTGATGTACACCTGGTCAGTTTCCAGGTGCTGGGTCAGTGAACATGTCCTGGGTTAGGTGATGATCACCTGGTCAGTTTCTGGAACTGTTCCAGAGTTGAGGTGTTTGGTCGGTCCTCCAGTATATTCTCCAATTCATAATCAGTATATGTACTTAACTGGAAAACGTATAATTTACAATACTGCTACAATGTAATCTCCAGATCATACAGTCAAATATATATGTTGCGTGACTGGTATGTGTTACTGTCAGGGAATGATCTGCCTTCTAGATGCTATAAAAATAGGAAAGGGTTGAAAGCAGGATATGTGAGACACTTCAATAGTGGTAATGGGTAATTATGGGTCATTCAATTAAACTAAAAGAACATTAGAAATAAAAGAACAGAACAGCAAACAGAGGCAGCCTTGTTCCCATGGGAATGTAGACTATGCATCTTATTTGGAATGTGATTATGAGTAAAGGAGCACTGGTGTTCTGGTTCAAGACAGGACAGGGGATGGTGTTGGGAGGAACCTCTATTTGGAATCATTGGTCCATCAAGAATGTTACATGTCTACAGTGTAAAAGATGCCTCTTTGCATTGTCACAGCTAGACTGATAACTTCAGCGGGAGGAAAAATGTGATCTCAGTGGTTATTAGACTGAAACCTGAGTAAAAGAGGGCCTTGTGAATGTCTATATCTGCAATTGTAATAAGAGGATAGTAGTTATTCAATTGAATTGTGCCTTTCATATTGTCATGGAATGAGGTGATGATACTTAGTAGCTTTGGTGGACATCCGATCTTTTCTAGTAGTCTGAAGAGACCACGTCTGCTGACGAGGTCAAAGGCTTTGGTGAGATCAATGAAAGCAATGTAGAGGGGCATCTGTTGTTCACGGCATTTCTCCTGTATCTGACGAAGGGAGAACAGCATGTCAATAGTCGATCTCTCTGCACGAAAGCCACACTGTGCCTCAGGGTAGACGCGCTCGGCCAGCTTCTGGAGCCTGTTCAGAGCGACTCGAGCAAAGACTTTCCCCACTATGCTGAGCAGGGAGATTCCACGGTAGTTGTTGCAGTCACCGCGGTCACCTTTGTTTTTATAGAGGGTGATGATGTTGGCATCGCGCATGTCCTGGGGTACTGCTCCCTCGTCCCAGCACAGGCATAGCAGTTCATGTAGTGCTGAGAGTATAGCAGGCTTGGCACTCTTGATTATTTCAGGGGTAATGCTGTCCTTCCCAGGGGCTTTTCCGCTGGCTAGGGAATCAATGGCATCACTGAGTTCCGATTTGGTTGGCTGTATGTCCAGCTCATCCATGACTGGTAGAGGCTGGGCTGCATTGAGGGCAGTCTTAGTGACAGCATTCTCCCTGGAGTACAGTTCTAGGTAGTGATCTTCTTGATGGTTTGCCCAAGAGCTCTCTTCATGCCTTCATGCCATCATGACAATATGAAAGGCACAATTCAACATGGTGGCTCCTCATCAGAGCCCTTTCCTATCCTGAGTGGTGTGAAACAGGGCTGTGTTCTCGCACCCACACTTTTTGGGATTTTCTTCTCCCTGCTGCTTTCACATGCGTTCAAATCCTCTGAAGAAGGAATTTTCCTCCACACAAGATCAGGGGGCAGGTTGTTCAACCTTGCCCGTCTAAGAGCGAAGTCCAAAGTACGGAAAGTCCTCATCAGAGAACTCCTCTTTGCTGACGATGCTGCTTTAACATCTCACACTGAAGAATGCCTGCAGAGTCTCATCGACAGGTTTGCGTCTGCCTGCAATGAATTTGGCCTAACCATCAGCCTCAAGAAAACGAACATCATGGGGCAGGATGTCAGAAATGCTCCATCCATCAATATTGGCGACCACGCTCTGGAAGTGGTTCAAGAGTTCACCTACCTAGGCTCAACTATCACCAGTAACCTGTCTCTAGATGCAGAAATCAACAAGCGCATGGGTAAGGCTTCCACTGCTATGTTCAGACTGGCCAAGAGAGTGTGGGAAAATGGCGCACTGACACGGAACACAAAGGTCCGAGTGTATCAGGCCTGTGTCCTCAGTACCTTGCTCTACGGCAGCGAGGCCTGGACAACGTATGCCAGCCAAGAGCGACGTCTCAATTCATTCCATCTTCGCTGCCTTCGGAGAATACTTGGCATCAGGTGGCAGGACTATATCTCCAACACAGAAGTCCTTGAAGCGGCCAACATCCCCAGCTTATACACACTACTGAGTCAGCGGCGCTTGAGATGGCTTGGCCATGTGAGCCGCATGGAAGATGGCAGGATCCCCAAAGACACATTGTACAGCGAGCTCGCCACTGGTATCAGACCCACCGGCCGTCCATGTCTCCGTTATAAAGACGTCTGCAAACGCGACATGAAATCGTGTGACATTGATCACAAGTCGTGGGAGTCAGTTGCCAGCATTCGCCAGAGCTGGCGGGCAGCCATAAAGACAGGGCTAAATTGTGGCGAGTCAAAGAGACTTAGTAGTTGGCAGGAAAAAAGACAGAGGCGCAAGGGGAGAGCCAACTGTGCAACAGCCCCAACAAACAAATTTCTCTGCAGCACCTGTGGAAGAGCCTGTCACTCCAGAATTGGCCTTTATAGCCACTCCAGGCGCTGCTTCACAAACCACTGACCACCTCCAGGCGCGTATCCATTGTCTCTCGAGATAAGGAGGCCCAAAAAGAAAAAAAGAGTTATTCAATGATTGGTCTAGTGTAATTTTGTATGTTTGTATTATTGTAAGGGTTATACAAAGAGTGTCCAAATAGACAGAAGGTGTAGAAGATTTCAAAAGGCACAAAGACAAGTGATTTCACCCACAGCTGCAGATATTTATTACCATGAATTTTACCCAAGGGAAAAACCGGGTCATATAAATGACACATTGTAAACTACTGTTCAGATACTGTGAGGTATCATATCTTACTTGTGCAGAATAAAGTTTTATCACTGCCATCAATTTGGGCCGATGTCGACTCAATGTAATTAATTAACTGTAATTAATCAAATGCAGGACTGAACCATGACAGAGGGTGCAGTCACTCTGGGTTCAGCATGAATTATTCAATAATTTAAACTTAATCACATCAGAGAACATTATTTCCAAATTTTTGAAGGAAACCTCAATGGCGGCCGTGGTACCCAGCATTCCAAGCGGGAATGAATATGCCGTACACACTCAACAGGAGGCCACCGCGCAGGCGCAAATCCAGCCGCACAGAGACACTGCGCATGCTCCAGAGACAGGCGGCCATTGCGGTGGAAGGCGGTTAAAGTCGGTGACGCACATAAGACTAATGTAGCCGGCGAGCGGGGAGGAGGCTTCAGAAGGACTTGGTGTAGCCCGCAAACGCGAATAAGAATGTCAATGTCCCGCTTTGGTAACTCAGGCTCCTTTCACCTGCGAAGAGAATCCGGGGAAGGAAAAAGAGGCGGGAAGATTCAGATCGCCGCCATTTTGCTGCTGGGGCAATAGAGCGCATGCGCAATATCCTGGTGATGTCAGTGAGTGGGCGTGGCTTCGGAATCCTCTGTGTTGAGTTGGAGCTGAAACAGCACAGGCTGGGGATGGAGGCTGGGATCTTCCTGTGCTCACTCAGCACAGGCTGGGATCTTCCTGTGCTCACTCAGCACAGGCTGGGGATGGAGGCTGGGATCTTCCTGTGCTCACTCAGCACAGGCTGGGGATGGAGGCTGGGATCTTCCTGTGCTCACTCAGCACAGGCTGGGGATGGAGGCTGGGATCTTCCTGTGCTCACTCAGCGCAGGCTGGGGATGGAGGCTGGGATCTTCCTGTGCTCACTCAGCGCAGGCTGGGGATGGAGGCTGGGATCTTCCTGTGCTCACTCAGCGCAGGCTGGGGATGGAGGCTGGGATCTTCCTGTGCTCACTCAGCGCAGGCTGGGGATGGAGGCTGGGATCTTCCTGTGCTCACTCAGCGCAGGCTGGGGATGGAGGCTGGGATCTTCCTGTGCTCACTCAGCGCAGGCTGGGGATGGAGGCTGGGATCTTCCTGTGCTCACTCAGCGCAGGCTGGGGATGGAGGCTGGGATCTTCCTGTGCTCACTCAGCGCAGGCTGGGGATGGAGGCTGGGATCTTCCTGTGCTCACTCAGCACAGGCTGGGGATGGAGGCTGGGATCTCCCTGTGCTCACTCAGCACAGGCTGGGGATGGAGGCTGGGATCTTCCTGTGCTCACTCAGCACAGGCTGGGGATGGAGGCTGGGATCTCCCTGTGCTCACTCAGCACAGGCTGGGGATGGAGGCTGGGATCTTCCTGTGCTCACTCAGCACAGGCTGGGGATGGAGGCTGGGATCTCCCTGTGCTCACTCAGCACAGGCTGGGGATGGAGGCTGGGATCTTCCTGTGCTCACTCAGCACAGGCTGGGGATGGAGGCTGGGATCTCCCTATGCTCACTCAGCACAGGCTGGGGATGGAGGCTGGGATCTTCCTGTGCTCAGCACAGGCTGGGGATGGAGGCTGGGATCTTCCTGTGCTCACTCAGCACAGGCTGGGGATGGAGGCTGGGATCTTCCTGTGCTCACTCAGCGCAGGCTGGGGATGGAGGCTGGGATCTTCCTGTGCTCACTCAGCGCAGGCTGGGGATGGAGGCTGGGATCTTCCTGTGCTCACTCAGCGCAGGCTGGGGATGGAGGCTGGGATCTTCCTGTGCTCACTCAGCGCAGGCTGGGATCTTCCTGTGCTCACTCAGCACAGGCTGGGGATGGAGGCTGGGATCTTCCTGTGCTCACTCAGCACAGGCTGGGGATGGAGGCTGGGATCTTCCTGTGCTCACTCAGCACAGGCTGGGGATGGAGGCTGGGATCTTCCTGTGCTCACTCAGCACAGGCTGGGGATGGAGGCTGGGATCTTCCTGTGCTCACTCAGCGCAGGCTGGGGATGGAGGCTGGGATCTTCCTGTGCTCACTCAGCGCAGGCTCTGGATGGAGGCTGGGATCTTCCTGTGCTCACTCAGCGCAGGCTGGGGATGGAGGCTGGGATCTTCCTGTGCTCACTCAGCGCAGGCTGGGATCTTCCTGTGCTCACTCAGCACAGGCTGGGGATGGAGGCTGGGATCTTCCTGTGCTCACTCAGCGCAGGCTGGGGATGGAGGCTGGGATCTTCCTGTGCTCACTCAGCGCAGGCTGGGATCTTCCTGTGCTCACTCAGCACAGGCTGGGGATGGAGGCTGGGATCTTCCTGTGCTCACTCAGCGCAGGCTGGGGATGGAGGCTGGGTTCTTCCTGTGCTCACTCAGCGCAGGCTGGGGATGGAGGCTGGGTTCTTCCTGTGCTCACTCAGCGCAGGCTGGGGATGGAGGCTGGGATCTTCCTGTGCTCGTTGGGTGGGGCTCAGTGCCAGACTGGTTGAGAACAGCTCACTCATCAGAGGCTGTGGATGGAGTCTGGGATCTCCCTGTGCTCTGTATTGGGCTCAGTACTGTACTGTGTGTTTAACCCTCATTGTGTTGTTCTAATTGCTGCCTCTCTCTCTCTCTCTCTTGCAGTGGGTCTGGGTGTTCCTGACTGATCACAATGTCCTGATCCTTTCCACACATCACACACACTCAAGTTGGATGAGCCGCTGGTGGTGATGCAGGAGATGGAGAACTCCAGCCTTCCATCCACTCCACAGTGAGGTAAGATCACACACTGATAATAACTCGTACAACAGGGTGTGAACACAGCAGAAGCTGGGAATGGGGCCTGGGATCTTCCTGTGCTCTGAAAATGGGAATCAGTAACACATTATGTGAGAACAGCTAAATCAGCACAGGCTGGGGATGGAGGCTGGGATCTTCCTGTGCTCACTCAGCACAGGCTGGGGATGGAGGCTGGGATCTTCCTGTGCTCACTCAGCACAGGCTGTGGATGGAGTCTGGGATCTCCCTGTGCTCTGTATTGGGCTCAGTACTGTACTGTGCGTTTAACCCTCATTGTGTTGTTCTAATTGCTGCCTCTCTCTCTCTCTCTCTTGCAGTGGGTCTGGGAGTTCCTGACTGATCACAATGTCCTGATCCTTTCCACACATCACACACACTCAAGTTGGATGAGCCGCTGGTGGTGATGCAGGAGATGGAGAACTCCAGCCTTCCATCCACTCCACAGTGAGGTAAGATCACACACTGATAATAACTCGGACAACAGGGTATTAACACAGCAGAAGCTGGGAATGGAGCCTGGGATCTTCCTGTGCTCTGAGAATGGGAATCAGTAACACATTATGTGAGAACAGCTAAATCAGCACAGGCTGGGGATGGAGGCTGTGATCTCCCCGTGCTCACTGTCCCCACTCACTGACCCCACTCACTATCCACACTCACTGTCCCCACTCACTGTCCGCACTCACTGACTCCACTCACTGTCCCCACTCACTGACCCCACTCACAGACCCCACTCACTGTCCGCACTCACTGTCCGCACTCACTGTCCGCACTCACTGTCCGCACTCACTGTCCCCACTCACTGTCCCCACTCACTGTCCCCACTCACTGACTCCACTCACTGTCCCCACTCACTGTCCCCACTCACTGTCCCCACTCACTGTCCGCACTCACTGTCCGCACTCACTGACCCCACTCACTGTCCCCACTCACTGTCCCCACTCACTGTCCCCAATCACTGTCCCCAATCACTGTCCGCACTCACTGTCCCCAATTACTGTCCCCAATCACTGTCCGCACTCACTGTCCGCACTCACTGTCCGCACTCACTGTCCCCAATCACTGTCCCCAATCACTGTCCCCACTCACTGTCCCCACTCACTGTCCCCGCTCACTGTCCCCGCTCACTGTCCCCGCTCTCCGTCCCCGCTCTCCGTCCCCGCTCTCCGTCCCCGCTCTCCGTCCCCGCTCTCCGTCCCCGCTCTCCGTCCCCGCTCTCCGTCCTCGCTCTCCGTCCCCAGTCTCCGTCCCCAGTCTCCGTCCCCACTCTCCGTCCCCAGTCGCCGTCCCCACTCTCCGTCCCCACTCACCGTCCCCACTCTCCGTCCCCACTCTCCGTCCCCACTCTCCGTCCCCACTCTCCGTCCCCTCTCCCCGTCCCCTCTCGCCGTCCCTTCTCGCCGTCCCCTCTCGCCGTCCCCACTCCCCGTCCCCACTCCCCGTCCCCTCTGGCCGTCCCCACTCCCCGTCCCCACTCCCCGTCCCCACTCCCCGTCCCCACTCCCCGTCCCCACTCTCCGTCCCCTCTCGCCGTCCCCTCTCGCCGTCCCCTCTCTCCGTCCCCTCTCTCCGTCCCCTCTCGCCGTCCCCTCTCGCCGTCCCCACTCCCCGTCCCCACTCCCCGTCCCCACTCCCCGTCCCCACTCCCCGTCCCCTCTGGCCGTCCCCTCTGGCCGTCCCCTCTGGCCGTCCCCACTCCCCGTCCACACTCCCCGTCCGAACTCCCCGTCCGAACTCCCCGTCCGAACTCCCCGTCCCCTCTCGCCGTCCCCTCTCGCCGTCCCCGCTCCCCGTCCCCGCTCCCCGTCCCCGCTCCCCGTCCCCGCTCCCCGTCCCCGGTCTCCGACCCCACTCTCCGTCTCCACTCTCCGTCTCCACTCTCCGACCCCACTCTCCGACCCCACTCTCCGACCCCACTCTCCGACCCCACTCTCCGACCCCTCTCACTGCAGTCACTCACCATCCCCACTCTCCGTCCCTGCTCCCCGCCCCCGCTCCCCGCCCCCCCTCCCCGTCCCCGCCTCCCGTCCCAGCTCCCCGCCTCCCGTCCCCGCTCCCCGATCCCCCTCCCCGTCCCCCGCCTCCCGCCCCCGTCTCCCGCCCCCGCTCCCCGTCCCCACACCCCGTCCCCACACCCCGTCCTCACACCCCGTCCCCACACCCCGTCCCCACACCCCGTCCCCACACCCCGTCCCCACACCCCGTCCCCACACCCCGTCCCCACTCCCCGTCCCCACACCCCGTCCCCACACCCCGTCCCCACACCCCGTCCCCACTCTCCGTCCCCACACCCCGTCCCCATTCCAGTTCCCCACTCCCCGTCCCCACTCCCCGTCCCCACTACCCGTCCCCACTCCCCGTCCCCTCTCACCGTCTCCACTCCCCGTCCCCTCTCACCGTCCCCACTCCCCGTCCCCTCTCCCCGTCCCCGCTCCCCGTCCCCTCTCCCCGTCCCCTCTCCCCGTCCCCACTCCCCGTCCCCACTCCCCGTCCCCACTCCCCGTCCCCTCTCGCCGTCAACTCTCCCCGTCCCATCTCCCCGTCCCCTCTCCCCGTCCCCTCTCCCCGTCCCCACTCCCCGTCCCCACCACCCGTCCCCACTCCCCGTCCCCACTCCCCGTCCCCTCTCCCCGTCCCCACTCCCCGTCCCCACTCCCCGTCCCCACTCACCGCCCCCACTCTCCGCCCCCACTCTCCGTCCCCGTTCTCCGTCCCGACTCACTTTAGCCACTCTCCGTCCCCACTCTCCGTCCCCACTCTCCGTCCCCACTCTCCGTCCCCACTCTCCGACCCCACTCTCCGACCCCACTCTCCGACCCCACTCAACGCCCCCGCTCCCCGCCCCCGCTCCCCGCCCCCGCCCCCCGTCCCCGCCTCCCGCCCCCGTCTCCCGCCCCCGCTCCCCGTCCCCACACCCCGTCCCCATTCCAGTTCCCCATTCCAGTTCCCCACTCCCCGTCCCCACTCTCCGTCCCCACTCTCCGTCCCCGCTCTCCGTCCCCGCTCTCTGTCCCCGCTCACCGTCCTCACTCTCCGTCCCCGCTCTCCGTCCCCGCTCTCCGTCCCCACTCTCCGTCCCCACTCTCCGTCCCCGCTCTCCGTCCCCACACTCCGACCCCACTCCCCGTCCCCACTCTCCGTCCCCACTCCCCGTCCCCACTCTCCGTCCCCACTCTCCGTCCCCGCTCTCCGTCCCCACTCTCCGTCCCCACTCTCCGTCCCCACTCTCCGTCCCCGCTCACCGTCCCCGCTCTCCGTCCCCTCTCACCGTCCCCACTCTCCGTCCCCACTCACCGTCCCCACTCACCGTCCCCACTCTCCGTCCCCACTCTCCGTCCCCACTCACCGTCCCCACTCTCCGTCCCCACTCACCGTCCCCACTCACAGTCCCCACTCTCCGTCCCCACTCTCCGTCCCCACTCTCCGTCCCCACTCACCGTCCCCACTCACCGTCCCCACTCTCCGTCCCCACTCACCGTCCCCACTCTCCGTCCCCACTCACCGTCCCCACTCACCGTCCCCACTCTCCGTCCCCACTCTCCGTCCCCACTCACCGTCCCCACTCTCCGTCCCCACTCACCGTCCCCACTCTCCGTCCCCACTCTCCGTCCCCACTCTCCGTCCCCACTCTCCGTCCCCACTCTCCGTCCCCACTCACCGTACCCACTCACCGTCCCCACTCTCCGTCCCCACTCTCCGTCCCCACTCAGCGTCCCCACTCTCCGTCCCCACTCTCCGTCCCCACTCCCCGTCCCCGCCTCCCGTCCCAGCTCCCCGCCTCCCGTCCCCGCTCCCCGATCCCCCTCCCCGTCCCCCGCCTCCCGCCCCCGTCTCCCGCCCCCGCTCCCCGTCCCCACACCCCGTCCCCACACCCCGTCCCCACTCCCCGTCCCCACTCTCCGTCCCCACACCCCGTCCCCATTCCATTTCCCCACTCCCCGTCCCCACTCCCCGTCCCCACTCCCCGTCCCCACTCCCCGTCCCCACTCCCCGTCCCCTCTCACCGTCCCCACTCCCCGTCCCCTCTCACCGTCCCCACTCCCCGTCCCCTCTCCCCGTCCCCTCTCCCCGTCCCCTCTCCCCGTCCCCTCTCCCCGTCCCCGCTCCCCGTCCCCTCTCCCCGTCCCCACTCCCCGTCCCCACTCCCCGTCCCCACTCCCCGTCCCCACTCTCCTTCCCCACTCCCCGTCCCCACTCTCCGTCCCCACTCTCTGTCCCCACTTACCGTCCCCACTCTCCGTCCCCACTCACCGTCCCCACTCTCCGTCCCCACTCTCCGTCCCCACTCTCCGTCCCCACTCACCGTCCCCACTCACCGTCCCCACTCTCCGTCCCCACTCACCGTCCCCACTCTCCGTCCCCACTCACCGTCCCCACTCACCGTCCCCACTCTCCGTCCCCACTCTCCGTCCCCACTCTCCGTCCCCACTCTCCGTCCCCACTCACCGTCTCCACTCTCCGTCCCCACTCTCCGTCCCCACTCTCCGTCCCCACTCTCCGTCCCCACTCACCGTCCCCACTCACCGTCCCCACTCTCCGTCCCCACTCTCCGTCCCCACTCTCCGTCCCCACTCACCGTCCCCACTCTCCGTCCCCACTCTCCGCCCCCACTCCCCGTCCCCGCCTCCCGTCCCAGCTCCCCGCCTCCCGTCCCCACTCCCCGATCCCCCTCCCCGTCCCCCGCCTCCCGCCCCCGTCTCCCGCCCCCGCTCCCCGTCCCCACACCCCGTCCCCACACCCCGTCCCCACTCCCCGTCCCCACTCTCCGTCCCCACACCCCGTCCCCATTCCAGTTCCCCACTCCCCGTCCCCACTCCCCGTCCCCACTCCCCGTCCCCACTCCCCGTCCCCTCTCACCGTCCCCACTCCCCGTCCCCTCTCACCGTCCCCACTCCCCGTCCCCTCTCCCCGTCCCCTCTCCCCGTCCCCACTCCCCGTCCCCACTCCCCGTCCCCACTCCCCGTCCCCTCTCGCCGTCCCCAATCCCCGTCCCCACTCCCCGTCCCCACTCCCCGTCCCCTCTCCCCGTCCCCACTCCCCGTCCCCACTCCCCGTCCCCACTCCCCGTCCCCACTCCCCGTCCCCACTCCCCGCCCCCACTCACCGCCCCCACTCTCCGCCCCCACTCTCCGTCCCCGTTCTCCGTCCCCACTTACCGTCCCCACTCACCGTCCCCGCTCTCCGTCCCCACGCCCCGTCCCCACTCCCCGTCCCCACTCTCCGTCCCCGCTCTCCGTCCCCGCTCTCCGTCCCCACTCCCCGTCCCCGCTCTCCGTCCCCGCTCTCCGTCCCCGCTCACCGTCCCCGCTCTCCGTCCCCGCTCTCCGTCCCCTCTCTCGGTCCCCGCTCTCCGTCCCCGCTCTCCTTCCCCGCTCTCCGTCCCCACTCTCCGTCCCCGCTCTCCGTCCCCAGTCTCCGTCCCCACTCTCCGTCCCCACTCTCCGTCCCCACTCTCCATCCCCACTCCTCGTCCCCACTCCCCGTCCCCACACTCCGTCCCCACTCTCCGTCCCCACTCCCCGTCCCCACTCTCCGTCCCCACTCCCCGTCCCCACTCCCCGTCCCCGCTCTCCGTCCCCGCTCTCCGTCCCCGCTCACCGTCCCCACTCTCCGTCCCCGCTCTCCGTCCCCGCTCTCCGTCCCCGCTCTCCGTCCCCGCTCTCCGTCCCCGCTCTCCGTCCCCGCTCTCCGTCCCCACTCCCCGTCCCCACACTCCGTCCCCGCTCCCCGTCCCCGCTCCCCGTCCCCACTCTCCATCCCCACTCCCCGTCCCCACTCTCCGTCCCCGCTCACCGTCCCCACTCTCCGTCCCCGCTCACCGTCCCCACTCTCCGTCCCCGCTCTCCGTCCCCGCTCTCCGTCCCCGCTCTCCGTCCCCGCTCACCATCCCCGCTCTCCGTCCCCGCTCTCCGTCCCCGCTCTCCGTCCCCACTCACCGTCCCACTCTCAGTCCCCACTCTCCGTCCCAACTCACCGTCCCCACTCTCCGTCCCCGCTCTCCGTCCCCGCTCTCCGTCCCCGCTCTCCGTCCCCACTCTCCGTCCCCACTCTCCGTCCCCACTCTCCGTCCCCACTCCCCGTCCCCTCTCCCCGTCCCCTCTGGCCTTCCCCTCTGGCCTTCCCCTCTGGCCTTCCCCTCTGGCCTTCCCCTCTGGCCGTCCCCTCTGGCCGTCCCCTCTGGCCTTCCCCTCTGGCCGTCCCCTCTGGCCTTCCCCTCTGGCCTTCCCCTCTGGCCGTCCCCTCTGGCCGTCCCCTCTGGCCGTCCCCTCTGGCCGTCCCCTCTGGCCGTCCCTGTCCCCGCTCCCCGGTCCCCGCTCCCCGCTCCCCTCCCCCGCTCCCCTCCCCCGCTCCCCGCCCCCGCTCCCCGCCCCCGCTCCCCGCCCCCGCCCCCGCTCCCCGTCCCCACTCACCTTCCCCACTCTCCGTCCCCACTCACTTTAGCCACTCTCCGTCCCCACTCTCCGCCCCACTCTCCGTCCCCGCTCTCCGTCCCCGCTCTCCGTCCCCGCTCTCCGTCCCCGCTCTCCGTCCCCACTCTCCGTCCCCACTCTCCGTCCCCACTCTCCGACCCCACTCTCCCTCCCCACTCTCCGTCCCCTCTCACTGTAGTCACTCACCATCCCCACTCCCCGTCCCCGCTCCCCGCTCCCCGCTCCCCGCTCCTCGCTCCCCGTCCCCGCTCCCCGTCCCCGCTCCCCGTCCCCGCTCCCCGTCCCCGCTCCCCGTCCCCGCTCTCCGTCCCCTCTCACTGTAGTCACTCACCATCCCCGCCACCCGCCCCCGTCTCCCGTCCCCACTCCCCGTCCCCACTCCCCGTCCCCACTCCCCGTCCCAACTCTCCGTCCCCACTCACCGTCCCCACTCTCCGTCCCCGTTCTCCGTCCCCACTCACTTTAGCCACTCTCCGTCCCCACTCTCCGTCCCCGCTCTCCGTCCCCGCTCTCCGTCCCCGCTCTCCGTCCCCGCTCTCCGTCCCCACTCCCCGTCCCCACTCTCCGTCCCAACTCTCCGTCCCCGCTCTCCGTCCCCGCTCTCCGTCCCCACTCCCCGTCCCCACTCTCCGTCCCAACTCTCCGTCCCCACTCTCCGTCCCCGCTCTCCGTCCCCACTCTCCGTCCCCGCTCTCCGTCCCTGCTCTCCGTCCCCACTCCCCGTCCCCACTCTCCGTCCCAACTCTCCGTCCCCGCTCTCCGTCCCCGCTCCCCGTCCCCACTCCCCGTCCCCACTCCCCGTCCCCACTCCCCGTCCCCACTCTCCGTCCCCACTCTCCGTCCCCACTCACCGTCCCCACTCTCCGTCCCCACTCACCGTCCCCACTCTCCGTCCCAACTCTCCGTCCCCACTCTCCGTCCCCACTCTCCGTCCCCACTCACCGTCCCAACTCTCCGTCCCCACTCTCCGTCCCCACTCTCCGTCCCCACTCACCGTCCCCACTCTCCATCCCCGCTCACCGTCCCCGCTCACCGTCCTCGCTCTCCGTCCCCGCTCTCCGTCCCCGCTCTCCGTCCCCGCTCTCCGTCCCCACTCCCCGTCCCCACTCCCCGTCCCCGCTCTCCGTCCCCGCTCTCCGTCCCCACTCCCCGTCCCCACTCTCCGTCCCCGCTCACCGTCCCCACTCTCCGTCCCCGCTCACCGTCCCCACTCTCCGTCCCCGCTCTCCGTCCCCGCTCTCCGTCCCCGCTCTCCGTCCCCGCTCTCCGTCCCCACTCCCCGTCCCCACACTCCGTCCCCACTCTCCGTCCCCACTCCCCGTCCCCGCTCCCCGTCCCCGCTCTCCGTCCCCACTCTCCGTCCCCACTCCCCGTCCCCACTCTCCGTCCCCGCTCACCGTCCCCACTCTCCGTCCCCGCTCACCGTCCCCACTCTCCGTCCCCGCTCTCCGTCCCCGCTCTCCGTCCCCGCTCTCCGTCCCCGCTCACCGTCCCCGCTCTCCGTCCCCACTCTCCGTCCCCACTCACCGTCCCCACTCTCCGTCCCCACTCTCCGTCCCAACTCACCGTCCCCACTCTCCGTCCCCACTCACCGTCCCCACTCTCCGTCCCCGCTCTCCGTCCCCGCTCTCCGTCCCCGCTCTCCGTCCCCACTCTCCGTCCCCACTCTCCGTCCCCACTCTCCGTCCCCACTCTCCGTCCCCACTCCCCGTCCCCTCTGGCCTTCCCCTCTGGCCTTCCCCTCTGGCCTTCCCCTCTGGCCGTCCCCTCTGGCCGTCCCCTCTGGCCGTCCCCTCTGGCCTTCCCCTCTGGCCTTCCCCTCTGGCCGTCCCCTCTGGCCTTCCCCTCTGGCCGTCCCCTCTGGCCGTCCCCTCTGGCCGTCCCCTCTGGCCGTCCCCTCTGGCCGTCCCTGTCCCCGCTCCCCGGTCCCCACTCCCCGCTCCCCGCCCCCGCTCCGCGCCCCCGCTCCGCGCCCCCGCTCCCCGCCCCCGCCCCCACTCCCCGTCCCCACTCACCTTCCCCACTCTCCGTCCCCACTCACTTTAGCCACTCTCCGTCCCCACTCTCCGCCCCACTCTCCGTCCCCGCTCTCCGTCCCCGCTCTCCGTCCCCGCTCTCCGTCCCCGCTCTCTGTCCCCACTCTCCGTCCCCACTCTCCGTCCCCACTCTCCGTCCCCACTCTCCGACCCCACTCTCCCTCCCCACTCTCCGTCCCCTCTCACTGTAGTCACTCACCATCCCCACTCCCCGTCCCCGCTCCCCGCTCCCCGTCCCCGCTCCCCGTCCCCGCTCTCCGTCCCCTCTCACTGTAGTCACTCACCATCCCCGCCTCCCGCCCCCGTCTCCCGTCCCCACTCCCCGTCCCCACTCCCCGTCCCAACTCTCCGTCCCCACTCACCATCCCCACTCTCCGTCCCCGTTCTCCGTCCCCACTCACTTTAGCCACTCTCCGACCCCACTCTCCGTCCCCACTCTCCGTCCCCACTCTCCGTCCCCACTCTCCGTCCCCGCTCTCCGTCCACGCTCTCCGTCCCCGCTCTCCGTCCCCACTCCCCGTCCCCACTCTCCGTCCCAACTCTCCGTCCCCGCTCTCCGTCCCCGCTCTCCGTCCCCACTCCCCGTCCCCACTCTCCGTCCCAACTCTCCGTCCCCACTCTCCGTCCCCGCTCTCCGTCCCCACTCTCCGTCCCCACTCTCCGTCCCCGCTCTCCGTCCCCACTCCCCGTCCCCACTCTCCGTCCCAACTCTCCGTCCCCGCTCTCCATCCCCGCTCTCCGTCCCCACGCCCCGTCCCCACTCCCCGTCCCCACTCTCCGTCCCCACTCTCCGTCCCCACTCTCCGTCCCCACTCACCGTCCCCACTCTCCGTCCCCACTCTCCGTCCCAACTCTCCGTCCCCACTCTCCGTCCCCACTCTCCGTCCCCACTCACCGTCCCAACTCTCCGTCCCCACTCTCCATCCCCACTCTCCGTCCCCGCTCACCGTCCCCACTCTCCATCCCCGCTCACCGTCCCCGCTCACCGTCCTCGCTCTCCGTCCCCGCTCTCGGTCCCCGCTCTCCGTCCCCGCTCTCCGTCCCTACTCACCGTCCCCGCTCTCCGTACCCGCTCTCGGTCCCCACTCTCGGTCCCCACTCTCGGTCCCCGCTCTCCGTCCCCGCTCTCGGTCCCCACTCTCCGTCCCCACTCACCGTCCCCGCTCTCGGTCCCCGCTCTCGGTCCCCGCTCTCGGTCCCCACTCTCCGTCCCCACTCACCGTCCCCGCTCTCCGTCCCCGCTCTCGGTCCCCGCTCTCCGTCCCCGCTCTCGGTCCCCACTCTCGGTCCCCACTCTCCGTCCCCGCACTCGGTCCCCGCTCTCCGTCCCCGCTCTCGGTCCCCACTCTCCGTCCCCACTCACTGTCCCCACTCACCGTCCCCGCTCACCGTCCCCGCTCTCCGTCCCCGCTCTCGGTCCCCGCTCTCGGTCCCCGCTCTCGGTCCCCACTCTCCGTCCCCACTCACCGTCCCCACTCACCGTCCCCGCTCTCCGTCCCCACTCTCCGTCCCCACTCTCCGTCCCCGCTCACCGTCCCCGCTCTCCGTCCCCGCTCACCGTCCCCGCTCTCCGTCCCCGCTCTCCGTCCCCGCTCTCCGTCCCCGCTCTCCGTCCCCGCTCTCCGTCCCCACTCCCCGTCCCCACACTCCGTCCCCACTCTCCGTCCCCACTCCCCGTCCCCGCTCCCCGTCCCCGCTCTCCGTCCCCACTCTCCGTCCCCACTCCCCGTCCCCACTCTCCGTCCCCACTCTCCGTCCCCGCTCACCGTCCCCACTCTCCGTCCCCGCTCTCCGTCCCCGCTCTCCGTCCCCGCTCTCCGTCCCCGCTCTCCGTCCCCACTCACCGTCCCCACTCTCCGTCCCCACTCTCCGTCCCCACTCTCCGTCCCCACTCTCCGTCCCCACTCCCCGTCCCCTCTCCCCGTCCCCTCTGGCCTTCCCCTCTGGCCTTCCCCTCTGGCCTTCCCCTCTGGCCGTCCCCTCTGGCCGTCCCCTCTGGCCGTCCCCTCTGGCCTTCCCCTCTGGCCGTCCCCTCTGGCCTTCCCCTCTGGCCGTCCCCTCTGGCCGTCCCCTCTGGCCGTCCCCTCTGGCCGTCCCCTCTGGCCGTCCCTGTCCCCGCTCCCCGGTCCCCACTCCCCGCTCCCCTCCCCCGCTCCCCGCCCCCGCTCCCCGCCCCCGCTCCCCGCCCCCGCCCCCACTCCCCGTCCCCACTCACCTTCCCCACTCTCCGTCCCCACTCACTTTAGCCACTCTCCGTCCCCACTCTCCGTCCCCACTCTCCGTCCCCACTCTCCGACCCCACTCTCCCTCCCCACTCTCCGTCCCCTCTCACTGTAGTCACTCACCATCCCCACTCCCCGTCCCCGCTCCCCGCTCCCCGCTCCCCGTCCCCGCTCCCCGTCCCCGCTCTCCGTCCCCTCTCACTGTAGTCACTCACCATCCCCGCCTCCCGCCCCCGTCTCCCGTCCCCACTCCCCGTCCCCACTCCCCGTCCCAACTCTCCGTCCCCACTCACCATCCCCACTCTCCGTCCCCGTTCTCCGTCCCCACTCACTTTAGCCACTCTCCGACCCCACTCACCGTCCCAACTCTCCGTCCCCACTCTCCGTCCCCACTCTCCGTCCCCACTCACCGTCCCCACTCTCCATCCCCGCTCACCGTCCCCGCTCACCGTCCTCGCTCTCCGTCCCCGCTCTCCGTCCCCGCTCTCGGTCCCCGCTCTCCGTCCCCGCTCTCCGTCCCCACTCACCGTCCCCGCTCTCCGTACCCGCAATCCGTCCCCACTCTCGGTCCCCACTCTCGGTCCCCGCTCTCCGTCCCCGCTCTCGGTCCCCACTCTCCGTCCCCACTCACCGTCCCCGCTCTCGGTCCCCGCTCTCCCTCCCCGCTCTCGGTCCCCACTCTCCGTCCCCACTCACCGTCCCCGCTCTCCGTCCCCGCTCTCGGTCCCCGCTCTCCGTCCCCGCTCTCGGTCCCCACTCTCGGTCCCCACTCTCCGTCCCCGCACTCGGTCCCCGCTCTCCGTCCCCGCTCTCGGTCCCCACACTCCGTCCCCACTCACTGTCCCCACTCACCGTCCCCGCTCACCGTCCTCGCTCTCCGTCCCCGCTCTCGGTCCCCGCTCTCCGTCCCCGCTCTCGGTCCCCACTCTCCGTCCCCACTCACCGTCCCCACTCACCGTCCCCGCTCTCCGTCCCCACTCTCCGTCCCCACTCTCCGTCCCCACTCTCCGTCCCCACTCTCCGTCCCAACTCTCCGTCCCCACTCACCGTCCCCACTCACCGTCCCCGCTCTCCGAACCCACTCTCCGTCCCCGCTCTCCGTCCCCGCTCTCCGTCCCCACTCCCCGTCCCCACTCACCGTCCCCACTCTCCGTCCCCACTCTCCGTCCCCGCTCTCCGTCCCCACTCTCCGTCCCCGCTCTCCGTCCCCACTCTCCGTCCCCGCTCTCCGTCCCCGCTCTCCGTCCCCACTCTCCGTCCCCACTCTCTGTCCCCACTCTCCGTCCCCACTCTCCGTCCCCGCTCTCCGTCCCCGCTCTCCTTCCCCGCTCTCCGTCCCCGCTCTCCGTCCCCGCTCTCCGTCCCCGCTCTCCGTCCCCGCTCTCCGTCCCCGCTCTCCGTCCCCGCTCTCCGTCCCCGCTCTCCGTCCCCGCTCTCCGTCCCCGCTCTCCGTCCCCGCTCACCGTCCCCACTCTCCGTCCCCACTCTCCGTCCCCACTCTCCGTCCCAACTCACCGTCCCCACTCTCCGTCCCCACTCTCCGTCCCCACTCCCCGTCCCCTCTCCCCGTCCCCTCTGGCCTTCCCCTCTGGCCTTCCCCTCTGGCCGTCCCCTCTGGCCGTCCCCTCTGGCCGTCCCCTCTGGCCGTCCCCTCTGGCCGTCCCCTCTGGCCTTCCCCTCTGGCCTTCCCCTCTGGCCGTCCCCTCTGGCCGTCCCCTCTGGCCGTCCCCTCTGGCCGTCCCCGTCCCCGCTCCCCGGTCCCCGCTCCCCGCTCCCCTCCCCCGCTCCCCGCCCCCGCTCCCCGCCCCCGCCCCCGCTCCCCGTCCCCACTCACCTTCCCCACTCTCCGTCCCCACTCTCCGTCCCCGCTCTCCATCCCCGCTCTCCGTCCCCGCTCTCCGTCCCCACTCTCCGTCCCCGCTCTCCGTCCTCACTCTCCGTCCCCGCTCTCCGTCCTCGCTCTCCGTCCCCACTCTCCGTCCCCACTCTCCGTCCCCGCTCTCCGTCCCCGCTCCCCGTCCCCACTCTCCGTCCCCAGTCTCCGTCCCCACTCCCCGCCCCCACTCACCGTCCCCGCTCTCCGTCCCCGCTCCCCGTCCCCGCTCTCCGTCCCCGCTCCCCGTCCCCACTCAACGTCCCCGCTCTCCGTCCCCACTCTCCGTCTCCACTCTCCGTCCCCACTCACCTTCCCCGGTCACTGTCCCCACCCTCCGTCCCCACCCTCCGTCCCCGCTCTCCGTCCCCGCTCTCCGTCCCCGCTCTCCGTCCCCGGTCACCGTCCCCACTCTCCGTCCCCGCTCTCCGTCCCCACTCCCCGTCCCCACTCCCCGTCCCCGCTCTCCGTCCCCACTCACCGTCCCCACTCTCCGTCCCCACTCCCCGTCCCCGCTCTCCGTCCCCGCTCCCCGTCCCCGCTCCCCGTCCCCACTCCCCGTCCCCACTCCCCGTCCCCACTCCCCGTCCCCACTCTCCGTCCCCGCTCTCCGTCCCCACTCTCCGTCCCCACTCACCGTCCCCACTCTCCGTCTGCACTCTCCGTCCCAACTCACCGTCCCCACTCTCCGTCCCCACTCTCCGTCCCCGCTCTCCGTCCCCGCTCACCGTCCCCACTCCCCGTCCCCACTCACCGTCCCCACTCTCCGTCCCCACTCTCCGTCCCCGCTCTCCGTCCCCGCTCTCCGTCCCCGCTCCCCGTCCCCACTCTCCGTCCCCACTCACCGTCCCCGCTCACCGTCCCCGCTCACCGTCCCCACTCTCCGTCCCCACTCTCCGTCCCCGCTCTCCGTCCCCACTCTCCGTCCCCACTCTCCGTCCCCGCTCCCCGTCCCTACTCTCCGTCCCCACTCTCCGTCCCCACTCACCGTCCCCGCTCACCGTCCCCACTCACCGTCCCAACTCTCCGTCCCCACTCTCCGTCCCCGCTCCCCGTCCCCACTCCCCGTCCCCACTCTCCGTCCCCGCTCTCCGTCCCCGCTCTCCGTCCCCGCTCTCGGTCCCCGCTCTCCGTCCCCGCTCTCCGTCCCCACTCACCGTCCCCGCTCTCCGTACCCGCTCTCCGTCCCCACTCTCGGTCCCCACTCTCGGTCCCCGCTCTCCGTCCCCGCTCTGGCTCCCCACTCTCCGTCCCCACTCACTGTCCCCACTCACTGTCCCCAATCACCGTCCCCGCTCTCGGTCCCCGCTCTCCGTCCCCGCTCTCGGTCCCCACTCTCCGTCCCCACTCACCGTCCCCGCTCTCCGTCCCCGCTCTCGGTCCCCGCTCTCCGTCCCCGCTCTCGGTCCCCACTCTCCGTCCCCACTCTCCGTCCCCGCACTCGGTCCCCGCTCTCCGTCCCCGCTCTCGGTCCCCACTCTCCGTCCCCACTCACCGTCCCCACTCACCGTCCCCGCTCACCGTCCTCGCTCTCCGTCCCCGCTCTCGGTCCCCGCTCTCCGTCCCCGCTCTCGGTCCCCACTCTCCGTCCCCACTCACCGTCCCCACTCACCGTCCCCGCTCTCCGTCCCCACTCTCCGTCCCCACTCTCCGTCCCCACTCTCCGTCCCAACTCTCCGTCCCCACTCACCGTCCCCACTCACCGTCCCCGCTCTCCGAACCCACTCTCCGTCCCCGCTCTCCGTCCCCACTCCCCGTCCCCACTCACCGTCCCCACTCTCCGTCCCCGCTCTCCGTCCCCACTCTCCGTCCCCGCTCTCCGTCCCCGCTCTCCGTCCCCACTCTCCGTCCCCGCTCTCCGTCCCCGCTCTCCGTCCCTGCTCTCCGTCCCCACTCTCCGTCCCCGCTCTCCGTCCCCGCTCTCCGTCCCCGCTCTCCGTCCCCGCTCTCCGTCCCCGCTCTCCGTCCCCGCTCTCCGTCCCCGCTCTCCGTCCCCGCTCTCCGTCCCCGCTCTCCGTCCCCGCTCTCCGTCCCCGCTCACCGTCCCCACTCTCCGTCCCCACTCTCCGTCCCCACTCTCCGTCCCAACTCACCGTCCCCACTCTCCGTCCCCACTCTCCGTCCCCACTCCCCGTCCCCTCTCCCCGTCCCCTCTGGCCTTCCCCTCTGGCCTTCCCCTCTGGCCGTCCCCTCTGGCCGTCCCCTCTGGCCGTCCCCTCTGGCCGTCCCCTCTGGCCTTCCCCTCTGGCCTTCCCCTCTGGCCGTCCCCTCTGGCCGTCCCCTCTGGCCGTCCCCGTCCCCGCTCCCCGGTCCCCGCTCCCCTGTCCCCGCTCCCCGCTCCCCTCCCCCGCTCCCCGCCCCCGCTCCCCGCCCCCGCCCCCGCTCCCCGTCCCCACTCACCTTCCCCACTCTCCGTCCCCACTCTCCGTCCCCGCTCTCCGTCCTCGCTCTCCGTCCCCGCTCTCCGTCCCCACTCTCCGTCCCCACTCTCCGTCCCCACTCTCCGTCCTCACTCTCCGTCCCCGCTCTCCGTCCCCGCTCTCCGTCCCCACTCTCCGTCCCCACTCTCCGTCCCCGCTCTCCGTCCCCGCTCCCCGTCCCCGCTCTCCGTCCCCGCTCCCCGTCCCCACTCAACGTCCCCGCTCTCCGTCCCCACTCTCCGTCTCCTCTCTCCGTCCCCACTCACCTTCCCCGGTCACCTTCCCCGGTCACCGTCCCCACCCTCCGTCCCCGCTCTCCGTCCCCGCTCTCCGTCCCCGCTCTCCGTCCCCACTCACCGTCCCCGCTCTCCGTCCCCACTCTCCGTCCCCGCTCTCCGTCCCCGCTCTCCGTCCCCACTCCCCGTCCCCGCTCTCCGTCCCCACTCTCCGTCCCCGCTCTCCGTCCCCACTCTCCGTCCCCACTCTCCGTCCCCGCTCTCCGTCCCCGCTCTCCGTCCCCGCTCTCCGTCCCCACTCTCCGTCCCCGCTCTCCGTCCCCGCTCTCCGTCCCCGCTCTCCGTCCCCGCTCTCCGTCCCCCCTCTCCGTCCCCACTCTCCGTCCCCACTCCCCGTCCCCACTCTCCGTCCCCAGTCTCCGTCCCCAGTCTCCGTCCCCACTCCCCGTCCCCACTCACCGTCCCCACTCCCCGTCCCCACTCTCCGTCCCCACTCACCTTCCCCGGTCACCGTCCCCACTCCCCGTCCCCACTCACCGTCCCCACTCCCCGTCCCCACTCACCGTCCCCACTCCCCGTCCCCGCTCCCCGTCCCCACTCTCCGTCCCCACTCACCTTCCCCGGTCACCGTCCCCACTCCCCGTCCCCTGTCTCCGTCCCCCACTCCCCGTCCCCACTCACCGTCCCCACTCCCCGTCCCCACTCTCCGTCCCCACTCACCTTCCCCAGTCTCCGTCCCCACTCACCGTCCCCACTCCCCGTCCCCACTCACCGTCCCCACTCCCCGTCCCCACTCTCCGTCCCCACTCCCCTTCCCCGGTCACCGTCCCCACTCCCCGTCCCCACTCTCCGTCCCCGCTCTCCGTCCCCGCTCTCCGTCCCCACTCTCCGTCCCCACTCTCCGTCCCCAGTCTCCGTCCCCTCTCCCCGTCCCCACTCTCCGTCCCCACTCTCCGTCCCCTCTCCCCGTCCCCACTCTCCGTCCCCACTCTCCGTCCCCACTCTCCGTCCCCACTCTCCGTCCCCACTCCCCGTCCCCACTCCCCGTCCCCAGTCTCCGTCCCCTCTCCCCGTCCCCACTCTCCGTCCCCTCTCCCCGTCCCCTCTCCCCGTCCCCACTCTCCGTCCCCACTCTCCGTCCCCACTCTCCGTCCCCACTCTCCGTCCCCACTCCCCGTCCCCACTCACCGTCCCCACTCCCCGTCCCCACTCTCCGTCCCCACTCCCCGTCCCCGCTCTCCGTCCCCACTCTCCGTCCCCACTCTCCGTCCCCACTCTCCGTCCCCGGTCACCGTCCCCACTCTCCGTCCCCACTCTCCGTCCCCACTCTCCGTCCCCACTCACCGTCCCCACTCCCCGTCCCCCGCTCTCCGTCCCCGCTCTCCGTCCCCTCTCTCCGTCCCCGCTCCCCGTCCCCGCTCTCCGTCCCCACTCCCCGTCCCCACTCTCCGTCCCCACTCCCCGTCCCCTCTCCCCGTCCCCGCTCTCCGTCCCCGCTCCCCGTCCCCACTCTCCGTCCCCACTCCCCGTCCCCACTCTCCGTCCCCACTCTCCGTCCCCACTCACCGTCCCCACTCTCCGTCCCCACTCACCGTCCCCACTCACCGTCCCCACTCACCGTCCCCGCTCTCCGTCCCCGCTCCCCGTCTCCACTCACCGTCCCCACACTCCGTCCCCACTCCCCGTCCCCACTCACCGTCCCCGGTCACCGTCCCCACTCTCCGTCCCCACTCTCCGTCCCCACTCTCCGTCCCCACTCTCCGTCCCCGCTCACCGTCCCCACTCTCCGTCCCCACTCTCCGTCCCCACTCTCCGTCCCCACTCTCCGTCCCCGCTCCCCGTCCCCACTCACCGTCCCCACTCTCCGTCCCCACTCTCCGTCCCCACTCACCGTCCCCCCTCACCGTCCCCACTCTCCGTCCCCACTCTCCGTCCCCGCTCTCCGTCCCCACTCTCCGTCCCCACTCTCCGTCCCCACTCTCCGTCCCCCCTCACCGTCCCCCCTCACCGTCCCCACTCTCCGTCCCCGCTCTCCGTCCCCGCTCTCCGTCCCCACTCTCCGTCCCCACTCTCCGTCCCCACTCTCCGTCCCCACTCTCCGTCCCCACTCCCCGTCCCCACTCTCCGTCCCCACTCTCCGTCCCCACTCTCCGTCCCCCCTCCCCGTCCCCACTCTCCGTCCCCACTCTCCGTCCCCACTCTCCGTCCCCACTCTCCGTCCCCACTCACCGTCCCCACTCTCAGTCCCCACTCCCCGTCCCCACTCTCCGTCCCCGCTCTCCGTCCCCACTCTCCGTCCCCACTCTCAGTCCCCACTCACCGTCCCCACTCTCCGTCCCCGCTCTCCGTCCCCACTCCCCGTCCCCACTCTCCGTCCCCACTCCCCGTCCCCACTCTCGGTCCCCGCTCTCCGTCCCCACTCCCCGTCCCCACTCCCCGTCCCCACTCTCCGTCCCCACTCTCCGTCCCCACTCTCCGTCCCCGCTCTCCGCCCCCGCTCCCCGTCCCCGCTCTCCGTCCCCACTCTCCGCCCCCCGCTCCCCGTCCCCGCTCTCCGTCCCCAGTCCCCGTCCCCACTCTCCGTCCCCACTCTCCGTCCCCACTCACCGTCCCCACTCTCCGTCCCCACTCTCCGTCCCCACTCTCCGTCCCCACTCCCCGTCCCCACTCTCCGTCCCCACTCCCCGTCCCCCCTCACCGTCCCCACTCTCCGTCCCCACTCTCCGTCCCCGGTCACCGTCCCCACTCTCCGTCCCCGCTCTCCGTCCCCTCTCCCCGTCCCCACTCTCCGTCCCCACTCACCGTCCCCACTCTCAGTCCCCACTCCCCGTCCCCACTCTCCGTCCCCGCTCTCCGTCCCCACTCTCCGTCCCCACTCTCAGTCCCCACTCACTGTCCCCACTCTCCATCCCCGCTCTCCGTCCCCACTCCCCGTCCCCACTCTCCGTCCCCACTCCCCGTCCCCACTCTCCGTCCCCGCTCTCCGTCCCCACTCCCCGTCCCCGCTCTCCGTCCCCACTCACCGTCCCCGCTCCCCGTCCCCACTCTCCGTCCCCACTCTCCGTCCCCACACTCCGTCCCCACTCACCTTCCCCGGTCACCGTCCCCACTCTCCGTCCCCACTCTCCGTCCCCACTCTCCGTCCCCACTCACCGTCCCCGCTCTCCGTCCCCACTCTCCGTCCCCACTCTCCGTCCCCGCTCTCCGTCCCCGCTCTCCGTCCCCGCTCTCCGTCCCCCCTCTCCGTCCCCACTCTCCGTCCCCACTCCCCGTCCCCACTCTCCGTCCCCAGTCTCCGTCCCCAGTCTCCGTCCCCACTCCCCGTCCCCACTCACCGTCCCCACTCCCCGTCCCCACTCTCCGTCCCCACTCACCTTCCCCGGTCACCATCCCCACTCCCCGTCCCCACTCACCGTCCCCACTCCCCGTCCCCACTCACCGTCCCCACTCCCCGTCCCCGCTCCCCGTCCCCACTCTCCGTCCCCACTCACCTTCCCCGGTCACCGTCCCCACTCCCCGTCCCCTGTCTCCGTCCCCACTCCCCGTCCCCACTCCCCGTCCCCACTCACCGTCCCCACTCCCCGTCCCCACTCTCCGTCCCCACTCACCTTCCCCAGTCTCCGTCCCCACTCACCGTCCCCACTCCCCGTCCCCACTCACCGTCCCCACTCCCCGTCCCCACTCTCCGTCCCCACTCCCCTTCCCCGGTCACCGTCCCCACTCCCCGTCCCCACTCTCCGTCCCCGCTCTCCGTCCCCGCTCTCCGTCCCCACTCTCCGTCCCCACTCTCCGTCCCCAGTCTCCGTCCCCTCTCCCCGTCCCCACTCTCCGTCCCCACTCTCCGTCCCCTCTCCCCGTCCCCACTCCCCGTCCCCACTCTCCGTCCCCACTCTCCGTCCCCACTCTCCGTCCCCACTCCCCGTCCCCACTCCCCGTCCCCAGTCTCCGTCCCCTCTCCCCGTCCCCACTCTCCGTCCCCTCTCCCCGTCCCTTCTCTCCGTCCCCACTCTCCGTCCCCACTCTCCGTCCCCACTCTCCGTCCCCACTCCCCGTCCCCACTCACCGTCCCCACTCCCCGTCCCCACTCACCGTCCCCACTCCCCGTCCCCACTCTCCGTCCCCACTCCCCGTCCCCGCTCTCCGTCCCCACTCTCCGTCCCCACTCTCCGTCCCCACTCTCCGTCCCCGGTCACCGTCCCCACTCTCCGTCCCCACTCTCCGTCCCCACTCTCCGTCCCCACTCTCCGTCCCCGCTCTCCGCCCCCGCTCCCCGTCCCCGCTCTCCGTCCCCACTCTCCGCCCCCGCTCCCCGTCCCCGCTCTCCGTCCCCAGTCCCCGTCCCCACTCTCCGTCCCCACTCTCCGTCCCCACTCACCGTCCCCACTCTCCGTCCCCACTCTCCGTCCCCACTCTCCGTCCCCACTCCCCGTCCCCACTCTCCGTCCCCACTCCCCATCCCCCCTCACCGTCCCCACTCTCCGTCCCCACTCTCCGTCCCCGGTCACCGTCCCCACTCTCCGTCCCCGCTCTCCGTCCCCTCTCCCCGTCCCCACTCTCCGTCCCCACTCACCGTCCCCACTCTCAGTCCCCACTCCCCGTCCCCACTCTCCGTCCCCGCTCTCCGTCCCCACTCTCCGTCCCCACTCTCAGTCCCCACTCACTGTCCCCACTCTCCATCCCCGCTCTCCGTCCCCACTCCCCGTCCCCACTCTCCGTCCCCACTCCCCGTCCCCACTCTCCGTCCCCGCTCTCCGTCCCCACTCCCCGTCCCCGCTCTCCGTCCCCACTCACCGTCCCCGCTCCCCGTCCCCACTCTCCGTCCCCACTCTCCGTCCCCACACTCCGTCCCCACTCACCTTCCCCGGTCACCGTCCCCACTCTCCGTCCCCACTCTCCGTCCCCACTCTCCGTCCCCACTCACCGTCCCCGCTCTCCGTCCCCACTCTCCGTCCCCACTCTCCGTCCCCACTCCCCGTCCCCACTCTCCGTCCCCGCTCTCCGTCCCCACTCCCCGTCCCCACTCCCCGTCCCCACTCCCCGTCACCACTCCCCGTCCCCACTCCCCGTCCCCGCTCTCCGTCCCCACTCCCCGTCCCCACTCCCCGTCCCCACTCCCCGTCCCCACTCTCCGTCCCCACTCTCCGTCCCCACTCTCCGTCCCCGCTCTCCGTCCCCACTCTCCGTCCTCGCTCTCCGTCCCCGCTCTCCGTCCCCGCTCTCCGTCCCCACTCTCCGTCCCCACTCTCCGTCCCCGCTCTCCGTCCCCACTCTCCGTCCCCGCTGTCCGTCCCCGCTCTCCGTCCCCACTCTCCGTCCCCACTCTCCGTCCCCACTCTCCGTCCCCACTCCCCGTCCCCACTCCCTGTCCCCACTCTCCATCCCCACTCTCCGTCCCCGCTCTCCGTCCCCACTCTCCGTCCCCACTCTCCGTCCCCGCTCTCCGTCCCCACTCTCCGTCCCCACTCTCCGTCCCCACTCTCCGTCCCCACTCTCCGTCCCCGCTCTCCGTCCCCACTCTCCGACCCCGCTCTCCGTCCCCACTCTCCGTCCCCACTCTCCGTCCCCGCTCCCCGTCCCCGCTCTCCGTCCCCACTCTCTGTCCCCACTCTCCGTCCCCACTCTCCGTCCCCGCTCTCCGTCCCCACTCTCCGTCCCCACTCTCCGTCCCCGCTCTCCGTCCCCACTCTCCGACCCCGCTCTCCGTCCTCGCTCTCCGTCCCCACTCTCCGTCCCCACTCTCCGTCCCCACTCTCCGTCCCCGCTCCCCGTCCCCACTCTCCGTCCCCACTCTCCGTCCCCGCTCTCCGCCCCCGCTCCCCGTCCCCGCTCTCCGTCCCCACTCTCCGTCCCCGCTCTCCGTCCCCACTCTCCGTCCCCACTCCCCGTCCCCACTCTCCGTCCCCGGTCACCGTCCCCACTCTCCGTCCCCACTCCCCGTCCCCACTCTCCGTCCCCACTCTCCGTCCCCACTCTCCGTCCCCGCTCTCCGTCCCCACTCTCCGTCCCCGCTCTCCGTCCCCGCTCTCCGTCCCCACTCACCGTCCCCGCTCTCCGTCCCCACTCACCGTCCCCACTCTCCGTCCCCACTCTCCGTCCCCACTCTCCGTCCCCGCTCTCCGTCCCCGCTCTCCGTCCCCACTCACCGTCCCCACACTCCGTCCCCACTCTCCGTCCCCGCTCTCCGTCCCCACTCTCCGACCCCGCTCTCCGTCCCGACTCTCCGTCCCCACTCTCCGTCCCCGCTCTCCGCCCCCGCTCCCCGTCCCCGCTCTCCGTCCCCACTCTCCGTCCCCGCTCTCCGCCCCCGCTCCCCGTCCCCGCTCTCCGTCCCCACTCACCGTCCCCGCTCTCCGTCCCCACTCTCCGTCCCCACTCTCCGTCCCCGCTCTCCGCCCCCGCTCCCCGTCCCCGCTCTCCGTCCCCACTCTCCGTCCCCACTCTCCGTCCCCACTCACCGTCCCCACTCTCCGTCCCCACTCTCCGTCCCCGCTCTCCGCCCCCGCTCCCCGTCCCCGCTCTCCGCCCCCTCTCCCCGTCCCCGCTCTCCGTCCCCACTCTCCGTCCCCGCTCTCCGCCCCCGCTCCCCGTCCCCGCTCTCCGTCCCCGCTCACCGTCCCCGCTCTCCGTCCCCACTCTCCGTCCCCGCTCTCCGTCCCCGCTCTCCGTCCCCACTCCCCGTCCCCGCTCTCCGTCCCCACTCTCCGTCCCCACTCTCCGTCCCCACTCTCCGTCCCCACTCTCCGTCCCCACTCTCCGTCCCCGCTCTCCGTCCCTGCTCTCCGTCCCCGCTCTCCGTCCCCAATCTCCGTCCCCGCTCTCCGTCCCCGCTCTCCGTCCCCGCTCTCCGTCCCCGCTCTCCGTCCCCCCTCACCGTCCCCGCTCTCCGTCCCCGCTCTCCGTCCCCACTCTCCGTCCCCGCTCTCCGTCCCCACTCTCCGTCCCCACTCTCCGTCCCCACTCTCCGTCCCCACTCTCCGTCCCCGCTCTCCGTCCCCACTCTCCGACCCCGCTCTCCGTCCCCACTCTCCGTCCCCACTCTCCGTCCCCGCTCCCCGTCCCCGCTCTCCGTCCCCACTCTCTGTCCCCGCTCTCCGTCCCCACTCTCCGTCCCCGCTCTCCGTCCCCACTCTCCGTCCCCACTCTCCGTCCCCGCTCTCCGTCCCCACTCTCCGTCCCCACTCTCCGTCCCCGCTCCCCGTCCCCACTCTCCGTCCCCACTCTCCGTCCCCGCTCTCCGCCCCCGCTCCCCGTCCCCGCTCTCCGTCCCCACTCTCCGTCCCCGCTCTCCGTCCCCACTCTCCGTCCCCACTCCCCGTCCCCACTCTCCGTCCCCGGTCACCGTCCCCACTCTCCGTCCCCACTCCCCGTCCCCACTCTCCGTCCCCACTCTCCGTCCCCACTCTCCGTCCCCGCTCTCCGTCCCCACTCTCCGTCCCCACTCTCCGTCCCCGCTCTCCGTCCCCACTCACCGTCCCCGCTCTCCGTCCCCACTCACCGTCCCCACTCTCCGTCCCCACTCTCCGTCCCCACTCTCCGTCCCCGCTCTCCGTCCCCGCTCTCCGTCCCCACTCACCGTCCCCACTCACCGTCCCCACACTCCGTCCCCGCTCTCCGTCCCCGCTCTCCGTCCCCACTCTCCGACCCCGCTCTCCGTCCCGACTCTCCGTCCCCACTCTCCGTCCCCGCTCTCCGCCCCTGCTCCCCGTCCCCGCTCTCCGTCCCCACTCTCCGTCCCCGCTCTCCGCCCCCGCTCTCCGTCCCCACTCTCCGTCCCCACTCTCCGTCCCCACTCTCCGTCCCCACTCCCCGTCCCCACTCTCCGTCCCCAGTCTCCGTCCCCACTCCCCGTCCCCACACTCCGTTCCCGCTCTCCGTCCCCGCTCTCCGTCCCCACTCACCTTCCCCGGTCACCGTCCCCACTCCCCGTCCCCACTCACCGTCCCCACTCCCCGTCCCCACTCCCCGTCCCCACTCCCCGTCCCCGCTCTCCGTCCCCACTCCCCGTCCCCACTCTCCGTCCCCACTCCCCGTCCCCTCTCCCCGTCCCCGCTCTCCGTCCCCGCTCCCCGTCCCCACTCTCCGTCCCCACTCCCCGTCCCCACTCTCCGTCCCCACTCTCCGTCCCCACTCACCGTCCCCACTCTCCGTCCCCACTCACCGTCCCCACTCACCGTCCCCACTCACCGTCCCCGCTCTCCGTCCCCGCTCCCCGTCTCCACTCACCGTCCCCACTCTCCGTCCCCACTCCCCGTCCCCACTCACCGTCCCCGGTCACCGTCCCCACTCTCCGTCCCCACTCTCCGTCCCCACTCTCCGTCCCCACTCTCCGTCCCCGCTCACCGTCCCCACTCTCCGTCCCCACTCTCCGTCCCCACTCTCCGTCCCCGCTCCCCGTCCCCACTCACCGTCCCCCCTCACCGTCCCCACTCTCCGTCCCCACTCTCCGTCCCCACTCACCGTCCCCCCTCACCGTCCCCACTCTCCGTCCCCACTCTCCGTCCCCGCTCTCCGTCCCCACTCTCCGTCCCCACTCTCCGTCCCTGCTCTCCGTCCCCACTCACCGTCCCCCCTCACCGTCCCCACTCTCCGTCCCCGCTCTCCGTCCCCACTCTCCGTCCCCACTCTCCGTCCCCACTCTCCGTCCCCACTCCCCGTCCCCACTCTCCGTCCCCACTCTCCGTCCCCACTCTCCGTCCCCCCTCCCCGTCCCCACTCTCCGTCCCCACTCTCCGTCCCCACTCTCCGTCCCCGCTCCCCGTCCCCGCTCTCCGTCCCCACTCTCTGTCCCCGCTCTCCGTCCCCACTCTCCGTCCCCGCTCTCCGTCCCCACTCTCCGTCCCCACTCTCCGTCCCCGCTCTCCGTCCCCACTCTCCGTCCCCACTCTCCGTCCCCGCTCCCCGTCCTCACTCTCCGTCCCCACTCTCCGTCCCCGCTCTCCGCCCCCGCTCCCCGTCCCCGCTCTCCGTCCCCACTCTCCGTCCCCGCTCTCCGTCCCCACTCTCCGTCCCCACTCCCCGTCCCCACTCTCCGTCCCCGGTCACCGTCCCCACTCTCCGTCCCCACTCCCCGTCCCCACTCTCCGTCCCCACTCTCCGTCCCCACTCTCCGTCCCCGCTCTCCGTCCCCACTCTCCGTCCCCACTCTCCGTCCCCGCTCTCCGTCCCCACTCACCGTCCCCGCTCTCCGTCCCCACTCACCGTCCCCACTCTCCGTCCCCACTCTCCGTCCCCACTCTCCGTCCCCGCTCTCCGTCCCCGCTCTCCGTCCCCACTCACCGTCCCCACTCACCGTCCCCACACTCCGTCCCCGCTCTCCGTCCCCGCTCTCCGTCCCCACTCTCCGACCCCGCTCTCCGTCCCGACTCTCCGTCCCCACTCTCCGTCCCCGCTCTCCGCCCCTGCTCCCCGTCCCCGCTCTCCGTCCCCACTCTCCGTCCCCGCTCTCCGCCCCCGCTCTCCGTCCCCACTCTCCGTCCCCACTCTCCGTCCCCACTCTCCGTCCCCACTCCCCGTCCCCACTCTCCGTCCCCAGTCTCCGTCCCCACTCCCCGTCCCCACTCACAATCCCCACTCCCCGTCCCCACTCTCCGTCCCCACTCACCTTCCCCGGTCACCGTCCCCACTCTCCGTCCCCACTCACCGTCCCCACTCACCGTCCCCACTCACCGTCCCCGCTCTCCGTCCCCGCTCCCCGTCTCCACTCACCGTCCCCACTCTCCGTCCCCACTCCCCGTCCCCACTCACCGTCCCCGGTCACCGTCCCCACTCTCCGTCCCCACTCTCCGTCCCCACTCTCCGTCCCCACTCTCCGTCCCCGCTCACCGTCCCCACTCTCCGTCCCCACTCTCCGTCCCCACTCTCCGTCCCCGCTCCCCGTCCCCACTCACCGTCCCCCCTCACCGTCCCCACTCTCCGTCCCCACTCTCCGTCCCCACTCACCGTCCCCCCTCACCGTCCCCACTCTCCGTCCCCACTCTCCGTCCCCGCTCTCCGTCCCCACTCTCCGTCCCCACTCTCCGTCCCTGCTCTCCGTCCCCACTCACCGTCCCCCCTCACCGTCCCCACTCTCCGTCCCCGCTCTCCGTCCCCACTCTCCGTCCCCACTCTCCGTCCCCACTCTCCGTCCCCACTCCCCGTCCCCACTCTCCGTCCCCACTCTCCGTCCCCACTCTCCGTCCCCCCTCCCCGTCCCCACTCTCCGTCCCCACTCTCCGTCCCCACTCTCCGTCCCCGCTCCCCGTCCCCGCTCTCCGTCCCCACTCCCCGTCCCCACTCTCCGTCCCCACTCCCCGTCCCCACTCTCCGTCCCCACTCTCCGTCCCCGGTCACCGTCCCCACTCCCCGTCCCCACTCCCCGTCCCCACTCTCCGTCCCCACTCTCCGTCCCCACTCTCCATCCCCGCTCTCCGCCCCGCTCCCCGTCCCCGCTCTCCGTCCCCACTCTCCGCCCCCGCTCCCCGTCCCCGCTCTCCGTCCCCACTCTCCGTCCCCACTCTCCGTCCCCACTCTCCGTCCCCACTCACCGTCCCCACTCTCCGTCCCCACACTCCGTCCCCACTCTCCGTCCCCACTCCCCGTCCCCACTCTCCGTCCCCACTCCCCGTCCCCCCTCACCGTCCCCACTCTCCGTCCCCACTCTCCGTCCCCGGTCACCGTCCCCACTCTCCGTCCCCGCTCTCCGTCCCCTCTCCCCGTCCCCTCTCCCCGTCCCCACTCCCCGTCCCCACTCTCCGTCCCCACTCTCCGTCCCCACTCTCCGTCCCCGCTCCCCGTCCCCGCTCTCCGTCCCCACTCACCGTCCCCACTCTCCGTCCCCACTCTCCGTCCCCACTCACAGTCCCCATTCTCCGTCCCCACTCTCTGTCCCCACTCTCCGTCCCCACTCTCCGTCCCCGCTCTCCGTCCCCGCTCTCCGTCCCCGCTCCCCGTCCCCACTCTCCGTCCCCACTCTCCGTCCCCACTCTCCGTCCCCGCTCCCCGTCCCCGCTCTCCGTCCCCACTCACCGTCCCCACTCTCCGTCCCCACTCTCCGTCCCCACTCACCGTCCCCACTCTCCGTCCCCACTCTCCGTCCCCACTCTCCGTCCCCACTCTCCGTCCCCACTCACCGTCCCCACTCACCGTCCCCACTCTCCGTCCCCACTCTCCGTCCCCACTCTCCGTCCCCACTCACCGTCCCCACTCACCGTCCCCGCTCTCCGTCCCCACTCTCCGTCCCCACTCTCCGTCCGCGCTCACCGTCCCCACTCCCCGTCCCCACTCTCCGTCCCCGCTCTCCGTCCCCACTCCCCGTCCCCGCTCTCCGTCCCCACTCCCCGTCCCCACTCACCGTCGCCACTCTCCGTCCCCACTCCCCGTCCCCACTCACCGTCGCCACTCACCGTCCCCGCTCTCCGTCCCCGCTCCCCGTCCCCGCTCTCCGTCCCCACTCTCCGTCCCCACTCCCCGTCCCCGCTCTCCGTCCCCACTCTCCGTCCCCGCTCACCGTCCCCACTCCCCGTCCCCACTCTCCGTCCCCGCTCTCCGTCCCCGCTCTCCGTCCCCGCTCTCCGTCCCCACTCACCGTCCCCACTCTCCGTCCCCACTCTCCGTCCCCACTCTCCGTCCCCACTCTCCGTCCCCACTCTCCGTCCCCGCTCTCCGCCCCCGCTCCCCGTCCCCGCTCTCCGTCCCCGCTCTCCGTCCCCGCTCTCCGTCCCCACTCTCCGTCCCCACCCCCCGTCCCCGGTCACCGTCCCCACTCTCCGCCCCCGCTCCCCGGCCCCGGTCACCGTCCCCGCTCTCCGTCCCCGCTCTCCGTCCCCACTCTCCGTCCCTACTCTCCGTCCCCACTCTCCGTCCCCACTCTCCGTCCCCACTCACCTTCCCCGCTCTCCGTCCCCACTCTCCGTCCCCGCTCTCCGTCCCCACTCTCCGTCCCCACTCTCCGTCCCCACTCCCCGTCCCCGCTCTCCGTCCCCGCTCTCTGTCCCCACTCTCCGTCCCCACTCCCCGTCCCCGCTCTCCGTCCCCGCTCTCCGTCCCCGCTCTCCGTCCCCACTCTCCGTCCCCACTCCCCGACCCACTCTCCGTCCCCGCTCTCCGTCCCCACTCTCCGTCCCCACTCTCCGTCCCCGCTCCCCGTCCCCGCTCCCCGTCCCCACTCTCCGTCCCCACTCTCCGTCCCCACTCCCCGTCCCCGCTCTCCGTCCCCGCTCTCCGTCCCCACTCTCCGTCCCCGGTCACCGTCCCCACTCCCCATCCCCACTCTCCGTCCCCACTCTCCGTCCCCGCTCTCCGTCCCCACTCTCCGTCCCCGCTCTCCGTCCCCACTCCCCGTCCCCACTCTCCGTCCCCACTCACCGTCCCCACTCTCCGTCCCCACTCCCCGTCACCACTCTCCGTCCCCGCTCTCCGTCCCCACTCCCCGTCCCCACTCTCCGTCCCCACTCACCGTCCCCGCTCCCCGTCCCCACTCTCCGTCCCCACTCTCCGTCCCCACTCTCCGTCCCCACTCACCTTCCCCGGTCACCGTCCCCACTCTCCGTCCCCACTCTCCGTCCCCACTCTCCGTCCCCACTCACCGTCCCCGCTCTCCGTCCCCACTCTCCGTCCCCACTCTCCGTCCCCACTCTCCGTCCCCACTCCCCGTCCCCACTCTCCGTCCCCACTCCCCGTCCCCGCTCTCCGTCCCCACTCCCCGTCCCCGCTCTCCGTCCCCACTCCCCGTCCCCACTCCCCGTCCCCACTCTCCGTCCCCGCTCTCCGTCCCCACTCCCCGTCCCCGCTCTCCGTCCCCGCTCTCCGTCCCCACTCACCGTCCCCACTCTCCGTCCCCACTCTCCGTCCCCACTCTCCGTCCCCGCTCTCCGCCCCCGCTCCCCGTCCCCGCTCTCCGTCCCCACTCACCGTCCCCGCTCTCCGTCCCCGCTCTCCGTCCCCACTCTCCGTCCCCACTCCCCGTCCCCGGTCACCGTCCCCACTCTCCGCCCCCGCTCCCCGTCCCCGGTCACCGTCCCCGCTCACCGTCCCCGCTCTCCGTCCCCACTCTCCGTCCCCACTCTCCGTCCCCACTCTCCGTCCCCACTCTCCGTCCCCACTCACCCTCCCCGCTCTCCGTCCCCGCTCTCCGTCCCCACTCTCCGTCCCCACTCTCCGTCCCCACTCCCCGTCCCCGCTCTCCGTCCCCACTCTCCGTCCCCACTCCCCGTCCCCACTCTCCGTCCCCGCTCTCCGTCCCCGCTCTCCGTCCCCGCTCTCCGTCCCCACTCTCCGTCCCCACTCCCCGTCCCCACTCTCTGTCCCCGCTCTCCGTCCCCACTCTCCGTCCCCGCTCTCCGTCCCCGCTCCCCGTCCCCACTCTCCGTCCCCACTCTCCGTCCCCACTCTCCGTCCCCACTCTCCGTCCCCACTCCCCGTCCCCGCTCTCCGTCCCCACTCTCCGTCCCCGGTCACCGTCCCCACTCCCCGTCCCCACTCTCCGTCCCCACTCCCCGTCCCCACTCTCCGTCCCCACTCACCGTCCCCACTCTCCGTCCCCATTCCCCGTCACCACTCTCCGTCCCAGCTCTCCGTCCCCACTCCCCGTCCCCACTCTCCGTCCCCACTCACCGTCCCCGCTCCCCGTCCCCACTCTTCGTCCCCACTCTCCGTCCCCACTCTCCGTCCCCACTCTCCGTCCCCGGTCACCGTCCCCTCTCCCCGTCCCCACTCTCCGTCCCCACTCCCCGTCCCCACTCTCCGTCCCCGCTCTCCGTCCCCACTCTCCGTCCCCGCTCTCCGTCCCCACTCCCCGTCCCCACTCTCCGTCCCCACTCACCGTCCCCACTCTCCGTCCCCACTCCCCGTCACCACTCTCCGTCCCCGCTCTCCGTCCCCACTCCCCGTCCCCGCTCTCCGTCCCCACTCCCCGTCCCCACTCCCCGTCCCCACTCCCCGTCCCCACTCTCCGTCCCCGCTCTCCGTCCCCACTCCCCGTCCCCACTCTACGTCCCCACTCCCCGTCCCCACTCTCCGTCCCCACTCTCCGTCCCCACTCACCGTCCCCGCTCTCCGTCCCCACTCTCCGTCCCCACTCTCCGTCCCCACTCTCCGTCCCCACTCTCCGTCCCCACTCCCCGTCCCCACTCTCCGTCCCCACTCCCCGTCCCCGCTCTCCGTCCCCACTCCCCGTCCCCGCTCTCCGTCCCCACTCCCCGTCCCCACTCCCCGTCCCCACTCTCCGTCCCCGCTCTCCGTCCCCACTCCCCGTCCCCGCTCTCCGTCCCCGCTCTCCGTCCCCACTCACCGTCCCCACTCTCCGTCCCCACTCTCCGTCCCCACTCTCCGTCCCCGCTCTCCGCCCCCGCTCCCCGTCCCCGCTCTCCGTCCCCACTCACCGTCCCCGCTCTCCGTCCCCGCTCTCCGTCCCCACTCTCCGTCCCCACTCCCCGTCCCCGGTCACCGTCCCCACTCTCCGCCCCCGCTCCCCGTCCCCGGTCACCGTCCCCGCTCACCGTCCCCGCTCTCCGTCCCCACTCTCCGTCCCCACTCTCCGTCCCCACTCTCCGTCCCCACTCTCCGTCCCCACTCACCCTCCCCGCTCTCCGTCCCCGCTCTCCGTCCCCACTCTCCGTCCCCACTCTCCGTCCCCACTCCCCGTCCCCGCTCTCCGTCCCCACTCTCCGTCCCCACTCCCCGTCCCCACTCTCCGTCCCCGCTCTCCGTCCCCGCTCTCCGTCCCCGCTCTCCGTCCCCACTCTCCGTCCCCACTCCCCGTCCCCACTCTCTGTCCCCGCTCTCCGTCCCCACTCTCCGTCCCCGCTCTCCGTCCCCGCTCCCCGTCCCCACTCTCCGTCCCCACTCTCCGTCCCCACTCTCCGTCCCCACTCCCGTCCCCGCTCTCCGTCCCCACTCTCCGTCCCCGGTCACCGTCCCCACTCCCCGTCCCCACTCTCCGTCCCCACTCCCCGTCCCCACTCTCCGTCCCCACTCACCGTCCCCACTCTCCGTCCCCATTCCCCGTCACCACTCTCCGTCCCAGCTCTCCGTCCCCACTCCCCGTCCCCACTCTCCGTCCCCACTCACCGTCCCCGCTCCCCGTCCCCACTCTTCGTCCCCACTCTCCGTCCCCACTCTCCGTCCCCACTCTCCGTCCCCGGTCACCGTCCCCTCTCCCCGTCCCCACTCTCCGTCCCCACTCCCCGTCCCCACTCTCCGTCCCCGCTCTCCGTCCCCACTCTCCGTCCCCGCTCTCCGTCCCCACTCCCCGTCCCCACTCTCCGTCCCCACTCACCGTCCCCACTCTCCGTCCCCACTCCCCGTCACCACTCTCCGTCCCCGCTCTCCGTCCCCACTCCCCGTCCCCGCTCTCCGTCCCCACTCCCCGTCCCCACTCCCCGTCCCCACTCCCCGTCCCCACTCTCCGTCCCCGCTCTCCGTCCCCACTCCCCGTCCCCACTCTACGTCCCCACTCCCCGTCCCCACTCTCCGTCCCCACTCCCCGTCCCCACTCCCCGTCCCCACTCCCCGTCCCCACTCTCCGTCCCCGCTCTCCGTCACCGCTCACCGACCCCACTCCCCGTCCCCACTCTCCGTCCCCACTCCCCGTGCCCACTCCCCGTCCCCACTCCCCGTCCCCACTCCCCGTCCCCACTCTCCGTCCCCGCTCTCCGTCCCCACTCTCCGTCCCCACTCTCCGTCCCCGCTCTCCGTCCCCGCTCTCCGTCCCCACTCACCGTCCCCGCTCTCCGTCCCCGCTCTCCGTCCCCACTCACCGTCCCCACTCTCCGTCCCCACTCTCCGTCCCCACTCTCCGTCCCCGCTCTCCGCCCCCGCTCCCCGTCCCCGCTCTCCGTCCCCACTCACCGTTCCCGCTCTCCGTCCCCGCTCTCCGTCCCCACTCTCCGTCCCCACTCCCCGTCCCCGGTCACCGTCCCCACTCTCCGCCCCCGCTCCCCATCCCCGGTCACCGTCCCCGCTCTCCGTCCCTGCTCTCCGTCCCCACTCTCCGTCCCCACTCTCCGTCCCCACTCACCGTCCCCGCTCTCCGTCCCCACTCTCCGTCCCCACTCTCCGTCCCCACTCTCCGTCCCCACTCACCTTCCCCACTCTCCGTCCCCACTCCCCGTCCCCGCTCTCCGTCCCCGCTCTCCGTCCCCACTCCCCGTCCCCGCTCTCCGTCCCCACTCCCCGTCCCCACTCCCCGTCCCCACTCCCCGTCCCCACTCTCCGTCCCCGCTCTCCGTCCCCACTCCCCGTCCCCACTCTCCGTCCCCACTCTCCGTCCCCACTCCCCGTCCCCACTCCCCGTCCCCACTCCCCGTCCCCACTCCCCGTCCCCACTCTCCGTCCCCGCTCTCCGTCACCGCTCACCGACCCCACTCCCCGTCCCCACTCCCCGTCCCCACTCTCCGTCCCCACTCCCCGTGCCCACTCCCCGTCCCCACTCCCCATCCCCACTCCCCGTCCCCACTCCCCGTCCCCACTCTCCGTCCCCGCTCTCCGTCCCCACTCTCCGTCCCCACTCTCCGTCCCCACTCTCCGTCCCCGCTCCCCGTCCCCACTCTCCGTCCCCACTCTCCGTCCCCACTCTCCGTCCCCACTCTCCGTCCCCACTCTCCGTCCCCACTTTCCGACCCCGCTCCCCGTCCCCGCTCTCCGTCCCCACTCTCCGTCCCCACTCTCCGTCCCCACTCCCCGTCCCCACTCTCCGTCCCCAGTCTCCGTCCCCACTCCCCGTCCCCACTCACCGTCCCCACTCCCCGTCCCCACTCACCTTCCCCGGTCACCGTCCCCACTCCCCGTCCCCACTCTCCGTGCCCGCTCTCCGTCCCCACTCTCCGTCCCCACTCCCCGTCTCCACTCTCCGTCCCCAGTCTCCGTCCCCTCTCCCCGTCCCCACTCTCCGTCCCCACTCTCCGTCCC
The DNA here is from genome assembly GCF_036365525.1 of Heterodontus francisci. NCBI lineage: Eukaryota > Metazoa > Chordata > Chondrichthyes > Heterodontiformes > Heterodontidae > Heterodontus > Heterodontus francisci. The sequence goes on along the minus strand of NW_027141995.1, from coordinate 14,613 downwards.
CACTCTCCGTCCCCACTCTCCGTCCCCGCTCTCCGACCCCACTCCCCGTCCCCGCTCTCCGTCCCCGCTCTCCGTCCCCACTCCCCGTCCCCACTCCCCGTCCCCACTCTCCGTCCCCTCTCCCCGTCCCCTCTCCCCGTCCCCACTCTCCGTCCCCACTCTCCGTCCCCACTCTCCGTCCCCACTCTCCGTCCCCAGTCTCCGTCCCCTCTCCCCGTCCCACTCTCCGTCCCCACTCTCCGTCCCCACTCTCCGTCCCCACTCCCCGTCCCCACTCTCCGTCCCCAGTCTCCGTCCCCTCTCCCCGTCCCCACTCTCCGTCCCCACTCTCCGTCCCCACTCTCCATCCCCACTCTCCGTCCCCGCTCTCCGACCCCACTCCCCGACCCCGCTACCCCCTCCCCTCAGACACTTAGCACCTCACCCGTCCCCGCTCCGTCCCCACTCTCCGTCCCCACTCTCCGACCCCACTCCCCGTCCCCGCTCTCCGTCCCCACTCCCCGTCCCCACTCCCCGTCCCCACTCTCCGTCCCCACTCCCCGTCCCCACTCACCGTCCCCACTCTCCGTCCCCGGTCACCGTCCCCACTCTCCGTCCCCGCTCTCCGTCCCTCTCCCCGTCCCCACTCTCCGTCCCCACTCTCCGTCCCCACTCTCCGTCCCCGCTCTCCGTCCCCGCTCACCGTCCCCACTCTCCGTCCCCGCTCTCCGTCCCCACTCTCCGTCCCCACTCTCCGTCCCCGCTCTCCGTCCCCGCTCACCGTCCCCGCTCTCCGTCCCCACTCCCCGTCCCCACTCTCCGTCCCCACTCTCCGTCCCCGCTCTCCGTCCCCGCTCACCGTCCCCGCTCTCCGTCCCCGCTCCCCGTCCCCACTCCCCGTCCCCACTCTCCGTCCCCACTCTCCGTCCCCGCTCTCCGTCCCCGCTCTCCGTCCCCGCTCACCGTCCCCGCTCTCCGTCCCCGCTCCCCGTCCCCACTCTCCGTCCCCACTCCCCGTCCCCGCTCTCCGTCCCCACTCCCCGTCCCCGCTCTCCGTCCCCACTCCCCGTCCCCGCTCTCCGTCCCCACTCCCCGTCCCCACTCCCCGTCCCCACTCCCCGTCCCCACTCTCCGTCCCCGCTCTCCGTCCCCACTCCCCGTCCCCACTCTCCGTCCCCACTCCCCGTCCCCACTCTCCGTCCCCACTCCCCGTCCCCACTCCCCGTCCCCACTCCCCGTCCCCACTCCCCGTCCCCACTCTCCGTCCCCACTCTCCGTCCCCGCTCTCCGTCACCGCTCACCGACCCCACTCCCCGTCCCCACTCCCCGTCCCCACTCTCCGTCCCCACTCCCCGTGCCCACTCCCCGTCCCCACTCCCCGTCCCCACTCCCCGTCCCCACTCTCCGTCCCCGCTCTCCGTCCCCACTCTCCGTCCCCGCTCCCCGTCCCCACTCTCCGTCCCCACTCACCGTCCCCACTCTCCGTCCCCACTCTCCGTCCCCACTCTCCGTCCCCACTCTCCGACCCCGCTCCCCGTCCCCGCTCCCCGTCCCCACTCTCCGTCCCCACTCCCCGTCCCCACTCTCCGTCCCCAGTCTCCGTCCCCACTCCCCGTCCCCACTCACCGTCCCCACTCCCCGTCCCCACTCACCTTCCCCGGTCACCGTCCCCACTCCCCGTCCCCACTCTCCGTGCCCGCTCTCCGTCCCCACTCTCCGTCCCCACTCTCCGTCCCCACTCCCCGTCCCCACTCTCCGTCCCCAGTCTCCGTCCCCTCTCCCCGTCCCCACTCTCCGTCCCCACTCTCCGTCCCCACTCTCCGTCCCCACTCTCCGTCCCCGCTCTCCGACCCCACTCCCCGTCCCCGCTCTCCTTCCCACTCTCCGTCCCCACTCTCCGACCCCACTCCCCGTCCCCGCTCTCCGTCCCCACTCCCCGTCCCCACTCCCCGTCCCCACTCTCCGTCCCCTCTCCCCGTCCCCTCTCCCCGTCCCCACTCTCCGTCCCCACTCTCCGTCCCACTCTCCGTCCCCACTCCCCGTCCCCACTCCCCGTCCCCACTCCCCGTCCCCACTCTCCGTCCCCACTCACCTTCCCCGGTCACCGTCCCCACTCCCCGTCCCCACTCTCCGTGCCCGCTCTCCGTCCCCACTCTCCGTCCCCACTCCCCGTCCCCACTCCCCGTCCCCACTCTCCATCCCCAGTCTCCGTCCCCTCTCCCCGTCCCCACTCTCCGTCCCCACTCTCCGTCCCCACTCTCCATCCCCACTGTCCGTCCCCGCTCTCCGACCCCACTCCCCGTCCCCGCTCTCCGTCCCCACTCTCCGTCCCCACTCTCCGACCCCACTCCCCGTCCCCGCTCTCCGTCCCCACTCCCCGTCCCCACTCCCCGTCCCCACTCTCCGTCCCCTCTCCCCGTCCCCTCTCCCCGTTCCCACTCTCCGTCCCCACTCTCCGTCCCCGCTCTCCATCCCCACTCTCCGTCCCCACTCTCCGTCCCCACTCCCCGTCCCCACTCCCCGTCCCCACTCTCCGTCCCCGCTCCCCGTCCCCACTCTCCGTCCCCACTCTCCGTCCCCACTCTCCGTCCCCACTCTCCGTCCCCACTCTCCGTCCCCACTCCCCGTCCCCCCTCACCGTCCCCACTCTCCGTCCCCACTCTCCGTCCCCACTCCCCGTCCCCACTCACCGTCCCCACTCTCCGTCCCCGGTCACCGTCCCCACTCTCCGTCCCGCTCTCCGTCCCCGCTCTCCGTCCCCTCTCCCCGTCCCCACTCTCCGTCCCACTCCCCGTCCCCACTCTCCGTCCCCACTCTCCGTCCCCACTCACCGTCCCCACTCTCCGTCCCCACTCCCCGTCCCCACTCTCCGTCCCCACTCTCCGTCCCCACTCTCCGTCCCCGCTCCCCGTCCCCGCTCTCCGTCCCCGCTCTCCGTCCCCACTCTCCGTCCCCACTCTCCGTCCCCGCTCTCCGTCCCCGCTCACCGTCCCCGCTCTCCGTCCCCACTCCCCGTCCCCACTCTCCGTCCCCACTCTCCGTCCCCGCTCTCCGTCCCCGCTCTCCGTCCCCGCTCACCGTCCCCGCTCTCCGTCCCCACTCTCCGTCCCCACTCTCCGTCCCCACTCCCGTCCCCACTCTCCTTCCCCACTCCCCGTCCCCACTCTCCGTCCCCACTCTCCGTCCCCACTCTCCGTCCCCACTCCCCGTCCCCACTCCCCATCCCCACTCTCCGTCCCCACTCTCCGTCCCCACACCCCGTCCCCACTCCCCGTCCCCACTCCCCGCCCCCAATAACTGTCCCCACTCACCGTCCCCACTCTCCGTCCCCACACACCGTCCCCACTCTCCGTCCCCACTCTCCATCCCCACTCTCCGTCCCCACTCTCCGACCCCGCTCACCGTCCCCACTCACCGTCCCCGCTCTCCGTCCCCACTCTCCGTCCCCACTCTCCGTCCCCACTCTCCGACCCCACTCTCCGTCCCCACTCACCGTCCCCACTCACCGTCCCCGCTCTCCGTCCCCACTCTCCGTCCCCGCTCTCCGTCCCCGCTCTCCGTCCCCGCTCCCCGTCTCCACTCTCCGTCCCCGCTCACCGTCCCCACTCACCGTCCCCACTCTCCGTCCCCACTCCCCGTCCCCACTCCCCGTCCCCACTCTCCGTCCCCACTCACCGTCCCCACTCTCCGTCCCCACTCTCCGTCCCCGCTCTCCGTCCCCACTCACCGTCCCCACTCTCCGTCCCCACTCACCGTCCCCACTCTCCGTCCCCACTCTCCGTCCCCGCTCACCGTCCCCACTCACCGTCCCCACTCTCCGTCCCCACTCCCCGTCCCCACTCTCCGTCCCCACTCACCGTCCCCACTCTCCGTCCCCACTCTCCATCCCCGCTCACCGTCCCCACTCACCGTCCCCACTCTCCGTCCCCACTCTCCGTCCCCGCTCACCGTCCCCACTCTCCGTCCCCACTCCCCGTCCCCACTCACCGTCCCCACTCTCCGTCCCCACTCTCCGTCCCCACTCTCCGTCCCCACTCACCGTCCCCACTCTCCGTCCCCACTCTCCGTCCCCACTCACCATCCCCACTCTCCGTCCCCGCTCTCCGTCCCCGCTCTCCGTCCCCGCTCTCCGTCCCCGCTCACCGTCCCCACTCTCTGTCCCCACTCTCCGTCCCCACTCTCCGTCCCCACTCTCCGTCCCCACTCACCGTCCCCGGTCACCTTCCCCACTCTCCGTCCCCACTCTCCGTCCCCACTCTCCGTCCCCGCTCACCGTCCCCGCTCTCCGTCCCCACTCCCCGTCCCCACTCCCCGTCCCCACTCCCCGTCCCCACTCTCCGTCCCCTCTCCCCGTCCCCTCTCCCCGTCCCCACTCTCCGTCCCCACTCTCAGTCCCCACTCTCCGTCCCCACTCTCCGTCCCCACTCCCCGTCCCCACTCACCGTCCCAACTCCCCGTCCCCACTCTCCGTCCCCACTCACCTTCCCCGGTCACCGTCCCCACTCCCCGTCCCCACTCTCCGTGCCCGCTCTCCGTCCCCACTCCCCGTCCCGACTCTCCGTCCCCACTCCCCGTCCCCACTCTCCGTCCCCAGTCTCCGTCCCCTCTCCCCGTCCCCACTCTCCGTCCCCACTCTCCGTCCCCACTCTCCGTCCCCACTCTCCGTCCCCGCTCTCCGACCCCACTCCCCGTCCCCGCTCTCCGTCCCCGCTCTCCGTCCCCACTCCCCGTCCCCACTCCCCGTCCCCACTCTCCGTCCCCTCTCCCCGTCCCCTCTCTCCGTCCCCACTCTCCGTCCCCACTCTCCGTCCCCACTCTCCGACCCCACTCTCCGTCCCCACTCACCGTCCCCACTCACCGTCCCCATCTCCGTCCCCACTCTCCGTCCCCGCTCTCCGTCCCCGCTCTCCGTCCCCACTCTCCGTCCCCGCTCCCCGTCTCCACTCTCCGTCCCCGCTCACCGTCCCCACTCAACGTCCCCACTCTCCGTCCCCACTCCCCGTCCCCACTCCCCGTCCCCGCTCTCCGTCCCCGCTCTCCGTCCCCACTCACCGTCCCCACTCTCCGTCCCCACTCACCGTCCCCACTCTCCGTCCCCACTCTCCGTCCCCGCTCACCGTCCCCACTCACCGTCCCCACTCTCTGTCCCCACTCCCCGTCCCCACTCTCCGTCCCCACTCACCGTCCCCACTCTCCGTCCCCTCTCTCCGTCCCCGCTCACCGTCCCCACTCCCCGTCCCCACTCTCCGTCCCCACTCACCGTCCCCACTCTCCGTCCCCACTCTCCGTCCCCACTCTCCGTCCCCGCTCACCGTCCCCACTCACCGTCCCCACTCTCCGACCCCACTTCCCGTCCCCACTCTCCGACCCCACTCTCCGTCCCCACTCTCCGTCCCCACTCTCCGTCCCCGCTCTCCGTCCCCACTCCCCGTCCCCACTCTCCGTCCCCACTCTCCGTCCCCACTCTCCGTCCCCACTCTCCGTCCCCACTCACCGTCCCCGGTCACCGTCCCCACTCTCCGTCCCCACTCTCCATCCCCACTCCCCGTCCCCACTCACTGTCCCCACTCCCCGTCCCCACTCACCGTCCCCACTCTCCGTCCCCACTCTCCGTCCCCACTCTCCGTCCCCACTCTCCGTCCCCACTCTCCGTCCCCACTCACCGTCCCCACTCTCCGTCCCCACTCTCCGTCCCCACTCTCCGTCCCCACTCTCCGTCCCCACTCACCGTCCCCACTCTCCGTCCCCACTCTCCGTCCCCGCTCACCGTCCCCACTCACCGTCCCCACTCTCCATCCCCACTCTCCGTCCCCGCTCACCATCCCCACTCTCCATCCCCACTCCCCGTCCCCACTCACCGTCCCCACTCTCCGTCCCCACTCTCCGTCCCCACTCTCCGTCCCCACTCTACGTCCCCACTCACCGTCCCCACTCTCCGTCCCCGCTCACCGTCCCCACTCTCCGTCCCCGCTCTCCGTCCCCGCTCACCGTCCCCACTCTCCGTCCCCACTCTCCGTCCCCACTCTCCGTCCCCACTCTCCGTCCCCACTCTCCGTCCCCACTCACCGTCCCCGGTCACCGTCCCCACTCTCCGTCCCCACTCTCCGTCCCCACTCTCCGTCCCCGCTCACCGCCCCCACTCTCCGTCCCCACTCTCCGTCCCCACTCTCCGTCCCCACTCACCTTCCCCGGTCACCGTCCCAACTCTCCGTCCCCACTCCCCGTCCCCGCTCTCCGTCCCCACTCTCCGTCCCCGCTCTCCGTCCCCACTCTCCGTCCCCACTCTCCGTCCCCACTCTCCGTCCCCGCTCTCCGTCCCCACTCCCCGTCCCCACTCCCCGTCCCCACTCTCCGTCCCCACTCTCCGTCCCCGCTCTCCGTCCCCGCTCTCCGTCCCCACTCCCCGTCCCCACTCCCCGTCCCCGCTCTCCGTCCCCACTCTCCGTCCCCACTCCCCGTCCCCACTCCCCGTCCCCACTCACCGTCCCCACTCTCCGTCCCCACTCTCCGTCCCCGCTCTCTGTCCCCACTCCCCGTCCCCACTCTCCGTCCCCACTCTCCGTCCCCGCTCTCCGTCCCCGCTCCCCGTCCCCGCTCTCCGTCCCCGCTCCCCGTCCCCGCTCTCCGTCCCCACTCTCCGTCCCCACTCTCCGTCCCCGCTCTCCGTCCCCACTCTCCGTCCCCGCTCTCCGTCCCCGCTCTCCGTCCCCGCTCTCCGTCCCCGCTCCCCGTCCCCGCTCTCCGTCCCCACTCACCGTCCCCACTCACCGTCCCCACTCACCGTCCCCACTCTCCGTCCCCACTCACCGTCCCCACTCTCCGTCCCCACTCCCCGTCCCCACTCCCCGTCCCCACTCACCTTCCCCGGTCACCGTCCCCACTCACCGTCCCCACTCTCCGTCCCCACTCTCCGTCCCCGCTCCCCGTCCCCGCTCTCCGTCCCCGCTCCCCGTCCCCACTCCCCGTCCCCACTCCCCGTCCCCACTCTCCGTCCCCACTCACCGTCCCCACTCCCCGTCCCCACTCTCCGTCCCCACTCACCGTCCCCACTCACCGTCCCCACTCTCCGTCCCCACTCTCCGTCCCCACTCTCCGTCCCCACTCCCCGTCCCCACTCTCCGTCCCCACTCACCGTCCCCACTCTCCGTCCCCACTCTCCGTCCCCACTCTCCGTCCCCACTCTCCGTCCCCACTCACCGTCCCCACTCTCCGTCCCCACTCTCCGTCCCCACTCACCGTCCCCACTCTCCGTCCCCACTCTCCGTCCCCACTCTCCGTCCCCACTCTCCGTCCCCACTCCCCGTCCCCACTCTCCGTCCCCACTCACTGTCCCCACTCTCCGTCCCCACTCACCGTCCCCACTCTCCGTCCCCACTCTCCGTCCCCACTCTCCGTCCCCGCTCCCCGTCCCCACTCTCCGTCCCCGCTCCCCGTCCCCACTCTCCGTCCCCGCTCTCCGTCCCCACTCTCCGTCCCCACTCTCCGTCCCCACTCTCCGTCCCCACTCCCCGTCCCCACTCTCCGTCCCCACTCACCGTCCCCACTCTCCGTCCCCGGTCACCGTCCCCACTCTCCGTCCCCACTCTCCATCCCCACTCTCCGTCCCCACTCTCCATCCCCACTCTCCGTCCCCACTCCCCGTCCCCACTCACCGTCCCCACTCTCCGTCCCCACTCTCCGTCCCCACTCTCCGTCCCCTCTCTCCGTCCCCACTCTCCGTCCCCACTCTCCGTCCCCGGTCACCTTCCCCTCTCTCCGTCCCCGCTCTCCGTCCCCACTCTCCGTCCCCACTCTCCGTCCCCACTCTCCGTCCCCGCTCCCCGTCCCCACTCTCCGTCCCCACTCTCCGTCCCCACTCTCCATCCCCACTCACCGTCGCCACTCCCCGTCCCCACTCACCGTCCCCACTCCCCGTCCCCACTCTCCGTCCCCACTCTCCGTCCCCGCTCTCCGTCCCCGCTCCCCGTCCCCGCTCTCCGTCCCCGCTCCCCGTCCCCGCTCTCCTTCCCCACTCTCCGTCCCCACTCTCCGTCCCCGCTCTCCGTCCCCACTCTCCGTCCCCGCTCCCCGTCCCCACTCACCGTCCCCGCTCTCCGTCCCCGCTCTCCGTCCCCCCTCTCCGTCCCCGCTCCCCGTCCCCGCTCTCCGTCCCCACTCACCGTCCCCACTCACCGTCCCCACTCACCGTCCCCACTCTCCGTCCCCACTCACCGTCCCCACTCTCCGTCCCCACTCCCCGTCCCCACTCTCCGTCCCCACTCACCTTCCCCGGTCACCGTCCCCACTCACCGTCCCCACTCTCCGTCCCCACTCTCCGTCCCCGCTCCCCGTCCCCGCTCTCCGTCCCCGCTCCCCGTCCCCACTCCCCGTCCCCACTCCCCGTCCCCACTCTCCGTCCCCACTCTCCGTCCCCGCTCTCCGTCCCCGCTCTCCGTCCCCACTCTCCGTCCCCACTCTCCGTCCCTGCTCTCCGTCCCCGCTCTCCGTCCCCACTCTCCGTCCCCGCTCTCCGTCCCCACTCTCCGTCCCCACTCTCCGTCCCCGCTCTCCGTCCCCGCTCTCCGTCCCCGCTCTCCGTCCCCACTCTCCGTCCCCGCTCTCCGTCCCCACTCTCCGTCCCCACTCTCCGTCCCCACTCTCCGTCCCCGCTCTCCGTCCCCGCTCCCCGTCCCCGCTCTCCGTCCCCACTCTCCGTCCCCACTCTCCGTCCCCGCTCTCCGTCCCCGCTCTCCGTCCCCGCTCTCCGTCCCCACTCTCCGTCCCCGCTCTCCGTCCCCGCTCTCCGTCCCCGCTCTCCGTCCCCGCTCCCCGTCCCCGCTTTCCGTCCCCACTCACCGTCCCCACTCACCGTCCCCGCTCTCCGTCCCCACTCTCCGTCCCCACTCATCGTCCCCGCTCTCCGTCCCCGCTCTCCGTCCCCGCTCTCCGTCCCCGCTCTCCGTCCCCACTCTCCGTCCCCACTCTCCGTCCCCACTCTCCGTCCCCACTCTCCGTCCCCACTCTCCGTCCCCGCTCTCCGTCCCCGCTCTCCGTCCCCACTCTCCGTCCCCACTCTCCGTCCCCACTCTCCGTCCCCGCTCTCCGTCCCCGCTCCCCGTCCCCGCTCTCCGTCCCCACTCTCCGTCCCCGCTCTCCGTCCCCACTCTCCGTCCCCACTCTCCGTCCCCACTCTCCGTCCCCGCTCCCCGTCCCCGCTTCCGTCCCCACTCACCGTCCCCACTCTCCGTCCCCGCTCCCCGTCCCCGCTCTCCGTCCCCACTCCCCGTCCCCGCTCTCCGTCCCCACTCTCCGTCCCCGCTCTCCGTCCCGCTCTCCGTCCCCACTCTCCGTCCCCGCTCTCCGTCCCCACTCTCCGTCCCCGCTCACCGTCCCCACTCTCCGTCCCCACTCTCCGTCCCCACTCTCCGTCCCCACTCTCCGTCCCCACTCTCTGTCCCCACTCCCCGTCCCCACTCTCTGTCCCCACTCCCCGTCCCCACTCACCGTCCCCACTCTCCGTCCCCACTCACCGTCCCCACTCTCCGTCCCCGGTCTCCGTCCCCGGTCACCGTCCCCACTCACCGTCCCCACTCACCGTCCCCACTCTCCGTCCCCACTCTCCGTCCCCACTCACCGTCCCCACTCTCCGTCCCCACTCTCCGTCCCCACTCTCCGTCCCCACTCTCCGTCCCCGCTCCCCGTCCCCACTCACCGTCCCCGCTCTCCGTCCCCGCTCTCCGTCCCCACTCTCCGTCCCCACTCATCGTCCCCGCTCTCCGTCCCCGCTCTCCGTCCCCGCTCTCCGTCCCCGCTCTCCGTCCCCACTCTCCGTCCCCACTCTCCGTCCCCACTCTCCGTCCCCACTCTCCGTCCCCACTCTCCGTCCCCACTCTCCGTCCCCGCTCTCCGTCCCCGCTCTCCGTCCCCACTCTCCGTCCCCACTCTCCGTCCCCACTCTCCGTCCCCGCTCTCCGTCCCCGCTCCCCGTCCCCGCTCTCCGTCCCCACTCTCCGTCCCCGCTCTCCGTCCCCACTCTCCGTCCCCACTCTCCGTCCCCACTCTCCGTCCCCGCTCCCCGTCCCCGCTTCCGTCCCCACTCACCGTCCCCACTCTCCGTCCCCGCTCCCCGTCCCCGCTCTCCGTCCCCACTCCCCGTCCCCGCTCTCCGTCCCCACTCTCCGTCCCCGCTCTCCGTCCCGCTCTCCGTCCCCACTCTCCGTCCCCGCTCTCCGTCCCCACTCTCCGTCCCCGCTCACCGTCCCCACTCTCCGTCCCCACTCTCCGTCCCCACTCTCCGTCCCCACTCTCCGTCCCCACTCTCTGTCCCCACTCCCCGTCCCCACTCTCTGTCCCCACTCCCCGTCCCCACTCACCGTCCCCACTCTCCGTCCCCACTCACCGTCCCCACTCTCCGTCCCCGGTCTCCGTCCCCGGTCACCGTCCCCACTCACCGTCCCCACTCACCGTCCCCACTCTCCGTCCCCACTCTCCGTCCCCACTCACCGTCCCCACTCTCCGTCCCCACTCTCCGTCCCCACTCTCCGTCCCCACTCTCCGTCCCCGCTCCCCGTCCCCACTCACCGTCCCCGCTCTCCGTCCCCGCTCTCCGTCCCCACTCTCCGTCCCCACTCTCCGTCCCCACTCTCCGTCCCCACTCTCCGTCCCCACTCTCCGTCCCCGCACTCCGTCCCCGCTCTCCGTCCCCACTCTCCGTCCCCACTCTCCGTCCCCGCTCTCCGTCCCCGCTCCCCGTCCCCGCTCTCCGTCCCCACTCTCCGTCCCCACACTCCGTCCCCGCTCTCCGTCCCCGCTCTCCGTCCCCGCTCTCCGTCCCCACTCTCCGTCCCCACTCTCCGTCCCCGCTCTCCGTCCCCACTCACCGTCCCCACTCACCGTCCCCGCTCTCCGTCCCCACTCTCCGTCCCCACTCATCGTCCCCACTCTCCGTCCCCGCTCTCCGTCCCCGCTCTCCGTCCCCACTCTCCGTCCCCACTCTCCGTCCCCGCTCCCCGTCCCCACTCACCGTCCCCACCTCCGTCCCCGCTCTCCGTCCCCACTCTCCGTCCCCGCTCTCCGTCCCCGCTCTCCGTCCCCGCTCTCCGTCCCCACTCTCTGTCCCCACTCTCCGTCCCCACTCTCCGTCCCCGCTCTCCGTCCCCGCTCCCCGTCCCCACTCTCCGTCCCCACTCTCCGTCCCCGCTCCCCGTCCCCGCTTCCGTCCCCACTCACCGTCCCCGCTCTCCGTCCCCGCTCCCCGTCCCCGCTCTCCGTCCCCACTCCCCGTCCCCGCTCTCCGTCCCCACTCTCCGTCCCCGCTCTCCGTCCCGCTCTCCGTCACCACTCTCCGTCCCCGCTCTCCGTCCCCACTCTCCGTCCCCGCTCACCGTCCCCACTCTCCGTCCCCACTCTCCGTCCCCACTCTCCATCCCCACTCTCCGTCCCCACTCTCTGTCCCCACTCCCCGTCCCCACTCACCGTCCCCACTCTCCGTCCCCACTCACCGTCCCCACTCTCCGTCCCCGGTCTCCGTCCCCGCTCTCCGTCCCCGCTCTCCGTCCCCACTCTCCGTCCCCGCTCTCCGTCCCCACTCTCCGTCCCCACTCTCCGTCCCCACTCCCCGTCCCCGCTTCCGTCCCCACTCACCGTCCCCACTCTCCGTCCCCGCTCCCCGTCCCCGCTCTCCGTCCCCACTCCCCGTCCCCGCTCTCCGTCCCCACTCTCCGTCCCCGCTCTCCGTCCCGCTCTCCGTCACCACTCTCCGTCCCCGCTCTCCGTCCCCACTCTCCGTCCCCGCTCACCGTCCCCGCTCACCGTCCCCACTCTCCGTCCCCACTCTCCGTCCCCACTCTCCGTCCCCACTCTCCGTCCCCACTCTCTGTCCCCACTCCCCGTCCCCACTCACCGTCCCCACTCTCCGTCCCCACTCACCGTCCCCACTCTCCGTCCCCGGTCTCCGTCCCCGGTCACCGTCCCCACTCACCGTCCCCACTCACCGTCCCCACTCTCCGTCCCCACTCTCCGTCCCCACTCACCGTCCCCACTCTCCGTCCCCACTCTCCGTCCCCACTCTCCGTCCCCACTCTCCGTCCCCACTCCCCGTCCCCACTCCCCGTCCCCACTCTCCGTCCCCACTCACCGTCCCCGCTCTCCGTCCCCACTCTCCGTCCCCACTCTCCGTCCCCACTCACCGTCCCCACTCTCCGTCCCCACTCTCCGTCCCCACTCACCGTCCCCACTCTCCGTCCCCACTCTCCGTCCCCACTCTCCGTCCCCACTCTCCGTCCCCACTCCCCGTCCCCACTCTCCGTCCCCACTCACCGTCCCCACTCTCCGTCCCCACTCACCGTCCCCACTCTCCGTCCCCACTCTCCGTCCCCACTCTCCGTCCCCACTCTCCGTCCCCGCTGCCCGTCCCCACTCTCCGTCCCCACTCTCCGTCCCCACTCTCCGTCCCCACTCTCCGTCCCCACTCTCCGTCCCCACTCACCGTCCCCACTCTCCGTCCCCGGTCACCGTCCCCACTCTCCGTCCCCACTCTCCGTCCCCACTCTCCGTCCCGACTCTCCGTCCCCACTCCCCGTCCCCACTCACCGTCCCCACTCTCCGTCCCCACTCTCCGTCCCCACTCTCCGTCCCCTCTCTCCGTCCCCACTCTCCGTCCCCACTCTCCGTCCCCGGTCACCTTCCCCTCTCTCCGTCCCCGCTCTCCGTCCCCACTCTCCGTCCCCACTCTCCGTCCCCACTCTCCGTCCCCGCTCCCCGTCCCCACTCTCCGTCCCCACTCTCCGTCCTCACTCTCCGTCCCCACTCACCGTCGCCACTCCCCGTCCCCACTCACCGTCCCCACTCCCCGTCCCCACTCTCCGTCCCCACTCTCCGTCCCCACTCTCCGTCCCATCTCTCCGTCCCCGCTCCCCGTCCCCACTCTCCGTCCCCACTCTCCGTCCTCACTCTCCGTCCCCACTCACCGTCGCCACTCCCCGTCCCCACTCACCGTCCCCACTCCCCGTCCCCGCTCTCCGTCCCCCCTCTCCGTCCCCGCTCTCCGTCCCCACTCACCGTCCCCACTCACCGTCCCCACTCACCGTCCCCACTCTCCGTCCCCACTCACCGTCCCCACTCTCCGTCCCCACTCCCCGTCCCCACTCTCCGTCCCCACTCACCTTCCCCGGTCACCGTCCCCACTCACCGTCCCCACTCTCCGTCCCCGCTCTCCGTCCCCGCTCCCCGTCCCCGCTCTCCGTCCCCGCTCCCCGTCCCCACTCCCCGTCCCCACTCCCCGTCCCCACTCTCCGTCCCCACTCTCCGTCCCCGCTCTCCGTCCCCGCTCTCCGTCCCCGCTCTCCGTCCCCGCTCTCCGTCCCCACTCTCCGTCCCCGCTCTCCGTCCCCGCTCTCCGTCCCCGCTCTCCGTCCCCACTCTCCGTCCCCGCACTCCGTCCCCACTCTCCGTCCCCACTCTCCGTCCCCACTCTCCGTCCCCACTCTCCGTCCCCGCTCCCCGTCCCCGCTCTCCGTCCCCACTCTCCGTCCCCGCTCTCCGTCCCCGCTCTCCGTCCCCACTCTCCGTCCCCGCTCTCCGTCCCCACTCTCCGTCCCCACTCTCCGTCCCCACTCTCCGTCCCCACTCCCCGTCCCCACTCTCCGTCCCCACTCTCCGTCCCCACTCTCCGTCCCCGCTCTCCGTCCCCGCTCCCCGTCCCCACTCACCGTCCCCCCTCTCCGTCCCCGCTCCCCGTCCCCGCTCTCCGTCCCCACTCACCGTCCCCACTCACCGTCCCCACTCACCGTCCCCACTCTCCGTCCCCACTCACCGTCCCCACTCTCCGTCCCCACTCCCCGTCCCCACTCTCCGTCCCCACTCACCTTCCCCGGTCACCGTCCCCACTCACCGTCCCCACTCTCCGTCCCCACTCTCCGTCCCCGCTCCCCGTCCCCGCTCTCCGTCCCCGCTCCCCGTCCCCACTCCCCGTCCCCACTCTCCGTCCCCGCTCTCCGTCCCCGCTCTCCGTCCCCGCTCTCCGTCCCCGCTCTCCGTCCCCGCTCTCCGTCCCCACTCTCCGTCCCCACTCTCCGTCCCCACTCACCGTCCCCACTCACCGTCCCCGCACTCCGTCCCCACTCTCCGTCCCCGCTCCCCGTCCCCACTCTCCGTCCCCACTCCCCGTCCCCACTCCCCGTCCCCACTCACCGTCCCCACTCTCCGTCCCCACTCTCCGTCCCCGCTCTCCGTCCCCACTCTCCGTCCCCACTCTCCGTCCCCACTCTCCGTCCCCACTCTCCGTCCCCGCTCACCGTCCCCACTCTCCGTCCCCACTCTCCGTCCCCACTCTCCGTCCCCACTCCCCGTCCCCACTCCCCGTCCCCACTCTCCGTCCCCGCTCACCGTCCCCACTCTCCGTCCCCACTCTCCGTCCCCACTCTCCGTCCCCACTCTCCGTCCCCACTCCCCGTCCCCCCTCACCGTCCCCACTCTCCGTCCCCACTCCCCGTCCCCACACTCCGTCCCCACTCCCCGTCCCCACTCCCCGTCCCCACTCCCCGTCCCCACTCTCCGTCCCCACTCCCCGTCCCCACTCTCCGTCCCCGCTCTCCGTCCCCACTCTCCGTCCCCACTCCCCGTCCCCACTCTCCGTCCCCACTCACCGTCCCCACT